>NC_091068.1:14022543-14348628 GCF_000393655.2 Nicotiana sylvestris
CTAGTTCTATTCCTCGGTGACCTACAATGAACCCAAGTAGTTTTCCGGCAGGAACCCCAAATGCACATTTCGTGGGATTCAGTTTCAGGTTGTACCTTCTTAGTCTGTTGAAGAACTTCCTCAAATCTTCCATGTGATCGGTGGCTTTCTTGGTTTTGATGATGACATCATCTACATACACCTCGATCTCCTTATGTATCATATCATGGAAAATGGTAGTCATGGCCCTCATGTAGGTGGCCTCTGCATTTTTCAGGCCGAACGATATCATCTTGTAACAATACAATCCCCATGGCATAATGAAAGCCGTTTTCTCAGCATCTTCTTCATCCATCCAGATCTGATGATCATGCTTGGCACAATTGTCGATCAGGATGTGTATGTTCGGCAAGGGGAAGTCGTCTTTCGGACTGGCCCGGTTAAGATCCCGGTAGTCAACACAGACTCTAACCTTCCCGTCCTTCTTTGGTACTGGCACAATGTTGGCTAACCATGTTGGGTATTCTACTACCCTGAGAACCTTGGCTTTGACTTTCTTAGTGACTTCTTCCTTGATTTTCAGACTCATGTCAGGCTTAAACTTTATGAGCTTTTGCTTTAACGGTGGACATATTGGATCGGTTGGCAGTTTGTGAGCCACAATAGATGTACTCAGACCAGTCATGTCATCATACGACCAAGCAAATATGTCTTCATATTCCCTTAGAAATTCTATGTATTCCTTCTTTTCTGATGGCGATAAGTGGATTCTCGTTTCTTTGACATTCTCTGCATCTCCCAGGTTAACAATCTCGGTCTCATCCAGGTTGGACTTAGGTCTGTTCTCAAAATTTTCAACCTATTTAACAATCTCTTCTGGTATGTCATCTTCCTCTGAATCTATGTCCGTTTGTTGCGTTGTCTCGTTGCATATCACAGTCATTGGTTCATCAAGATAAGTAATAGTAATGTTGTATGAATAAAGTAATGAGAGAGAAATAATAAGAGTAAGATTTATAGAGAAAATGTTTTGCTAAATTCCATAACTATTTTGAATATTAAAGATCTTATTGCGAAAATTCAAAAAATGCGAAAGGAAAATAAACTAGTAAAAATGAAAGATAGTGCATAATGCTTTGTTCAGCCTTGCTAACCCGAGGCTTTCCGAGCTCTGGTGGTTCTGTTGGTCCAATTCTTGAGGCATGCTCTTCGACTTACAGCCTGTATGGAAGGTCCTTCCTCCCCCTCCTCCTTGAAAATGACACAACAATCCATGTCATCATCTTCCACAAATAAATTCCTCATTGCTGCCAGTGCTTCCTCTTCTTCCGACCCATATATAACATCGGTTGACTGGAAAGTCTGTTCTAAATGGGGTATCAGCTGCTCCAGTGGGTAGTAAGGGTTGCGCCATAGTGGCGACCAGTTGTTGAACTCTTCCCAAGTGTACTCGTATCCCAGACTGAAAGTGGTGCCATGCTTCTTCAGCTTGATAGGTTTGGCGATTCCTTGGAGGTTGTTGCCAAGTCCCTTTCTAGGTTTATATCCGCTCCAGTTTAATATTCTTTTGATTTTGTTGTCCCACCATTTGTCCTTATCAACAGCGTTGACTCGCTCGATGTGGTGATCGGTCTCTCCGCCTATCTTTCTTCTACCTCTGATCGCTGGGATGGTTTGGAGACTGTATATGGGATTGCTACCGTCGCTGTGAATGATCACCTCTTGGTGATTCCACTCAAACTTCACTGCCTGATGTAGGGTTGATGCTATAGCCCCAGCAGCATGAATCCAAGGCCGTCCCAAAAGCAAGTTGTAAGATGCCGGCACGTCTATTACTTGAAATTCAACATCAAACCAAGTAGGCCCCATTTGCAAACACAAGCGAATTTTCCCAATAGTGGACCTTTGGGAACCGTCGAAAGCATTAACATTGATGGACCCGTCCTTGATCTCATGCAACCCCTTTCCCAATGTCCTGAGTGTTACCAATAGACAAATGTTGAGGTTGGACCCTCCGTCAATCAAGATTCTGGTGATGAAATAATCCTCGCATTGCACAGTGATATGCAGCGCCCTGTTGTGACTCAACCCTTCTGGTGGCAACTCATCTTCATGGAAAGTGATCTTATGACTTTCCAATACCTGCCCAACCATGTTTGCCATTTCTCCTCCAGTGATGTTGCTTGGTACATATGCCTCACTCAACACCTTCAACAAGGCATTCTTATGTGCATCAGAGCTTCGCAGCAAGGCAAGGATAGAGATCTGTGCCGGTGTTTTGTTCAACTGATCAATGACTCAATATTCCTTTGCTTGTATTTTTCTCTAGAGATCATCGGGCCCAACTCCAGTGATGGTCGGCTATCCAAAGGCCTGCTTGCTTGATTCATCCAAATGTTCCAGGGTGTATACTATGCCGGTTCTTGTCATACCCTGTGCCGCGACTGCTTTTCTGAATTTGGCTTTCCCTTTCCTTCTTGCCTCGATTGTGTAGTCCCAAGGGATGGTCTTTGTATGGAATGTTGTTATAGTCAACATTGCTACTGGAATGGGCGCCTTTACCCCAAATGGAGCATGTATTTTGGACGGTAAAACTGTAACTTCAAACGGTGCGGGTGTGTTTGCTGGAGACCCAAACTCGACCTCAATTGGTATTGTTGTCTTTGTGGGGAGCAATTCAAACTCAAGTGGTATGGACATATTCACCTCGGTGTCCCCAGATGGCTGGATCTGGACTACAATCGGATTAAGGGTGACTGTCAGTTTCTTTGGATCGTCACCTTCCGCGATCAAACCGATCGATCCCTTGGGGTCCCAATCATCTTCCATCTCAATCATGTGAACGCCTCCACCCTTGTGGTCGAGCAGAGGGTTGTTGCGGATATTTGGAGTAGGCTCCTTTGCCACAATAATCTTGTTATCAATCTGTTCCTAGATCTTATCTTTCAGAGAACGACATTCATCAATGGCATGCCCTTTCATGCCGGAATCGTATGCACAGGATTTATTTGGATTGACCCATTGGGAAGTGTTTTCAAGGGTTATAGCATAGATGGGGTGATATAACCAGCAACTTTGAGCCTTTTATACAGCTGGTCAATTGGTTCAGCAATGACGGTATATTGTTTAGGAGGTCTGCGATCGAAATTCGGTCGGGGTATAGGAAAGTTTTGGCGAGTGGGAGGTGATTGATAGTTAGAAGGTTGAGCATTATAGGCTTGGTAGACATGTGCGGGTTGGGAATATCTGGGTGAAATAGGCTGATATGTGGGAGGTGGAGGTGATTAGTAAGTAGGTGGTGGAGTTTGGTAAGAGGGCGAAAGTGCTTGGTAATTTGGAGTAGGTTGAAATGTGAGTGGAGGCATCAGGTAGGTTTGGTATTTGATAGGGGATTTGGTTCTCTGTGCAACCATTACGGCACTCACGTCCCTTTCCTTGGACGTGCCACCAGACTGTAAAGCCTTGTTGGTAGCCTGCAAAGCTTCAAAGTTTGTGACCATACCACTTTTGATGCCTTCCTCGATCCTCTCACCTAGCTTGATGATGTCGGAAAATTTCTGGCTTTCAATTAGCATCAACCTTTCATAGTACTGTGGGTCTTGAGCTCGGATGAAAAACCTGTTCATTTGTGCAGCTTCTGATCTCCAGCGAGTAGCATACTCGCGAAATGTCTCTGCGAATTTCTTCTTTAAGTTCTGGATGTAGAACACATCTGGCGCATTTTTTGTGTTGAACCTGAACCTGTCCATGAAATCGGATGCCATGCTTACCCAGTTCGACCACTTCTTCGGATCTTGGTTAATGTACCAAGACAAAGCATCTCCGTTCAGACTCCTCATGAAAAGTTTCATGCGGATCCTTTGGTCCTTTCCTACTCCGACCAGCTTGTCACAGTATGTTCTCAAATGAACTCTCGGATCTCCTGTATCATCGAACAGCTCAAACTTCGAGGGTTTGTACCCCTCGGGCAGTTCAACATCGGGCTGTATGCAGAGATCTTCATAGTTTAGCCCCTCAATTCCTTTGCTTCCTTCGACGCCCTGAATTTGGCTAGTTGACTTCTTAAGCTCTTTAGCCAGACTCCTGATGAGTGAGTCTTTATCATCAGACTCGGGTGTGCTTGAAATGGGTTTGGTGGAGTGTGGCATGGTTTCCACGTAGATGGGGGTGTTATGAGTGTGGAAATGATCATTTGTGGAGTTCACCGGTTCTAGGATGAGCAATGGAGTATTATTGGAAGTATGACAGGTGTTGCAGTGGTGGTGAGGAGCGGGATGGTTTTGTGGTTTTGGGATGTTTTGTGGAGGTGTGGGGTTCTGAGCGTTAGAAAATTTGACATATAGGGTGGTGAGGGAAAATGATAAGCTCGCTAAGTTCCGGACCTAATCAAGTTCCTCTTGAAATTTCAATAGTTTTTGCTCGAGTTGGGACACACTTTCTTTGGAGACCTGAGTACCATGAGTGACCTCTACCCGTTTAGTTGAGTTGTTCAGATCCTCCATCTTTTCTTTGTTCTTGTGTTTGACAGGACTTGGAGGAGGAGTGGGTGGAGGGCCCTTTGATCTTGTGGAATATGATGACGATGCCAAAGTGCACGAACTAACCTTGGGGGAGGGGAATAAATAAACAAAAATAAAAACAAAAGGGTAATAAGTCAGTGAGGATTATAAGAAAAAATGTTGCGATATTTAAACACATAGTGCAAGAATATAAATCGTGTCCTAATTTGGGGAACCTCTTTGTGCCCGAGGTAGTCCTAGCGACAAGTCGATTTGGAAATCTTATAATGCTAAATGCCTCATTTTATTGATAAAAAGTAGATGAACCAAAACGACGCTAAATAATAGGAAATAAAATGTCACTAGTGGCCATGGGCCTTATTATATTCATAAAACAAAAAGTAAAGACTCCTATCTACTTGGTCCCAGAAGGACCTTCCCCAAACTCGGCATTTTTGGCTCCATCGAACAGCTTCACCAGCTCGCGAAGTCCCAGCAGCAAGTAGGATCTAGCCAGGTGTTCATCTTCGTTTCCCTCAGCATTCTGACAATCCTCAATCCTTTTGATGAATTTCCTTTCCAGTTCCACTAGACCACGTTCCAAGTATCCTAGTCGCTTGTTGGCACTGACAGCAATGTCTTTCTATTCTTCAATCAGCTTTTGGTGGGCTTCTTGAATCTCGCTGTGTTCGCTTTCACATTCCCGAATCCTCTTGCGCAGTTGGTTGTATTTGACATGTGCTTCAGCAATTTCATCGATGATTCTGTGACCTCGAACAAACCCAGGTTGGCCTAGACCATTGTGATTGTCCTCCAGCCATCCTGAATAGTATGGGGTGCAGCCAACATGGTATCTGTCTGGCTCGATAGTATCTCTCCCCATGATGATCTTGCAATGCCACATATGCTGAGCTTGGCACTTATAAGAACTGTCATCAGCTTGGAAGTCGGCCCGGAAGTGACTCATCTTGTCGACCCTTGGTATAGCCTATTTCCTACCAGCCTGTCTCATAACCCGGAGAGGGACATAAGGGTAGGTTCCTCTCAAACCGATCAGTATCAGAAATGGTGCGTCCGTGGATCGGGCGATGAACTCTTTAGTAGGGAATCACTTGAACATCCATTGTATTTGATCCTCAGTCAGATTTTCAAACAGCTCCACCCATCCCTTGGCATCTTCTGGCTGAGCAAACATGTTGGGCATGTAGTTCATTCGCCTTGGTTGATGGAAGGCTATATGATCGTCCTAGTCTCTATGCTGAATCTCTTGCTGATATTCACCCCTTTGGAGATGCTCCATGAGCCAGAGTTGGAGTAGCAAGTTGCAGCCCTCGAAGTGTGGGGCTCCTTGTTGACACTTTTCCAGGGCTCGGTATATCTCTCCGATGATCATGGGCACTATGCTAAATGGTTGTCCCCCAATTCCCTCCATCAAAGTTTTGGTAACCATGGCTAGCCTGGTGTGGATCCTTGCTTTATTCATTGGAAACACTATCATCCCCAAGAAACAGAACATGAAGACAAAGACTCTTCGGTGAATATGCCCCAACGATGTAAGGGCAAACTCATCCGAATAAGTACGGTAGGATTTGCTGTAACCGTACCTTTTGTACAAATAATCAAAGGGAATGTAAGACTCCTTCAAACATGTCTAGTATGGATTCTTCTTTAGGCCCATTATTTTGAGGAAACCTCTACCCTTGCGATTTTTCCGGCATTAACAAAACCGGAGTCTTCCATGGTATACCAGTCAATCCTCCTATTTCCTCTAGCAGGGGTGCTATCTCAATCTCTCCGAAGTGAAACACAGACCTATCACAATCCCAGAACAGAGTATCAGCTTCTATGATTTTGTTGTTGGGTTGGACCTCTAGGAGAGAAGGTATATTTCCTAGGTATTTTTGGACAAGAGTCTGATCACTGGAATGAAGATCCTCCTACCAGCTTAGCAACCTTGAATGGATGTTTGTGACCATGCCAAATCTGGGGACTTCGTGCCTCATGTTTCTACAAGACAAAAGGGTCAGGCCCTTACCCCCACCAGACTCGACTATTAAATACCAATAATTGGCATAAAAGCATTTAGTTCTCCAAATAAATGCACAAATCGTGATAGTGCCCGTTTGGGAAACCCAGTGGACTTTGGATAAGGCTATCTTAAAAAGTCATTATGCGGACAACATAACTGACTTGGCTAGGTTTGACCATTATACATGCACAATTAAACAGAGTAAGGTTTCTATGGGGTATTAGACTGGTACCCTTGAGCGAACAACTCAAGAGGGAAAGGCATGGAACAGTCGACTACACCGTTGATCGACTTGTTTTACCACAAATACACCTTTGCCAGATTTAATGGGTGAAAATATCAGAAGAGCACAATCATTCATTATTAGTGCTGCTATGCTATTTGTTTGGCACGAGTAGAATATGATGTTGAAAACATGTTTATGCAATGATTAAACAAGTTGTCACATATTTGCACGTTCATAAAGTAATAATTATAATAATTTAAAACAGTCATAAATGAGTGCAGTAGAGGAAAGCAGTAAAGGAGACAAGGGAAAGAAACAAGAGACTTGTCAGTTTCGCAATCGAAAAGAAAATTGAATGCTTAAAAGAAATAAACAAATAATTGCGCATAAAGAAGCATAAATCACAATAATAGTCTAAAACGGTAAAAGCCTAAGAGGTTCCCCAGCAGAGTCGCCATGCTGTCGCGCCCTATTTTTTTCTCGCGAAATAGGATTTATGACATTGACAACTCTTTTAACGGGTATTAAAAGAGAAGAGTTGCCACCTAATGATTAAAGTGAATTAGGACACTAATAAGAGTTTGATTTAGGAAAACCAGAGATCGAGTAAGGGCTTGAAATTATCCCGAAGGGAAGGTGTTAGGCACCCTTCAGGATCCACTAGTGTGGTTCTTGGCCATAGTATAATTGTGACTTTAAGTAAGCAAATAATAGTTTCAAATATGAGGGGGTTTTCACATAAGGGTTACAAATAGATAAAATTAAAAGAAGTGAAAGGCAAGCTGAAATTTGAGAAAAATGGTTTAAATTTTTGAAAGGTAAACAACGAAATAAACAAGTAAAGGAAAGGGGGGTCCTAAGTTTATAAATAATATTGATCAACCCACACAATATCCGGTAATCGCTCCTTGACATGGGGTTACACGTGATATTATCGCGTGGTCATCACATCTATATCTACTCTTTCCCACCCCGTTAAGGTGTTAAAGCACGGAATAGTCTGGTTTACTTATTGTATGTTATTACTCGCCCCAATTCTATCAGCTCTGGAGGTGCTTGGGACTACTAATTCTATAATGGTGAAAAAGTTGGCTTATTTGTGATTTCAAAAGGTAAAAATACTAAGGCGACAAACAAAACATGTATAGAAAGTATTGGGAAAACACATAAACAGGTATGGCTCAAATAAACCTCCTCAAATAAAAGAAAAGCATCTAGTTTGGCATGTCTTGCATGTACTGATTAGGGTCTGATTAAAACTTAAAAGGGGAAAGCAGGATGATTTATCACATATTTACATATAAGAAGTCCGAATTAGACCTGCCCGCTGGTTGTAATTAACAAAGAAAACTGGTGCAGTCATAACTTTTATCCTAAGGCTTGCCTAATTGTTAGACGAAACCTATAGGTATTATATCTACTGGTTTCAGAAAAGATAAAGTGTACTGATTTTAGAAGAGATCGTCAGTTATTCAGGGAAGACGAGTTTTGACAAAAGATTCTGCAGATGTTGGACAATGATATTGCCGATTTTAGACTTATAGGTGAACGAAAACGTTTCATACTAGGTTGTTAATTCCTATAGGCATGCTTTCTAGGCATTGTTGACTTTAAAAACATTGTTATTGACATGCAGAAATCCTATAGGCAGGTCATCTATATGCAGTTAGTTATTTAACTCCTATAAACAGGTTTGCCTAATGACAGATGCACATGCAAATTGCAGGAAGTCCTATAGGCATATTATCTATATGATATGCAAAATTTCAGAAATGACTTATGGACATGGTCTCTATGTAATACAGAAGTGCAGAAACCTATAGACATGGTCTCTATTTAATGCAGAAGTGCAGAAACCTATAGACATAGTATCTATATGAAATGCAGAAGTGCAGAAGTATAATAATTCCCTATGAACATGATATCTATATGAAATGCAGAAGTGCAGAAGTATAATAATTCCCTATGAACATGATATCTATATGAAGTGCAGAAGTATAATGATTCCCTATGAACATGATATCTATATGAAATGCAGAAATATAATGATTCTCTATGGACATAATATCTACCCCTTTGCCGGCATGATTCCCTCCCTTTTCATTTGCCATTTCCAATAGTTATTACAAGTTATTACAGCTCGGAATAAAATAAGAAAAGCAAAATTAAAAGTACAACCAAGGGGAGCCTAATTCAGACTCCATGTCTGAAATATGAGATGAACCAACTCTAAAGATCATGATCCAAAGCCATTATCTTATCTTTGGATATGTCAGAGTTCCCTAAGAGCCTCATATGGACTTCGAGCAGTGCTCACACCTAAATGTTACCAGATTAAAAACATAGTGCAGTGTGGAAGGGCCAGCCCTCAAATGTCTAAGTTCAGAGGGAACTCAAGGTCCCAAGGCAAGGCTCACAAGAGGGGGCAGAACCTAGAAGCTAGGAGAGAGTACAAGTGCAGAAGTGAAATTCTGAAAGGGGAAAGGGGGAAAAAGGGAACAACTTAAAAATCAATGCATATAGGGGTATAGAGTAGTAGGGAATTTGCAAGAACACAGGAGAAGCAGACTGATGAGCATACTCAGCAATGGGATATGCTGGAACACCCTCCAACCTGTTAGAGGTTAGGACCTCACTAGTTCAGAACTCAAGTCATGGGTAACAACTCATGTTGCCATGCCCTAAATCACCACTTACAAATACATAGGGGTAATGGGGTAGGGAGTAAAGATTCACAGTAGAAATAGGCAATAGAACATAGGCATATTAAGTTAAATATTGAACTCTACATAAGCAGTAAGGTAGCCATGGATATAAAAACTTTAAGTAAACACATTCGGGTGATGCTAAAACTAAAATTAGGACATACCAATTTCAGAGAAAACAAACAAAGAGAAAGCAGTAGTCTTGTAAAGCCAAAGTGCAAATGAGCAATCAGAATGCTATGAGTTTAGAAGAGAATTGTGAAGTGTGATGTGTAGAAGTATTGAATTGAAGGTGTCCTAAAGTGCAAAAGGGTCGTGCCCTTTTATAGTGCAGAAAGCAAGTAGAAATAGATAAGAAAAATAGTTTGGAAATTAATTACACAAGGTCTCCCTTTAATTAAGGGGTTCTGATTTCAAACGGGCAAAATAATTAAGGAAAGGGGTCAATCAAACACTTTTCCAGAGCAGTACAAGAGGGGTAAATACATAGAGGTTTATTTAAGGACAAAGTCTTGATAGTACACGGTTTGTGCAAATAAGGAAAGGAAATCAGTTAACAGCTAGTAAATCAGAAATTGAGGATTTCATATGAATGAACCAGGTCAGAAAGATGGGAAGGATTTCGACTTAAGGAAAATCAGTACCAATCAATTAAACGTATAAAAAGTAATTCTGAATCAATCACAAGTTGGAAAACTATTTTGAAGAAAGATTCCTCATATATAAAAGCACACAGACACGTTAAACATGAAGAAATTTGTCATGTTATTCAATAGAAGAGTCTAGTGTAGGAGAATCAGAATTGTGTGCAAACAAAAGAAGTTTGCACTTAGTTCATAGACCCAGAAATAAGTCTGAAAGAGTCAAGGGTCCTCAAACAGAACCCTAGTTTGATCATATGACCAAACTCGGAGGAAACCCCCAAATTCTAGGGTTTCCGACTCGAGTCAAATACAGAGATGAGGAGGTAACAGGCTCAGAGATTTCCTTTCAGAATCTCATGAGAAGACAAGCAAATACAAATAATATTCAAAG
Source organism: Nicotiana sylvestris (assembly GCF_000393655.2). NCBI lineage: Eukaryota > Viridiplantae > Streptophyta > Magnoliopsida > Solanales > Solanaceae > Nicotiana > Nicotiana sylvestris. The sequence continues at coordinate 14,033,017 of NC_091068.1, forward strand.
CAGACAGCGGGTAGGAGCATAATGAGAGAATAGTCACGACAGTAAAAGAAACGTGTTTAAGAAAACCTTCTAGAAGGGACTTAAACAGAGTTCAGTAGAAGACAAACAAAACTTAAGAACTCGGTAGGAAATACATACAGTAGAAGAACACAAAAATATCGGAAAAGCATAACAAAATATTATATAGGAAAATACAGCAAGATAAACATGCGAGCATGGTACAAAACACAGTAGAAAAACAAAGCATAGAAGAACATGCATGATAAAGGAAAACATAAGAACACAGTAGAGAAGAACATGTACGGTAGAAAAGAAAACATAAGAACATAGTATAGACAAATACACACAAAGAAAAGAAGAAGAGAAGTTAAAGAAATATTTTAAGCTTTTCAGAAAAACCCTAAATCGAAAAGAAGTAACTTTTGAAAGAAAAATTAGGGAAAATGTTTAAAAACTCAAGTAGAGCACAAATATAGAACAGATTTAAGAAAATAATCAGAGAAAACCTCGAATAGCTAGGGTTTCAGAGGAACCCTAAAGCGAGAAAGGCTTGGAAAAGGTCTGATCTGAGTCGGATAAGTCAGAAATAGGCTCATAATGCTTGGATATGCCGGAGCAAGGCCGGAGAGGCCATAGAACCTTGAATTGGAGAGGATCTGAATGGACATCATTGAGGTTAGACCTCGAAACTTCGAACACCATGTGTTTAAGAGCAGAGGGAGATGAGTTTAAGCCATCCATGGCCTGAGAGTAGGGCTGCGCACGGATCGGATTGGATCAGATTTAGCATATTTTGGATTCGGATTTCGGATTTCGGATTCTGAAAAGGGCAATCCGAATCCGATCCGAATTAACATTGGATTGGATCGGATTTTAAACTTTGGATCGGATAATTTTTCGGATTGTCGGATCGGATTGTCACAAAAAATTTCAACAATTTAAAGTTCATTCGGTGTCTCTATCTCATCTTCCATCTACCAAAACAAACAAAAAAATCAAAATAAAATCAAAAGTTGAAGAATAGAACATGAAATAGACATAAAAGACAGAAGAGAAGAGAAGAGAGACGGAAGAAAGAGACACAAAATCAAAGTAAAATCGGAAGTTTGAGTCATTGAGACTCTTTTAGTCTTCACTGAAGAGAAGAGAGGTAAAAGAGAGGCGGAAAAATCTATGTGAGTGAGGGGGTGTGTGAAAAATAAATAAGCATAACCCTAAAATTTTAGTGTGTATTTATATAGGTACATATAATTTCGGATATCGGATCGGATCGGATTAGAATCATACCAATCCGAATCCAATCCGAAAATCTGAAATTTAATAAAACACAATCCGTATCCAATCCGAAAATCCGAAATTTGAAATCCAAAAATCCGAAATAGAGTGGATCGGATCGGATTTCGGATATCCGATCCAAATGCACAGCCCTACCTGAGAGGCCATGGATTCCGGTGAGCTGAAGGTAGAAGAAAGTAGGAGATTATTAGGGTTTCAAGAACCTTCGAGAGAGTTTGAGAGGGGGGTATTCAGAGGCGGCTGATAGAATGAAATGAGTTAGGGTTAGGGGTGTGGACGGATTAAAAAAAAGAAAGGAGAAATCGTGACCGTTGATCAGATTGATCAACGACCTGGATTAAAAGGGGTTTGGGTCGGGTAGTTTTAAATGGGTTAAGGGTTGGGTTAAATGGCATTGGGCTGGTCCGAAATTGGGTCAATTAGGGGAACCAATTTTGGCTATAATTGAAACAAAATGGGACAGATTTTAAATAGCCCCTTTTGTTTTTTTATTTTTATAAAAATAGTAAAATGACTTCTGAAAATAAATTAAAGGTATTGAGTCAATTAATGATATATAAATATTAATTTAAAAATATTTGAACCAATTTCATAATTATAAAATGCTATTAATCTTAAAATAGGCTAAAATTGCAATTATATGCAATTTAACTTTTAAAATACCAAATAAGTTTGTAAAAAAAATGTATAAAAATTACCATAGCTATATTTTGGTATAAATATGAGAATAAAGTAATTTATTCACAAAAATAATAATTTTGGAAATAATTATTGATTTTTGTACTGCTAAAATGGGCAATAAATCAGTTTAAAATCTTTTAGAAATTAGGAAAATTATTGAAACACTTGGACATACTTATATATGCATATGAATGCTATTTTAAAGTATTTTCATGTAAAAATACATAGGAAAAAATTGAGTATCAATATGTGGTCAGCAAGTTTGGTTTCTGTGAGGCATAGGATGGAGGGGTCGTTCCATGTGAGTAAAAACCTGAGGCTCCGACGGAATTCTTGGTTGTGTTCTCCTTTGCAATTCCATAGCATGATCTTCATTAATCCCTCATGTTGTGGGTATCTCTCTTTCTGAGCCAGAGATAGTTCCAAGTGCATTAATAAGTGGGGAGGATCGTATAAAGCTGCTGGTAGTAGGTTATCTTGTAGGGTTGGAATCATAAGTATGACATATATTTCTTCCTCTAAGGAGGGGTTTAGATGTATGTTCAATGAGATTTTCTGGAGGTTCAGGAGGATGCAGATTAGGATTTTTTTCTATGTTTCCTGACATGGAGATCGTCAGAAAGTCGTTCAAAATTATGGATTCCATAAAGGTCTCCGGGAGATCATTGCCTTCTTCTGCTTGTTGATGATTTTCTTGTTGTGGTGAATGTGGTGGAGATTTGAAATTGTGGTTGAAGATTTCATGTTGTTGTGGTGGCTGTGTTTGTGATGGTACTGGGGTTTGGTGGGGGATCACTTGTTGGAGAGGAGAAATAGACCATGGCAAGAAGTTGTTGTGTGTGGGTGTATTCCAGCGGGGGTGGTGATGAGGCATTTGGGATTTTCATTGTTATAATTGGGTGATGATGTCTTGCATTTTCCAGAGAGTTGTATCTTGTCGGTGGATTAGTTCTAGGGCTTGATTTGTTTGGTTTGGAATTCCTTCTCGTATTGTGAAGGCCATTTCTTCTGAGGTATCTAGTAGTAGTATGATGTGGTTTTGTAGAAGCTGTAAATCTATTGGTGGGAGTTGGTGAGGAGGTGGTATTTGTTGGGGGAATGGTAGTTGATTCATTAGTGGACGAATTGTGGGAGAGGGGATCCTTTGGGGGGCATGAGAGGTTGATGGTGAATTATTATGTTAGGTGGGGGAGGGTGATGATAGTGGTTGATGTGAATATTGTTCACATGTCTTCTGTGCCTTTGTTGGTGGTGTTGGTTACTATGGGTTTGAGTTCGATACATTGGATAAGATTGGTGGTGAATTTTCCGGCAATTTGGTGGTTTGAGTTGTAGTGCAGTTAACCAAAGATGAAGTAGTATATGAAGAAGTCGTTGAGGGTGTAGTGAATGCAATTTATTGGATTGGTAAACAAGATAAGCCACTGTTATTGGTTGAAGGGCTAGGGCAGTATTCATGCAGTGGAATGCCGTGTGTAGGGAATGAAGGATCTGTGGAAGGAGTATTGGGTGTTGATCTTTTAGGTGATGATGATGTTGAGGTAATGGAGTGTGGCAAGTGAGGTGGAGTGTATGAATTGAGTTTGTAGTTTTTGGGTAAAGGGGGTATCGTAGGGTTTATAATTGATTGCATGGGTGTCTTTGATTCAATTATTTTATTGGAGTTTGATGAGTGTTGCTCATGTGGGTGATTGTGAGTGGTCGGAAGTAAGGTAGTAGAATTATGATGATATTCTTTTTTTTTTGTTTCTTCTTGTTGTTGTATTGATTTAGAGGTATGTTTTTGGACAAGGATTTACGGATGAAAGGGTGTAGGGTTAGTGACTTAGAGTGATTATTTGTTTCTCCGAGGTTTTCAGAGGGGGTGGGTAGTTATTGATGATTATGGGAAGTTAGTAGTTTGAAATAGTATTGATTAGGATTGTTGGATTGTAGTGTAGGTGGTATTGGGTTGGGTTGTGCTATTTTACTGTTTGTATAGGTAATAATGGGTGGATCAAGGGTAGGCTTTTGACCTAGTAGATTAGTTTGGTCTTGTAGATTGTAGTTATTGACTTGTTTTTTAGTGCCATGAGGTCCATTTGTGTTCATTGTGTCCTTGGAACTGGTATTGGGGGGGGGGTTAGTGGTTTTGATTTTTTGTGTTGGTTTGGGGAAAATTGTGTTTGTTCAATTTGTTATTACCGTTGTTTTTACCGTATGAGACCGATTTCCATTGAGTTTGTTGGTTATCTTCCTTAGTGGATATGTTTAGCTTGTCATGAGGTTTCTTGGAGGTTGAAGGTGTTGTAGAGCAATAGTGTAGGTTATGATCTAGACAACCACATTTTATACATATATAATAGAAAAATCATCGTAGTGTATTAATTGGGTGTGATTTCCTAGTAAGATTTCAGAAGGAAGGGTTTTTTCTAGCGGTGCTAAGATACAGAGCCTAGCATATCGGCCTCTTGATGTATGTTCTGTACATGTGTCCACTTTTATGAGTGATCCAATGACATTTGCAATTTTTTTGAGGATTTACAAGTCGTAGTATTCAGTGGGTAGTTCTTGGAGACGGATCCATACATTAGTAAAATTTGAGTGTGGTAAGGCTGGATTAAATTTGGGTTTCCACTGACGTATGGAGAAGTATTGAGATCCTACGAACCAAGGTCCCTTTTGGTATACTTTGTTGTAGTTATCAATATTTTGGAATTTGATGAGGTTAAAATCGTAACCTAGGTCTATGAATTGAAGAGTTTCATCCAGTTGCCAAATGAGCTTAATTTGGTCTTAAGGTTTGTATAGGACATTTTTTTGCCTAGCAGTTTGATAATAATAGATTGTTGCCAAGGTCGGTATAGCCTTAACTTGTTATTTGTGGATATGGGTATAAAACATGGGTGTTTAGTTGGGTTGGAATTTCCTTCTTCTAGTGATAATTTGTTTAAGAATTCTGCTTCTAGGGTGTTGTTGATTGGTGGAGGGAGGGGGGGGGGGGAGACAGTGTCTCTGAAGCTTACATTGCTTGTATTTGTTGTTGAAGTGTTGAGTTCCTCATCTATATTCATAGCTTCCATAGGTTTATTGATGCGGCGATTGAGTTGGTCCCTCTCTTGATCTGATAATTGGATTTAAGAAGATTCCTTCATGGATCAATTTTTAACCTATGAGAATATGGGGAAAGGTACTTTACTACTTCGTTCAACTTGATTTATATGATAATCTTATTGTTTTCAATTGTTCAGATTATTGACATTGTTTAATCTTTAGTAATATTGTTCTTTAACATTCACAACTTCTAGAATAGTATTTTTTTTCTTTTCAATTTTCAACATTTTAAATATAATTTTTCCCTTATCGTGCTAATTTTCAAGTATAATTTTAGTATTTTATTTCATTATGATTAATGCTATATAAATATCAAATTAACATCTTGAATTTTATATCCAATTAAAGCAAAAATACGATAACTAGTTATGAGTTTATATGAAAAAGTTCTTCTTTTTTTAGATCTTTACTGCTAAAGAGGATACAAACAAATAAAAATCTAAGATATGCAATAAATGATATTATATTCAGAGTAGTAATTTCATTATTTTCAATTTTTGATAAAGTTTGTTTATAAACGTCTCTCGTACCTTAGACCTAAAGTGCACTATTATCAAATAATGGAAAGATTATTAGTGTATTCCATAAATCATGACTCTTTTGGCTAATAACTGATAACAGCAAAGCATACACCTGGCCATTAAACAATCAACACATGTTACTTTATTTAACTAGAATTATTAGTAATTAATTATAGTTAACTAGTTTTAGATATATTAAATATAATAATACTCTACTAAAATAATTAACTTTTTCACATCTCTGTTATGCTAACAGTAACGTCAAATTAACGGTACTTTCTTGTTTCTGTGCTACCAAGGCCATCATCGACCATTACCAACATAATTTTTTCCTTCTACTTGCTGTAACCCAATCTTAACGGACAATTATTTTAGGCTTTTTCTCTGTTATAGTGAACGTTGAATGGTCAAAAAATTGCTATAAAAGGATATACATACACAAATAGATGCATATACAAAATACATATGCGTGCACACACATCTATATAAAAGTGTATGTATATATGCGTATAGCTGGATATACGCGTTTTGTGTACAAATATATGAAAAAGGAAATTCCTATTGCAAAAATATAGCAACCCCATCTTTTCCTATTTTATCTCTGTTGTGACAATATAAAAATGCCTAAAGTTGCAACAACAAAAAAAACACCAGAGAATTTGTTTCCATCGAAAATTATTCGTGGAACAAGAGGTTTTGATTTGTAAGGTATGAAATCTTTAGGGTTCAAGAAAATGATGCTCCGTTAATTTGTTTCAAAACAAAAAAACAAAGAAACTTTCTCAAATTAACGTTGATATTCTTCATTTTCAGTTATAATATGTTGTCAATATTCATATATTAATTTGTGATTATAGGAATTGAATCTTAGAATTCTGATTGCTGTCTGGGTTTTAAGGGTTTTTTTTTCTCGGATGCAATTTACATCAATATAATTAAACAATAGGCTAATGTTTTTAAATATCTTACATTGTATGCATATTTTGTCCTAATTTTTTTTTTATATTTTATAAAGTCTCACAAAATTTTTCTTTGACTTATTTGTAGAAGAAGCATGGAACATACAAAATTGCAATGTCTATGCCTGCTCATTTGTTCCTTGATTGTGCTAAATGGAAAAACTGTACTTGGAGGGAACCAAACATCAAATGAAAATCTTGGCATGGTTGATATAACTATTCTAGAAAGCGCAGTGTCGAAAGGAGCTGGTAAAATTCCTTTTTCTTCATAATGCATTAGTGTATATGCATGTAGGGTGTGGAGCTATAGGAACGAATTGCTTGGTGAAAATTCTGCCTCACATGTGATAAAATATTTCGTTATTTAACCAACGTTAATATCATATGTTATGAGCATATATAACCATATTAATGATATTTGGATTTTTATATGCTTTTAGTTTGCTTGGATGGATCCCCACCAGCATTCTATTATGACAAGGGACATGGAGAAGGAGCTAATAATTGGATTATCTACTTTAGGGTATGAGCTATATATGGAAATAATTGTTTCATTTAAAACTTGGAGCATTGTGCAAAATCTTATCTGATTTTGTATCTTATAATCTTAATTAATTCTTACTTTCATATTGCATTATTAAGGGAGGAGAATGGTGCTATAACGTTTTAGACTGCCTCAATCGCACAAAGACAGAAAAAGGTTCCTCAAAACTTGCTCCAAAACAAAGATCATTTTATGGAATACTTGGCAACAATAAAACAGAGAATCCAGGTAAAATAAACTTAGTATTTACAATATCACTAAATCATATTATCATTTCTAAATATTCTCATTTAACTATCTTATGTTTAAAATTTTAGATTTCTACAATTGGAATAGAGTCATGGTTATATATTGCGACGGATCATCGTTCACAGGAGACGTTGAAATAGTTGACCCGGTATATCATCTTTAAGCTCAGCTTCTCACATATTCTTATACATTTTGAAAGGACTCGGAGTATTTACTCTTTTAATATTACTTCTTTTAATATTACTTGAAATCCTCACCAATCCGAAAACAATTTGTCGATCTAGATTAATTAATTATGCAGTTTTCTAATAATATGCTAATGTTTATCAGGTCACTAACCTTCATTTTAGAGGCGCGAGGGTTTTTCATGCATTGATCGAACATTTCTTGGTGATAGGGATGAAGGATGCGAAAAATGTATGTCACTGTAGTATCAGTAACTCGTTAATACAAAACAAGTGTTTTTGTGAAAAATATTTTGTTTTTTTTAAAAAATAACCTTCGTTATACCAAACAAATAATATTTCTCAAATGTTTTACGATTTTCTACTATTGTTTTGGCAGGCAATTCTCTCAGGTGGTTCGGCTGGAGGACTGCCTGCTTTACTACACTGTGATCGTTTTCGAGCTCTTCTTCCTAATTCAGCTAGAGTAAAGTGTCTTGCAGATGGTAGTTATTTTCTTCACAAGTAAGAATTAACCTAAGAGCCAGTATTATATACTGATATCGTAATTTTCTTTTATACAATTACTATAATTTAACTGACAGTACATTCGTCTATTTTCAAATTGTCATATCAGACTTTCTATGAGAAGTTACATGTTGTAGGTTAACTTAACATGGAGATGGCGTAAATAAATAGTTATACATTATCAATGCGCGTAACATAAAATCTAGTTGTAATTAATAGTAGTGCTATTAGATGAATTACAGTGTTGTTAATTTGTGTAACAGGAAAAACATGAAGGAAATACCATTCATGGATATTGTCAATGAAGGACTGATTACCTTACATGTACAATTTCTCTTCCTTCTTTCTATTTTGTCACTCTTTTTCTTTAGTGCCATACTTACTTCCATTATCAATCCTTACAATTACTCTCCTCTGTCTCATTTTATATGATGCTCTTTAATTGGACATGAAATTTTAAAAAAAAATTTCAAACTTGTTATCTAAAATAAAATATAAAATTTTTGCGTGACTATAAATTATTTCATTGAAATAAAATATAAAGTAATAAGTTTAAAGTTAAATTACTTCTAAATATAGAAAAATTTTATTGTTTTTGAAAAAAATTAAAAAAGAAAGTGCATCACGTAAATTGAGAGAGAATACTATTCAATATTATTTGTTGTGATTTTTTATTTTTATATTCTAAATCAGCATTCAGCCAAGATGTTGCCATCATCCTGCACTTCAAAAATGAGACCATCATTGGTAAGAATCCATTCTCATTCAAGGGTTTTACTGAATTATAATTTGAAACTAATGCTATGTTTAATGAATTTGCAGTGCCTTTTTCCACAGTATTTTCAACAAGAAATCCAGACACCATTTTTCATAGTCAACTCAATGTTTGACACATTTCAGGTCAACTCAATTATCCATTAAGTGCATGAAAAAAATTAAATTAGAATTTGATATCTATGTCATCTTTTAATATAGAGTTTTTAATTTCTTAATATTGTATCTTATATACTGAATTTGCATCAACAATCTTTTATCTTCGAATGTAATCAGATAAACAAGACTTTTCCTGGTTATTACGAAGACCTTAATAACAATACGTGCTCAGCTACTCTTGTTAAAACTTTACAAGGTTAGTGATGCAAGTTCAAGTCCAAACTTCATATTCTATTTATTAAAGAATTATCTATATAAAAGGGTAGCTCGGTGCACAAAACGCATCATGTATTCACGTAGGGTCAGGGAAGGGCCGCATCTCAAGGAGTGTGATGTAGATATCCTAATGCAAGTATTAGGGCCCGTTTGGCCATAAAATGTTTTTACTTTTTTCTCGATTTTTTTTATTTTTTTTGAAATCAGTGTTTGACCATAAAATTTTAATTTTCACTTGAAAATGAATTTTGAAATTTTTTCGAAAATTCAATCAAAATTTTCACTTCAGATCACTAACAAAATTTCAAAAATAGTCCAAAACTATATTCATCTCCAAACACAACTCTGATTTCACATATCATTTTCAGTTGAAAAAAAAATATTATGTTTTTCGAAATCTTACAATTCTTATGTCCAAACACCCACTTAGTGGCTGCTTCCACGGCTCTAACCCCGTGACATTTAAGCCATACGGAAATAACTTTACTGTTGCTCCAAAGCTACCCTTCATCTATATACCCAAGTCGAATTTGGATTCAATTAATTATGAATTAAATGCGTGAAATTCATTAAATTTGGAAAACCTCATGCAATTTTTGTTGTTTCATTTCAGATTTCAAACAGGAATTCTTAAGTGCATTACCCAAACAAAGTAATTGTTCTTCATCTAGAGGAATGTTTATTGACTCTTGCTTAATTCATTCCCAAATATTAAGTGGTGTTGGTTGGAATGGCTTCACGGTACATAATAAGGTAAATCAACTTCAACTTTAGGTGTGGATGATTTTTGGTTGTGCATTCTGTACTCAACATAAAATAGGGTTGCACTTCACACTTTATGTATTTGTTAAAACTCATAATATAGTTTACTATTTTCACTCACCTCTTTTTCTCAACCACTCATTAACTATGTGTTGATTATTCTGTGACTCAACTAATGAAAAATATACAAGAAAGTCACTTTTCTTTATTTTATACCGGCAAAGTCACTCTATGAGGAAAATTAGTACGTAAGTTTTATGAATTTGTAATTTCAAAAATATAATAAATTAAATGTTAAGAACTTTAAAGTTTGAGTCCATCAAGTTTAAATTCTTCATAAGCCTCTAATGATAAGTGCAAGTAACTGTTTCTTATAAATTTATAATGATGAATTTAATAACCTAAAAAAAGACAAACAACTTATTATAACTGGTTAAACTATACTATTAATGTAAAGATTTCATTACAATGTCAATAGCTAAGTTGTGTATGTGTGTTTGTATTTTTTTATCAGACAATTGCAGAAGCATTTAGCAACTGGTACTTCGACCTGAGTCCTGTCCAATTGATAGACACACCAGACATGCCACTGAATTGTTACAAATTCCCCTCTATTACAAGCTTTTGCACCTAAAGTGTCCAGAAAGTTGTTTAACACTCCAGGTCACTGAAACGAACACAAGGCTTCAGCAAGTCACTTGATGTAGGACGAGCTACTCTACAGTAATCTTAAAAGCGCCTACTTTTCTATCTTTTTTAAGCTTTCACATTGAGCCAATCTTATTCAGCGGATTGTGACTTTTTCACTTGAGTATAGAAAAGTGACATTCTTCTTATTTTAACAAAATCTCAAATGTACTAATTGTAAGGAGCAATGATTTATGCATTTAATTTTGTGAACTTTTGATTGTTTCTTAATCATGCCCAACATGTTGATTTAGCAATTAATTGAAGAATATTCAGAAAAAACGTAAAAACTTCCTAGAACATAGTGGGGGTAATTTTTTTTTTATATATAAAAAGTGGGGTATAAAATCCTAAAAAAATAGTAATTACACTATAAAGATCTTTATTAAGTTCTACAGAATTCACAAACTCATTATTGCATCTGCAGACTGCCTAAGACAATATAATCCCATAATCCATCTCAAACTGTTAAATAAATCATTAAATTAAAGGTTTTAAATTAGAAAGTACATACATTTCAGTATCACTATATAATTTATATTACATAATCTAACCTACTATGAGAAGCTGGAGGATTTACGATTGGAGAAATTGTGGATAAGGTCATACTCAAATGGAAATATACTTTCACCCTTTTCACATTTTTCATTAATCTGTTCTTGAGTAAAATCCTTAAATAAATCCCATCCATATTCCACATAATCATCCCGGCATTGTAGATAGCAAAATAATTTCTTGTCTTCTTTAGGAGTTATACAGTTTACCAATGTCTTAGGAAATAAAACTAAGACAAAAATGCAGATTTGTAACACAACCATAATTTGTTTACAACACATTTTTCTGCAATATATTTCCTGCAAAATAAAAATTTGTGTTAATTTAGCATCAACTCGCCCAAATCCCCCCAATTCAAACTATAATTTTGGATGAAACGTTATACCTTATACAAAATGATCTCACAATTCTATGACAATATCAGTTAAAAAAAAAATTGTGTGATGGGATTTAAATGATATAATTGAGTAGAAACATTTACCGCGGCTATATGGATGAAATAAAAAAGAATTATTAAATAGGAATTCTTTGCATTTTATTTTACACCCTAATAAGGAAGAAGTTTGATAGATTTCTGTCTCAAACGTTATCCTTTTTTCCTTCTAATTCATCTATTCTTATGTAATATTTCCTTCCATTTTGTTTATTCCACTTTGTTCCTAATTTTAATATTTCCATCACTATACTTTTAAGTTTTAAACGAGGAATACCAACACATAATTTTAACCTAATAAAAGAGGTTGGACCGGTCTTTTTCTTTATATATTTAATTTTGGATATGATCAGTGCTGTCAATATTAGAGGAAATATGTAATACCCTATATTTTTAATAAGGGTGTATTGGTCATTAGCAAAATAGTAATAATAATAATTATATTATAATAAGAAACTAACCAAAAAAAAAGAATAAGTATCCAATAAAGGGCCGAAGCCCATTCTGTGGAAACAACACAAATAAACAAAGAAAGAAAAGTGAAATAAAGGGGAACGAAACAGAAACAAAACAAAAAAAATAACCCAAACGAAAGAAAGAAAAGGGGAAAACGGGTCTGCTTCAGAAAACGCAGAAAGGGATTTCAAAGGGAGAGGAAGAAGAAGAAGAAAAAGGCTGGAACCAAATTTTGAGAAATCTTAAATACACACTTGTTTTTACGGGTACTACTCTAATTTTTCATCTGAGTTCTTTTCTTCTGGTAAATCTTTTTATCTCAGTTCATATATTTGAAGAGTTTCACAAGGTATAAGGAATATAATACCACTAAGAGTTATTCTGGGCAAATTATGCAATTGAAAGTTAGCCAATATTACTGTATGATAGATCCACTTGAAAAAAAGAAGGGTATTGATGAATTTGTACTTAAACTAGTCTCATTATATATGATCTTTGTTAGGAGTAAATTAAGTTAGGGTGCAAGAATTGAGTTTTGGTGTTTAACTATATTGCAATGACAATATCGATTTGGGTTTGAATGTGGTAAATCTAGTATTGAGTACAAAAGATATTAAGAAGGAATATTATGGACAGTAAAGTTATTTAGTTTCAATTTATGCATACGATTAAGGAAATTGATCAGTAAAGGGAATAAACCATATAAATACCTTTTTATTCAAAAGATTTTGGACTAATTTAAATTACTTATAGCATGGGTAAATATAATTCGATGAATTCATGATAAAATATATAAAATAAAACTCGAAGGATTTAGTATTTCAATTAGTGATGAATTTAGCCTAAATGAGGAAATTAACATGAGATCGATATTATGTAATTATAGATTGATTGGAGAAATTTGTACGATTGCTCGAGGTGAAGCATTTGGTATTTCGGCACGAGTATTGTGAGTAGTAATCTTACTGCAATTTATGTTTTCATAACCTGCATGATTTACACATAATTTTTAATATGAATATGTGACCGATTAATTTGAGTTGCATGTGGGACAAGTCTTTTAATCGATATGATACCGAAATAGTTATTTGACATGATTACCGTTGTTTTAAATATTCATGATGTCACTAGATATGTTTTACCGTTATTTATTTTAAAATGAAATTCTACATTTCAAGGCCTTTAAAACCTCTTTTAACATCACCTCGATTTGTATGCGCCGTCCGGACGCGTAGCCGGAAAGCCTAAATGTGAAAATCTGTGAAAAATAATAAATTTTGACTATAAAATAAATTAATTTGACTTCGGTCAACGTTTTGGGTAAACGGACCCGGACCTGTGATTGGACAGTCCCGGAGGGTCCGTAGGAAAATATAGGACTTTGGCGTATGCCCGGAATCGAATTCTGAGGTCCCAAGACAGAGAAATGAATTTTTGAAGAAAATTATTTTCTGAAATTGTTCATAAGGTTTGGAAATGAATTTTGATTAGAACGTGTTGGTATCGGTCCCGTATTTTGGTATCGGCGCTCGGTACAGGTCTTATATATGATTTAATATAATTCTGATGTTTGGTAAGAAACGGAATCCGTTTGACGTGATTCGGACCGTAAATACAAAATTTGATGTTTAAAGAAGTTTTGAGAAATTTCATTGATTTTGAGGTTTAATTCGATATTCATAATGTTATTTTGGTGATTCTATTACACGAATAAGTCCGTAGGATATTTTTGAGGTTGTGTGTATATTTGGGTTAGATCCCCGAGGGCTCGGGTGAGATTTGGATAGGCCACAAGGTGCATTTTTAACTGAGAAAATTACAGGTTTTCAGCTGTGCATAGCAGGCAAATGCGAAGCCTGGCTCGCAAATGCGAGTGGCTTGTTGAAATTGCGAAGAAATCCCAAGCCGGCTCCCTCTCGCAAATGCGAGATTATCTTCGCAATTGCAAAGTTTCCCATTTGGCCGGTGATCGCAAATGCGATGTTATGGTCGCAATTCCCAAGTCGCAAATGCGACATGTTGATCGCAAATGCGACATGTTGATCGCAAATGCGAAAGTCCAGTTTTCCCTGAAGGGTTCGCAAATGCGAGCTCTCTTTCGCAATTCCCAAGCTAGCAGAGGTTGGGGTTCGCAATTCCCACATCTGAGACCTGCAACTTGTATACCTAGACGATTTTAAACTCATTTTTCACATCTTTTCAAAACACAAACTCCTTTAGGCGATTTTCCAAGAACAACTCTTCTTTCAAATCGATTGTAAGTTAATTTTAACTCATTTCCTTCAATCATTAACATCTTTTAACATGATTTCAACTCAAAATCAATGATTTTTATGGGGGAAATTGGGTGTTTTGGATAGAACCTAGGTTTTCAAAAAATTGGGGATTTGGACCTCGATTTGAAGTCCGATTTCAAAATAAATTATATATTTGAGTTCGTGGAGGAATGAGTAATCGGGTTTTGGTTCGAACCTCGGGTTTTGACCATGTGGGCCCGGCGACGATTTTTGACTTTTTGGGCAAAACTTTAGAAAAACTCATTTTCATGCATTGGGGTTGATTCATTTAGCGTTTATTGATGTAATTAAGTAACTTGTGGCTAGATTCGAGCAAATTGGTGGTGGAATCAAGGGGTAAAGCTATAATTGAAACGTGAATTGTGTTCGTGGCATCGAGGTAAGTGTTTGGTCTAACCTAAGCTTGAGGGATTAAGAGTTGTGTCTTATTTGCTACATGTTAATTATGGAGTACGGCGTATAGGCATGGTGACGAGTATCTATACGTTAGTGTCAAGCATGCCCATGTGTCTTGTATTATAATGGTTATGACTATGTTGTGGTTTATTGCGCTTCATATGTTATTATCACCATTGTTCCCTTGCCGGGATGTTTGTTTGATTTTAATGATCCCTTGCCGGGATGTTTGTTTTGATAGTATTATTCCCTTGCCGGGATGTTTGTTTTGATATTATTGTTTCCTTGCCGGGATGTTGAAATATCATTGTTCCCTTGTCGGGAAGTTATTGTATTGCTCTTGTTCCCTTGCCGGGATTCCTTGTGATTATTGTTGGCTTGTAAATGAGAGCGGGTGGTACGTCTACCACAAGATATAATGAAATGAGAGCGGGTGGTACGCCTACCACAAGATAAATGAGATGGGAGCGGGTGGTACGCCTACCACAAGATATAATGAAATGGGAGCGGGTGGTACGCCTACCACAAGATATAATGAAATGGGAGCGGGTGATACGCCTACCATAAGATATAATGAAATGGGAGCGGGTGGTACGCCTACCACAAGATAAATGAAATGGGAGCGGGTGACACGCCTTCCACGAGATACATGAAATGGGATCGGGTTGCATGCCTGCCACGAGATACAGGAAATGGGAGTGGGTGGCACGCCTGCAACAAGATGTGAAAAGAAAGTGAAATCTGCCTTTGTTTTCCTTATTCTTGTTAGTGGTTGATTTTGATTTCTTTATAATTCTCTTGATATTCTATTTTACCTATTATTCCCCGAAGCATGTTTCCCCCTCCTATCTTTATTTGTTTATTTCTGTATTTCTTTTCCGCTGTATATATATTTGAACTGCATAGGTTTATTTGGTAGTCTGGTCCTAGCCTCGTCATTGCTTCGCCGGGGTTAGGCTGGACACTTACCAGCACATGGGGTCGGTTGTGCTGCTACTACACTCTGCACTATGTGCAGATCCCAGAGCAGCTTTTGGACAGTAGCTTGGAGGCTTCTTTCAATCCATCCGACGACCCAAGGTAGACTTGCAGGCGTCCGCAAGCTCTGGCGTCTCCCTCTGTCCCTATTTTCTATTTCATTTTCCTTTTATTCAGAAATAGTGTACTGTTATTTCTTCAGACTTTGTTTGTAGCAATCTTAGACAGTCTGTGACACTGTGACACCAGGTTTTGGGTGGTTAAGGCTTAAGTATTTGTAATAGATGCAGTTTTTTTCATAAATCTTATTGTTGTCTTCCTCTTAAATTTTAATTTCCGTTGTTACCACGTTATCGTCTTATATTTGTTAAAAAGAAATAATTGGTTAATAAAGTAATTAGATTAAAGGTTTGGCTTGCCTAGCTCACATTAGTAGGCGCCATCACGACTCCCGAGGATGGGAAATCCGGGTCGTGACAAGTTGGTATCAGAGCTCTAGGTTACATGGTCTCACAGTTCACAAACAAGCTTAGTAGAGTTTGAGGGATCGGTACAGAGACGTCTGTATTTATCCCCAGAGGCTACAGAGTTAGGAATAACTTCACATTTATTCTCTCCTATCGTGCGGTTTGGTTTCTCAATGCTAATTGAAATTCTACTTTGTTCTTTCGCAGATCACGAGAACCTGTGCTTCCTCATCCACTGACCAGCAGCCCGAGCCCCCAGCAGCAGCTCCCACGAGGGGCAGAGGGCGAGGACGAGGCTGTGCTAGAGGCCGAGGTAGGGGCAGAGCTCAGCCTCAAGCAGCAGCACCAGCGACGGAGCCTCAGGTTGACTTTGATGATGAGGTTCCGGCCCCAGCAGTTTCGGTGGGCCCTGCTCAGGTCCCAGAGAGGTTTATTGCTACCCCAGTTCTTCAGGATGCTCTGGTCTATCTAGTGGGCCTCATGGAGAGTATCACCCGAGTAGGCTTGCTTCCTGTAGCACCAGGCGTCTCTCAGGCTGGAAGAGGAGCCCAAACTCCTACTACTCGCACTCCGGAGCAGGTAGCTCCCTAGATTCAGACTCCAGCGATTCAGCCAGTTGGAGCAATTCATCCGGGTGTGGTAGCTCAGACCGGTAATGGAGCGGCTATGTCTGTCGATGCTTTGTGGAGTTTGGATAGGTTCACCAAGCTCTTCACTACTACTTTCAGCGGTGCATCTACTGAGGATCCCCAAGATTATCTAGAAAGTTGTCACGAGGTTCTTAGGAACATGGGAATAGTTGAGACCAATGGGGTCAATTTTTCCACTTTTCTCTTGTGTGAATTCGCCAAGACTTGGTGGAGGGATTTCTGTTTGGCTAGACCAGCCGGATCGCTAGCTTTTACTTGGGAGCAGTTTACTCAGCTATTTCTGGAGAAGTTTCTCCCTATCACTCAGAGAGAGGCCTATCAGAGGCAGTTTGAGCGTCTCTAGCAGGGTTCTATGACTGTTACCCAGTATGAGACCAGATTTATCGACCTAGCTCGTCATGTTCTTGTCATACTTCCCACCGATAGAGAGAGGATGAAGAGGTTC
The DNA here is from genome assembly GCF_000393655.2 of Nicotiana sylvestris. NCBI lineage: Eukaryota > Viridiplantae > Streptophyta > Magnoliopsida > Solanales > Solanaceae > Nicotiana > Nicotiana sylvestris. The sequence continues at coordinate 14,050,327 of NC_091068.1, forward strand.
ATTGATGGACTTATTCAGCTGATTCGTCTTCAGATGTCTAGAGAGACTAAGAGTGTCTTTCTAGGAGGTGGCCAATATGGCCCGGAGAGTTGAGATAGTTCTGTCATAAGGAGGTGGTCATGGGTCCGACAAGAGGCCTTGTCATTCAGGTAGATTTAGTGGTACCTTGTTTGGAGGTAGGGATTCATATGGTAGGGACCATCCTCCCAGGCCTTTTCAGTCAGCACTTTAAGTTTCTCACGGTGCTTCAGGTGGCCGTGGTTCTCAGATGCAGTATTCTGATCAGCAGTCCTACATTGCACCACCAGCTCCTATCAGTGTACCGCCGCTTCAGAGTTTCTAGGGTCGTCAATCCTAGCAGCCGAGGGCTTGTTTTACTTGTGGCGACACGAGGCACATTGCTAGGTATTGCCCTCAAGCACCGAGTAGCTCTCAGCATCAGGGTTCCCGTGCCATGGTTCAGGCACCATGTGTTCCACAACCCGCCCAGCCAGCTAGAGGTGGAGGCCAGCCAGCAACATGCCATCCTAGAGATGTAGTTCAGGGTGGTGGGGCCTACCCCCGATGTTATGCTCTTCCAGCTAGGCCCGAGGCTGAGACTTCCGATGTAGTTATTACAGGTACGGTTCTGGTTTGTGATAGAGATGCTTCAGTGTTATTTGATCCAGGGTCTACGTACTTTCATGTGTCCTTTTATTTTGCACCGTATCTGGTCATGCCTAGTGATTCTTTGAGTGATCCTGTTTATGTGTCTACGCCAGTGGGTTATTCTATTGTGGTAGATCGAGTCCATCGTTCATGTATAGTTGTGATTGGAGGTCTTGAGACTCGTGTAGATTTGCTTCTGTTGGACATGGTCAATTTTGATGTCATATTAGGGATGGACTGGTTATCACCTTACCACGCTATCTTGGACTGTCATGCCAAGACTGTGACCTTAGCCTTACCAGGTTTACCTCGTCTAAAGTGGAGAGGGACTCCTGGTCATTCTACCCGTAGTGTTATCTCTTATGTGAAGGCTCGACGTATGGTTGAGAAGGGGTGTTTGGCCTATTTGGCATATGTTCGTGATTCTAGTACTGAGGTTCCTTCTATTGATCCTGTGCCCATTGTTCGTTAGTTTCCTGAGGTACTTACTTCAGACCTGCCGGGTATGCCACCCGACAGAGATATTAACTTTTGCATTGATTTGGCTCCGGGCACCCAGCCCATTTCTATTCCGCTGTATCGTATGTCCCCGCCTGAGTTGAAAGAGTTGAAGGAGCAGTTGCAAGACTTGCTTGAGAAGGGTTTCATTAGGCCGAGTGTTTCGCCTTGGGGTGCGCCGGTGTTGTTTGTTAAGAAGAAGGACGAAACGATAAGAATGTGTATTGATTACCGGCAGTTGAACAAGGTTACAATCAAGAATAAGTATCCATTGCCGAGGATTGATGATTTGTTTGATCAGCTTTAGGGTGCCAAGGTATTTTCGAAGATTGACTTGAGATCTAGCTACCATCAGTTGAGGATTAGGGCATCCGATGTCCTTAAGACAACTTTCCGCACTCGGTACGAGCATTATGAGTTATTGGTTATGTCATTCGGGTTGACAAATGCCCCAATAGCTTTTATGGATCTGATGAACCGAGTGTTCAGGCCTTACTTGGATTCGTTCGTGATAGTCTTTGTTGCTAATATCTTGATTTATTCCTGTAGCCGGGAGGAGCATGAGCAGCATCTTAGAGTGGTTCTTCAGACCTTGAGAGATAGTCAGTTATATGCTAAGTTCTCGAAGTGTGAGTTCTGGTTGAGCTCAATTGAATTTCTGGGTCATGTTGTATCAGCAGAGGGTAGTCAGGTTGACCTGAAGAAGATTGAGGCAGTCATGAACTAGCCTAGACCAACATTAGCTACAGAGATTCAGAGTTTCTTGGGATTGGCAGGCTACTATCGTCGATTCGTGGAGGGGTTTTCATCTATCACAGCCCCGATGACCAGGTTGACCCAGAAGGGTGCCCAGTTCAAATGGTTGGATGAGTGTGAGGTGAGCTTTCAGAAGCTCAAGACAACTCTGACTACGACACCTGTGTTGGTTTTGCCCACAGGTTCAGGGCCTTATACAATCTATTGTGATGCATCTCGTATTGGACTCGGTGCAGTGTTGATGCAAGATGGCAAGGTCATTGCCTATGCTTCGCGGCAGTTGAAGATTCATGAGAAAAACTATCCGGTTCATAATTTGGAGTTGGCAGCCATTGTTCATACGTTAAAGATTTGGAGGCATTATCTATATGGCGTGGCATGTGAGGTGTTCACGGATCACAAGAGTCTTCAGTATTTGTTCAAGCAAAAGGAGTTGAATTTGAGGCAGAGGAGGTGGTTGAAGTTGTTGAAAGATTATAATATCACTATCTTATATCGTCTGGGAAAGGCCAATATGGTGGCCGATGCTTTGAGTAAGAAGTCAGTCAGTATGGGCAGTCTTGCTTATATTCTGGTCGGTAAGAGACCGCTTGCCTGGGATGTTCAGGCTTTGGCCAATCAGTTCGTGAGATTGGATATTTCTGAGCCTAGTCGTGTGTTAGCTTGCACAGTCGCCCGTTCTTATTTATTAGAGCGTATCCGAGATCGGCAGTATGATGATCCCCATTTGTGTATCCTCAGATACATGGTGCAGCGCGGAGGTGCCAAGCAGGTTACCTTAGGTGATGATGGAGTTTTGAGATTGCAGAGTCAAGTTTGTATGACTAATGTGTATGGGCTTCGAGAGTTGATTTTAGAGGAGGCCCATAGTTCCCGGTACTCTATTCATCTGGGTGCCGCTAAGATGTATCAGGATTTGCGGCAACATTATTAGTGGCAGAGAATGAAGAAGGATATCGTTGCATATGTGGCTCGGTGTTTGAATTGTCAGTAGGTTAAGAACGAGCATCAAAAGACCTGGTGGTTCATTTTAGAGGATTGAGCTTCCCGAGTGGAAGTGGGAGAAAATCACTATGGATTTCGTTGTTGGACTCCCACAGACTCGGCAGAAGTTCGATGCAGTGTGGGTTATTGTTGATAGACTGACCAAGTCAGCGCATTTCATTCCTGTGGCAGTCTCCTATTCTTCCGAGAGGTTAGCTGAGATGTATATCTGGGAGATTGTTCGTCTTCATGGGGTTCCCGAGTCTATCATTTCGGACTGAGGTACGCAGTTTACCTTATGTTTCTAGAGAGCAGTTCAGCGAGAGTTGGGCACGCGGGTTGAGTTGAGCACATATTTCATCCTCAGACGAATAGGTAGTCCGAGCGGACTATTCAGATTTTGAAGGATATGCTCCGAGCTTATGTCATTGACTTTGGAGGCTCGTGGGATCAGTTTTTGCCTTTAGCAGAGTTTTCCTACAACAACAACTACCAATCGAGTATCCAGATGGCTCCTTATGAGGCTTTATATGGTAGGCGGTGTCGGTCTCCAGTTGGATAGTTAGAGCCGGGAGAGGCTTGGTTGTTGGGTATGGATCTGGTTCAGGAGGCCTTGGACAAGGTCAGGATTATTCAGGATAGGCTTCGTATAGCTCAGTCCAGGCAAAAGAGTTATGCAGACTACAAGGTTCTTGATTTGACATTCATGGTCGAGGAGCGGGTATTGCTTCGAGTGTCACCTATGAAGGGCGTAATGAGATTTGGGAAGAAGGGCAAGCTTAGCCCTAGGTTCATTCGCCTGTTTGAGATTCTTGATCGAGTGGAAGAGGTGGCTTATACACTTGCTTTGTCGCCGAGCTTATCAGCCGTACATCTAGTGTTTCATGTGTCCATGCTTCGGAAATATCACGGCGATCCATCCCACGTGTTAGATTTCAGCACTGTCCAGTTGGACAAGGACTTGTCTTATGAGGAAGAGCCGGTGGCTATTCTAGACCGGCAGGTTCATCAGTTGAGATCGAAGAGTTTTCCTTCTGTTCGTGTTCAATGGAGAGGTTAGCCTCCTGAGGCATCGACCTGGGAGTCCGAGTCCGATATGCGGAGCCGTTATCCCCATATTTTCCCCGACTCGGGTACTTCCTTCTTCTGTCCGTTCGAGGACGAACGGTTGTTTTAGAGGTGGAGAATGTGATGACCTTTTCACGTTTAATTTTAAAATGAAATTCTATGTTTGAGGCCTTAAAAACCTCTTTTAGCACCACCTCGATTTGCGTTCACCGTCCGGGCGCGTAGTCAGAAAGCCTAAATGTGAAAATCTATGAAAAATGATAAATTTTGACTATAAAATAAATTAATTTAACTTCGGTTAATGTTTTGGGTAAACGGACCCGGACCCGTGATTGGACGGTCCCAGAGGGTTCGTAGGAAAATATGGGTCTTGGGCGTATGCCTGGAATCGAATTACGAGGTCCCAAGCCCGAGAAATGAATTTTTGAAGAAAATTATTTTCTGAAATTGTTCATAAGGCTTGGAAATGAATTTTGATTAGAACGTGTTGGTATCGGGCTCGTATTTTGGTTTCGGCGCCCGGTACAGGTCTTATATATGATTTAAGATAATTTTGTGAAGTTTGGTAAGAAACGGATTCCGCTTGACGTGATTCGGACCTTAAATGCAAAATTTGATGTTTAAAGAAGTTTTGAGAAATTTCATTGATCTTGAGGTTTAATTCGATGTTCATGATGTTATTTTGGTGATTTTATTACACGAATAAGTCCGTAGGATGTTTTTGAGGTTGTGTGTATATTTGGGTTGGAGACCCAAGTGCTCGGGTGAGTTTTGGATAGGCCACGGGTTACATTTTTAACTTAGAAAATTGCAGGTTTTCAGTTGTGCATAGCAAGCCTGCAGGCTTCACATTTGCGAAGCCTGGCTCGCAAATACGATATCGCAAATGCAAGAGGCTTGCCGAAATTGCGAAGAAATCCCAGGCTAGCTCCCTCTCGCAAATGCGAGATTATCTTCGCAATTGCGAAGTTTCCCATTTGGCCGGTGATCGCAAATGCGATGCTGTGGTCGCAATTCCCAAGTCACAAATACGACATATTGATCGCAAATGCGAAAGTCTAGTTTTCCCTAAAGGGTTCGCAAATGCGAGCCCTGTTTCGTAATTCCCAAGCTAGCAGAGTTTGCGAACCCCTGTTCGCAATTCCCACATCTGAGACCCGCAACTTGTATACTTAGACGATTTTAAACTCATTTTTCACATCTTTTTAAAACACAAACTCCTTTAGGCGATTTTCCAAGAACAAATATTCTTCCAAATCGATTGTAAGTTAATTTTAACTCATTTCCTTCAATCATTAACATCTTTAAACATGATTTCAACTCAAAATCGATGATTTTCATGGGGGGAAATGGGTATTTTGGGTAGAACATAGGTTTTTACAAAATTGGGGATTTGGACCTCGATTTGAGGTCCGATTTCAAAACAAATTATATATTTGGGTTCATGGGGAATGGGTAATCGAGTTTTGGTTCGAACCTCGGGTTTTGACAATGTGGGCCCGACGGCGATTTTTGACTTTTTGGGCAAAACTTTAGAAAAACTCATTTTCATGCATTGGGGTTGATTCATTTAGCGTTTATTGATGTAATTAAGTAACTTGTGGCTAGATTCGAGTGAATTGGTGGTGGAATCAAGGGGTAAAGCTATAATTGAAACGTGAATTGTGTTCGTGGCATCGAGGTAAGTGTTTGGTCTAACCTTAGCTTGAAGGATTAGGAGTTGTGTCTTATTTGCTACATGTTAATTGTGGAGTACGACGTATAGGCATGGTGACGAGTATCTATACGTTGGTGTCAAGCATGCCCGTGAGTCTTGTATTATAATGGTTATGACTCAGTTGTGGTTTATTGCGTTTCATATATTATTATCACCATTGTTCCCTTGCAGGGATGTTTGTTTGATATTAATGATCCCTTGCCGGGATATTTGTTTTGATAGTATTGTTCCCTTGCCGGGATGTTTGTTTTGATATTATTGTTCCCTTGTCGGGATGTTGTTGAAATATCATTGTTCCCTTGCCGGAAAGTTGTTGTATTGCTCTTGTTCCCTTACCAGGATTCCTTGTGATTATTGTTGGCTTGTAAATGGGAGCGGGTGGTATGCCTACCACAAGATATAATGAAATGGGAGCGGGTGGTACGCCTACCACAAGATATAATGAAATGGGAGCGGGTGGTACGCCTACCACAAGATATAATGAAATGGGAGCGGGTGGTACGCCTACCACAAGATATAATGAAATGGGAGCGGGTGGTACGCCTACCACAAGATATAATGAAATGGGAGCGGGTGGTACGCCTACCACAAGATATAATGAAATGGGAGCGGGTGGTACGCCTACCACAAGATATAATGAAATGGGAGCGGGTGGTACGCCTACCACAAGATATAATGAAATGGGAGCGGGTGGTACGCCTACCACAAGATATAATGAAATGGGAGCGGGTGGTTTTCCTTATTCTTGTTACTGGTTGATTTTGATTCCTTTATAATTCTCTTGATATTCTGTTTTACCTGTTATTCCCCGAAGCATGTTTGCCCCTCCTATCTTTATTTGTTTATTTCTTTATTTCTTTTCTGTTGTATATATATTTGATCTGCACAGGTTTATTTGGTAGTTTGGTCCTAGCCTCGTCACTACTTCGCCGGGGTTAGGGTGGACACTTACCAGCACATGGGGTCGGTTGTGCTGATACTACACTCTATACTATGTGTAGATCCCAGAGCAGCTTTTGGACAGTAGCTTGGAGGCTTCCTTCAGTCCATCCAGAGACCCAAGGTAGACTTGCAGGCGTCCGCAGGCCCTGGCGTCTCCCTCTGTCCCTATTTCCTGTTTCATTTTCCTTGTATTCAGAAATAGTGTACTGTTATTTCTTCAGACTTTGTATGCAACAATCTTAGACAGTCTGTGACACTGTGACACCAGGTTTTGGGTGGTTAAGGCTTAAGTATTTGTAATAGATGCACTTTTTCATAAATCTTATTGTTGTCTTCCGCTTAAATTTTAATTTTCGCTGTTACCACGTTATCGTCTTATATTTGTTAAAAAATAATAATTGGTTAATGAAGTAATTAGATTAAAGGTTTAGCTTGCCTAGCTCACATTAGTAGGCGCCATCACGACTCCCGAGGGTGGGAAATCCTGGTCATGACAGAATTTATTGTTATTGAAATGAAATTACATGATTTGATAAGAATCGAAATGCCCTATATTGTTTTAAAATATTTTCTTATGAGTATATACGGATACAAAGACAAGTATAAATGGGAGTAGACTTTGAAGGATCCTGTAGTTAACGGCGGGTTCGTTAGACCTGGTGCACCTTGTATTTACCGATTATAGAGTACAGTTATAACTCTCGCTAGTGGGAAGGTAGAACTAGTATACCGTTATCGATTTCCCTCGAGTAGAGACTACCGTTATATTTGACTTCTTGCGAAGAAGTCCACAGTTATACCGATTACATGATCCGTTCATTGAAACCTCACAAATTTGAATATTGATATTATACAGTGGTTACCGAGCTTATTACTGAATTTTTAATTGTATTATACTACAAGAAAAACATGATGAGACTGAAAATTATTTATTGTTTCTGAAAAGACATTTTTATGTTATTTTCTATTTGAGATACTAGCATGTTTTCTGACTTGTCCCTAATAAAACAGTTATGGTTATTACTCACTGAGCTAGCGGCTCATTCCTTGCTAATTGTTTTTGCAGAGACAGCAGTTGACGCAGACGAGGATTTCGTTAATTAGAGCGCACATGTTGATAGTTCTCGGTGAGCCTCGCACTTGTTCGCGTGACCGGAGATTTTATTTATTGTTATGGGCTTTTCTTTGAACTCTTAGAGTCGCTCCATAGTCAATATTTTAGTGTCTTGAGTATTCTTCGTTATTATAGATTTATGTTGAGTATCGCTCAATCTTATCAAATTTGGAGATAAAGTGTTATTTCTAGTTGTTAGTGGGTGGACTATTAAAGGTAGATATTTATTTTGGTTAATTGATAAGGTCATTGTCATTTGAATTGCTATTAGGATGTTTGCCTGCTGATTTGAGACAGGGAAATTTTTGGGATAGTCCAAAAACAGGGGAAACTCTGTCCGATTTTCTGTAAAATTACCGATGAGGCTTACTTGGGAGCACTTGCTCCTAAGCGCCGGTCGCAATCCTAAATTGGGTCGTGACAAAATATTCTCTTTTGCGCACTTACAATTTAAATAGAAATAACGTTATAAATATCTCTTGTATTTTATTTATAAATCTTTTGTGATATTCTTTTATTAATCTCCTGCAAAAAGAATTATATAACATAATAATTATTATTATGGACTACGTAATAATTTCTCCATCAATTTCACATGGCAAATATCTTTCACCCTTTTTACACTTTTCAATAATTTGTTCTCCGGTAAGATCCTTAAATAGGTCCCAACTATTAATTGTATAGGCTTCCACACAATCCAGATAGCAAAGGTACTCTATTTCTTCACGAGTTTCACAATTTACCAATGTCCCAGGAAATAAAACCAAGACGAAAATGTAAATTTGCAACATCGTCATAATTTGCTTACGACACATTCTTATTTGATATATATTTCCTGCAAAATAATACTTATGTGAGTGCCAATAAAAATTCTTTGGTAACCTTCGTTTCTAAAACTAATCTGCACCTTATAATAAAAAGGCGTCCTTTTAAAGTGTTACCCAAAATAAAAAGGTAGAAATATCTACTGAAATTTTAAAATCCACATTCCCAAATAGATATTTCAACAAGTGTACAAATAAATTCAATTAGCAAATAAACTAAAATAAGTTTGCTTACGCAATTTTGATAGTCAAACTATGTCTGTAAAATAGTTTTATTCTGATTGGTAATGCTTCATCAAATTCATGTGAAACACAACAAATGTTTATTTGTTTTTCTTTTTTCAACAATAGATGGTTCATAAATAGGTCTTTGACATTGTAACGTTTGGTCCAAATTTATTTATAAAAACGTTATGTATGTTTCATTGTCAATTATGAAAATGACATGGACACATTCATCCACTACTAGAAATTCGGCAAAAACCGACCAAAGTTGGTCGGTTTTTCAAAATATTTTAATTTTTTTTTGACCAACTTTGGTCGGTTTTCTTTGGCGCAAAAATACGGAAAACTATTTTTGAGTGCCACGAAATTTATTTTTCAAGAAACCGACCAACTTTGGTCGATTTTTACAATTAAAATAAATAAAAATTAATATTAAAAAAATAACCAACTTTGGTCGGTAAATTAGGCCGGTCATTTTAAAAAACCGACCAACTTTGGTCGGCAAATTTTATTTTTTAATAAAATCGACCAACTTTGGTCGATTATTTTCGTGCGAAAATACAATTAAAGAGTATAAATAAACAAATAAGACAATCTTAAAACAAAATTCACCAATGATTTAGTGGTAGAATAGTTTCCTGCCACAGTACACGCTCCGTTTCGATTCCCAGATGGTGAATCTTTTGATTACATAATTAAAATACCGACCAACTTTGGTCGTTTTTTTTTGCGACCAACCTTGGTCCTTTTACCTTTACGACCAACCTTGGTCGGTAATTAGCGATCAACCTCGGTCAGTATACTAACACGACCACCAAAATAGCGACCAAACGTGTTTGGACGTATTTTGATCGGTAATTTGCCAAAACCGACCAACGTTGGTCGGTTTTTGTGGTCGATTTCTAGTAGTGATCGCATGCAAGCAATAATCAAACTTACATTGAATGAGTTCACCAACATATATTATGGAGTAATTTTATTAAATGGCATACCACATTGGGGATATGTTATTTATAGATCCATGTTACAATATCAACCACTTATAGCAACCTATTTCTAGCCATTTTTTCCTCCAAATACTTGTATACCAGATGGGGACTATTTGAAACAAGAGAAAATTTCTGGCCAACTTTATTAAATGTTATATCAAATTGAGGATGTTCTTCTTATTACATCCATAGTTAAGCCTATGTGACCTTTTATTGCTAAAACATTATTTGGAAAAAATTTATGTTTTGCAGTAGAAAATTCTGCCCTTGCATGCATATGACTTTGTTTCTCTCTACATCAGAACAAAGAAGAATAATCAGTAGAAATTTTGGGATATTAATGTAAAAAGTCGTGTGTGATGTACATAGGTCGGGTTGGTTCGAATTTTTTAATTACCAAACCAAATTAATGATGTCGAACTTATAAATCTACAAACAAAACCAAAGAATTTGGGTTTTTCAATCTTGAATTTTCTTGGATTTTTTACTTTTTTTCGAGTTTTCGAATTTTTTTCGGGTAACAATATGTTTTGATATTCTCTTGAGATGGATGTGATATATAACTAATTCTGTACTTTAAGACAAAACTTCAACGTAGAAGTTTTTTGATCTCCGATTTTCATGGCTTCATGTGGAAGAGAAATGAGTGCTGTTATGGCGGAAGAATTCAACATATGAAATACAATCCCAAAACAAAGAAAAAACACAACAACATGTAAACTTCGGATCCGATTTTGCAATGAGAGAGAACAACTTCAGACGCAATTATATGAAGTTTACACTACCGGAAATTTATAATTTCATATGCAAATTTCAGAACTTCACTTGTCTGAAATATTCCAAAGCGAATAAATTTATAAATTTTTGTGCAATACATATATGCCTTTAATGGCGCCCCTTTTGTGCGTTGGCATTTAAATTTGCAAGAATTTATGCCGGGTGTATTTACCCGTAAAATGCTACAGTTGAATTTTTACGTGATTTATAGATAATTGAATTGAATTGATCCAAAAATAATTAATAAACTAGACAAAAATGTAAAACTTAGTGTTGAAATCGAGATACAATAGTAGAGATCTTGAGTCCGGGAGCGAGCTTTCAGAGACAGTAAGAGCAATATAAATACACAAAAAAGTAAAATGCTATTATGCTTTGAACAAAGTATAGTGTATGCTTGTCAGAAAATTCGTCCCAGTTAAAATGATGGTAGAGCTTACTATTTATACTTGCCCATAGAGAACAAGGGTCTAGGATCAAACCCCTCTTAAATGACAGTTATGAGGGCCATTGAAGAATGTATAATCGTAGGTAATAATGGCCATATTCTCCGTAACAGACACTTAATGCTATAGAATATATTTCATTAAATATCACCAGGTGGCAGACATTTATTTCACCTTCATAAATATCATTCTATCCGATAACAAGCGAAATCATTGCCTTCGGTTCCGACTGTCTTCTGTGTTCGAATCCACGTGTCGCTTTCTCATGCGATAATTAAATATGAAGATATTTTACTCTACATAAAGTGTCCCCCTGCTTTCCGATGTCATAACTTTGTATCACCAAGAAGTTGGTAGAGATACCTTTTTGGCTGAAAATTCTCTGACCCCCTCTGAAAAGTTTCTGACGGTTGATTAGACACACGTCTCTCCGTATTTAATACTCCGAACACGCGTCATCCCACAATTCAGCACTACTTTTGCTGGTTATCGAGGTAATTATGGCCACGATTTTAGCTGCTTATTCTTTTACTTATACGCATCAAACTTCTTCATTTACACTTCTTAATTTTCCAAACTTTCTCAAACTCTCTCAACTCGTAGTTGTCTTCAACTTTCTCTAACCTTCTTATTCAGAGAAAACCTTTTCCTCCCTTATGATAAAAATGGCTTCTTCTTCCAAAAATCCTAGTATCTCAAAGAACAAAGGTAAAGCTGATGATGCTACTCCTCCTACGGTGAGCACCATAATTCCAAGGAGCCTTGTCACAACTAAGGATTTCGAAGAGAAGTACCGTTCCGATAATCCCCGTACGTGGGCTATTGGCGTGTATCCTTCTTCTATCCGTCCTTCCAGTATTCCTTCTTTGAAGGAAGGCTTCCATTGCCATGACTTAAACATCATCGCTCCTGACCTAGCAGAGCAGATAACCCAGCCCAAGAAAGGTTTTACATATTTTTATACGTATACCTTCACTTTGGAACCATTATCTTTGAGCGGGGAGCTTGACTCTGTTATCGTGGAGTTCTGCATCCGTTACCAGGTATGCCTGACATAAGTGAGTCCTTCTGTGTGGAGGATAGTTGCTTTTCTGCGATGTCTATGCCAGGAGATGGGTGAGGAACTAACCTTGGCTCGATTAATGAATCTTTATTCCCCCAAGATTTTTCGTGGGGGAATGATCAATTTTAGCAAACATGGCCACCATGCTTTGTTGACCAGCATGGATAATGACAACGACCGTGAGTGGATGGAACGGTTTGTTGCAGTTTCCACCAGGGACATCATTCCGTCCACCGCTCCATGCTTTCCGGATTTGTGGAACCGTATTCGTAAGTTCATCATTTGTCTTTTCTTCTAATTAAAGATCACCCCATGCTATTACTGATTCCTCTTCTGTCACTTATTTCAGCAACTTAGTAGACACTACCTAGGGTTGAAGGGTTGGATTAGTGGGTCTAGAAAATTTTGGATGTCACTACACCCGAGACCGGCACGTGAAAAGAAGTGGCCCTTAAATATGTGTGGAAGGACAAAAATCATGGTAAGTCAAACTTATCTTGTTTTTACTTTTCGTATAAGGAAGTTGATTAACCCTTATCTCCTGTTGAATTCAGCTATACCCCAGGGCTCAGCTATCGTCCTCGAAGAGGACGTTTTGGCTAATCTACTAACGCGGCGAGGCTGCTGTAGGATGTTAATACCCGAACAGGTATCTCCGGGCTTGCTTTTGGTGCAAATGTTTCTTCCCGGAGTCCCCAGCTGGAGAATAAACAACAAAAAAGAAGACGTTCCTCCATGGCTAGGGGAAAAAATAAAATGGCAAAGAGTGTCGCACCCGATACCTCTTCCAATGCTGTGGTGATGAGCGTGGCCATAGACACCGTGGTGATCAACGATGATGGAGAAGCCAGTGATGAGGGGGCTTCTCTACATGGAAGACAATGACCTTCATCAACTCAACATAATGCTCAATCTGTTGAGTTAGTTACACCAACCGAGGATGATGCCTCGGCGCTCTGGGTGGAGTATGATATGGTGGAAAATTATAACTCTCGCTTTCAAGTCCTAGTCGCCGTGCCCGTTACCGTGAGGCTAAGTACCGGGTCCCTTCCATCTTCCATTGATGAGTAACCAACAACGAGCACTACGTTTACCTCAGCCGCTTCTTAGCCTACAACGCCATCAGCTTCATCTCCTTCTTTACCCACTGTGCCTTTACTGCCAAAACTTACTACATTATCTTTATCGAACATATTTGTCCGAGATGAGGGGTTCCCACTTCCCCAGTCCCCAGTTCATGGGAGTTTGGGAAAAATTATGCTACCCCTACAAAGATCCCCAAAGGAGGAGGAGCGTTACCCTCTCAGTCTATACTGGATTCCATCTATTATCCCGGGCGGTGGAACTTGCTAATTATTTGAAGCCTTTGGCTTCAGAAAAAGATAAGGATACAATAAAAACTCTCTTGGGGGAGTGTTGTTGAACAATGCCATGCACAATGCAGTGGTATTATAGCCTTTGTTTCCTTTGTTATTTCTTCTATCTTTGTTATTGTAGGGTTTTGAGTTTGCTTTTTTGTTTTCCAGGACAACTTCCTTGCTTCCAAGGGCCTTCAAAGGCTGATTTGTGATAAGGAGGAACTTACCTCCGAGCGAGATCAACTTTTGGCCGAGCGAGATCTGACTGCTGCTCGCCTCTTAGAACTGGAAGCACGAGTTGCTAAGGCCGTTGAGTTGGAGGCTCGGTTATAGCAAAGCGAGCAAGAAGTAGTGACCCTTAGCCAGAAAGTTTCCCTGTTAAGGGTACAATTCGAAGAAACTAGGGGCAAATGGGTTGTAGTCCATAATGTCGTTGATGCTGCATCCGATTGCGAGGCTGCTTCCACTGAAAAGTTGAAAAATTTGGAGGTAGCCTTAAACTCCAAAGGTGAAGAAGTTACTGCTGTCGAGGAAAAGTATGCACGGGTTGGAGGAGAAGCATAAGAGGATCATCGAGCATAATAGGTTTTTTAGCTCCACCCTCCGCAACCTTGATGTAAGCCTTTGGGCCACCAGATCTGCGCGAGATAACTTTTCTGCCGAGGTTGACGACTCAAATAAGAACTCCAGCACCGAGCGCTTGCCTCTTTGTCAAAAAAACATATGATGTGTATAGCATGAGAAGAAAAACCTTGGAAGAGGCCAAAATGGGTGTCATTGACTTTGATGCCACAATCGCTAAGGCCCGTGAGTTGGAGTCAACTACCAAAAAGGGTCTTCTAGCCCAACCTGATGCTACCGAGTACCGACTCTTCTGGTTCTAGTTTCGAGTTCTCCAAAACTGAAGAAGAAATGGAAGGTGATGATGCTGAAGGCCAAAATAGTGAAGTCCAAGATATTGAGCAGGTGGCGGATCCACCCACTCTACTGGGGGTGCAGATGCATCTTTTCCTCTGGGTTCCGGAGATGCATTAGCTTAGTTTTTACCTTATTTTCTTTTCCATACTTTTGTATTTGTGTTACTTGGCACATTTGCTGTGAATAGAAGTACATTTTTGTTTAAGTATTTGCGCAAGTTTTACTCTTTGCGTCCTTTTCATTTTTGTGCAAGTTTTACTCTTTGCGACGAATTGTGCAAGGCTTCGAGTGTATTTTTCCCCGAGAGCATTTGAATTCCGGGCATAAGTTCTTACGAAATCAACCCTTTAACGTGAGAATTTCATAAGAGAGGGCCCTCTTATGTTTACAGTGATCTTGAAGAGGACGTCTCTAGTTCATTATGGCACTACCATTTGAAGTACTTGTTTAAATTTAAAATGATAAAATTAATTCATCGATAGGACAAAAAACAAGATAAAAACAAAAGGACTTTACTTTATTCCTTCAATTTTCAAAAGTACATTAGAATTCGTCGTGCTAAAAATCCATTACTTGCGGCTAACTGGAATTGCCATTACTTGTGGCTAACTTGTACAACTTGATTTTATGAGGCTGGCCGTGTAGTCCTCGGTTCCGATAATACAACATATTTCTGGGTTTCGTATTTCGGTTGATGTGGCAGTCATTATTGTCGTATCCTCATATCACCCCCCTAGTGTTCGAATGTGAAGGATGCGAATTTGAACACTGAAAGTTTTGTACCTTTGAGGATTCCACTAGTGAATTACTAGATAATCTTCAGTTCGATAGCAAACTTCACTTCCCCTTGGGATTTATGCTATCGAGCCAAAGATTATCTAACAATCCCCCAGTGGCTTGAATTTGTGAACGGTCACGTAATATTTGCTCGACAGTAAGCTTTACTTCCCGGTAGGAACTTTTCTACCGAGCAAAAGACTATTTAACCTCTCCGTAATGGCTCTTTACTTGTGTGCTTTGTCATTTAAAGGTCTTATTTCTGCTGCTGAAGCTTCTTTCATAGTATGATTTTTGTGGCTGCCTCGTTAAAAACCTTGCCAGAAAAGCCCAATTAGGATAAAAACTGGACAAAGGGAAAAAGAGTGCAGCACATACTTTCAATATAGGCGAGGCTTATCAGTAATAGTATCTCTTGAGGTGTGCCATATTCCCGTTTCTTGGAAACTTTTCTCCGTCTTGATTTTCTAACTCGTATGACCTTTTCCCGGTGACAACTGAAACTCGGTAGGGGCATTCCCATGTTAGACCTAGCTTCCTCGTATTGAGCTCCTGGGTATTCTGAGTTACTTTCCTTAAAACCAAGTCTCCTACTTTGAAATACTAGGTTGGATCTTCGATTGTAATATCTTTCTATTCTCTACTTTTAGGCTTCCATCCTTATATACGCCAAGTCCCTGCGTTCATTGAGTAACTCCAAATTGGCCAACATTGCTTCATTGTTTGTTTCTTCCTTCTCCCGTAAATATCTCAGGGTAAGCTTCCTACTTCCACCGGGATCAGTGTTTCTGCTCCATACACAAGAGAGAAAGGATTCTCCTCCGTGCTAGATTTGACCATTGTTCGTTACACCCATAGTACTCATGGCAGCTCTTTGGGCCATTTACCTTTAGCTGCTTCCAATCTCTTTTTGAGATTTTTTATTATCACCTTGTTTGTTGATTTTGCTTGACTGTTTGTGCTTGGATGATAGGGTGATGATGTGATCCTTTTGATTTTCAAATCCTCAAGGAACTTTGTAACCTTTGTGCCTATAAATTGCTGTCCGTTGTCGCAAGCTATCTGATTTGGTATCCTAAATATGTAAATTATATTCTCCCACAAGAAATCTACCACTTCACGTTCGCCGATCTTCTATTAAGGACTTGCTTCCACCCACTTAGAAAAATAGTCAGTTAAAATCAAAAGAAATTTTACCTTACCGGGGGCAGGTGGCAATGATCCGACGATATCCATCCCCCATTTCATGAACGGCCATGGTGACAAAATTGAGTGCAGCGACTCTGCTTCTTGATGTACCAACGGTGCGTTTGGACATTTATCACATTTTTGGACATTAGCCTTGGCATCTTTTTCCATCTGGGGCTAGTAGTATCCTGCCCTAATTAATTTTAACACTATGGAATCCGCGCCTGAGTGATTTTCGCAAATTCCTTTATGGGTTTCTCTCATAACATAGTTAGCTTCGGAAGATCCCAAACATCGGGCCAGTTGGCCTTGGAAAGATCTTCTGTATAATTGACCTCCCTTGAAGTTATATCGAGCTGCTTTAGTGTGCATCACCCGAGATGCCTTAGGATCTTCAGGCAATTTTTTGGGTAGTCAATGATCTCATTTCTCTAGTCCCAAACCAAATTGGCCGTGTTTACCTCATAATAACTATCTGCATCCACTACCGAGTGTAGAAGTTGTACAACCGTACCGGAGTCCGATCCCTTCATTTCTATGGGCGGACCCTGATTGTCCAGTGCGTCCCTTTCGCATTCTCTTCCCCCGGGATGCGCATAATTGACCATTCCCTAAACCGAGCAAATAGAACTTGGACATTCACTACATATTGTTGCATGCGTTCCTCTTTGGCTTCGAAGATCCCGTAGACCCGATTTACTACCAATTGGGAATCACAATTGATTTTTATGACCTCGGAGTCCAGTCCCTAGGCTAGCTCGAGTCTTGCAATCAAAGCTTCATACTCTACTTTATTGTTGGTCAGAGGAACGATTCTTATGGCCTACCTTAGGGTTTCTCCCGAGGGCGTGGTTAGCGTTATGCCGAGCCCAGACCCTTTCACATTGGAAACTCCATCGGTGAACAAGGTTCAGACTCCTGCTGCCGATTCTGACACAATTACTACTTCTTTGGTAGGCAAAGGTAAAAGTCCCGGACTGAAATCGACCATAAAGTCGGCTAAAACTTGTGACTTAATCACAGTCCTAGGTTTATATTCTATATCAAATTTGCTCATTTCGACATCCCACTTGGCCAACCAACCTGAGAGTATAGGTTTATGAAGAAATATTCCACAGGGGAAAAATGGTCACCACAACTATCGGGTCATATTGTAAATAAAGCCTTAGCTTTCGAGCGGCGATTACGAAGGCTAAGGCTAATTTTTTCACATTTGAGTAGCGAGTTTCTGCTCGCGTTAAAATTTTACTTACATAATAGATAGGAGATTGCGTACCTTCATCCTCACAAAGTAAAACAACACTAATCGTTACTTCCGAGACCGCTAAGTAGATCAGCAGTTGTTTGCCTTCTTCCGATTTTGACAGTAATGGAGGACTTGACAAATACCTTTCAAATCCTTCAAAGCCTGCTGACATTTGAGGCCCATTCAAAGTTATTTTTCTTTTTGAGTAGTTTAAAGAAATGATGACATTTTTCTGCAGATCGAGAATGCATCTGCTCAAAGCAGCTAATCTCCCTGTCAGCCTTTGAACCTCTTTTATGCTTGTTAGCTTGTTCGGGATATCTTCGATGGCTTTAATTTTGTCAGGGTTAACCTCAATCCCTCTTTGCGACATAAGGAATCCCAGGAACTTACCGTAGTTGACCCCGAATGCACACTTCTCATGGTTAAGCTTCATATTTTGTTTCCTTAAGATGTCAAAGGTCTCTTGCAGGTGTTCCAGATGGTCACATGCATTCAAAGACTTAACCAGCATATCATATATGTAAATCTCCATAGTTTTCCTTATTTGTTTCTCAAACATTTTGTTTATGAGCCATTGATAACTGGCTCCGGCGATATGTAGCCTGAAAGGCATCACATTATAATAATATGTACCGAAATTTGTTATGAACAAAGTTTTCTCCTGTTCCTTCGGGTTCATCATGATTTGGTTGTACCCGGAGTAAGCATCTAGGAAACTCATTAACTTGTGACCGGACATCACTTCAATCATTTGATCAATGTTTGCCTCTGGGATGAGTCTTTTGGGTACGCTCTATTTAAGTCCTTATAGTCTACGCATATGCAAAATTTATTATTCTTCTTTGAACAACTACTAAGTTAGTTAGCCAGTTAGGATACTTTATCTCTCGGATTGAACCAAAACCAAGCAAGCAAGTTACCTTTTCTTTGATAAATTTATTCCTGACCTCGGAAATAGGACCTTTTTTCTTTCTTATCGGAGGGAAGTTGGGATCCAGGCTTAGTTTATGCATGGCCACTTCTGGCTGTTGATACCCAATTTTTCCCTGTATTTTTGTATGCAAAATACCTTTAAAAATAGCATGTATATACTTATATAAGTATGTCCCAAGGTCCTATTATTTTTCTCAATTTTTTAAAGATTTTAAAGTCAATTTTATTACCCTATTTTATCAAGAAAAACCCAATAAGTGTTCCCAAAATTGGCATTTTGGTAATTCATTTATTGAATTCTCATATTTATACTAAAATATAGCCAGTATGATTTTTGCACATTTTTACAAATTTATTTAAGCTAAATTGCATATAATTGCAATATTAGCCTACTTTAAGATTTAATTGCGTTTATAATTACAAAATTGGCTCCAGTATTTTTAGTCTAATGTTTATATATTATTAATTAATTTAGTACCTTTAATTTATTTCCAGAAATTATTTTACTATGTTTTATAAAATAAATAAGGGAAAATAGCTATTTAAATGTTAGCCTGTTTTTATTTCGATTTTGGCCAGATTTAGCACTCCTAATCCAACCCAATTTCAATTTCAATTGCCCAGCCCAATTCCAAAATTACCCGACCCACGACCTTTAAAAATAACCCACCCGACCCCCCTCTAAATCCCAGCCGTTCCTTCTGCTGAGCTCTGTTTAAGTTTCTTCGAAAAGATCTTCTTAAACATGCTTCTTCTACTATTCTTATCAGTCTTTTCTCATTATGCTTCGAATTAGTTTCTTCACTTTGTTTGCTTTGAACCCTTCTACTGTGTTTGCATGTTACTCATGAGTTCTGTTGCTGAAAGAAGCATGTTGGAAGTTTCAGTTCTTTTCTGAAACCTCTAAACATGTTTCGATTCAATTGCTTGCCCTCTCATCTATGCTTTGTGGTTTGCTTGAACTAGGGTTTTATTTCAAAAAACCCCTAATTCTTTCAGACTAACTTCGAGTCTCTGAACTGAGTTTGGACATCTTTGTTTTCATACAATTTTGGCTTTTTACTAAATTCTTGTACACTGGATTTTTCTACTAATTTCACAGTAACACGACAATCTCTTTTTTTTCTTTCATGCTTAACATGCTCACATGCTCCTTATATATGATGCACTTCCCTCTCAAGTGACTTTCAAATTTGTTATTAGTTCACACTTCCCTCTGAATATGGTCTGATTGACTTCTTTCCATTGTTTGCTGATTTTCTCTATGATTCGACCTAAGTTAAAACCCTTCTTCGTCTTTTCTTACTCGGTTCATTCATGCAAAATCTCAGACCCTTTTGATTTACTGGTTGTTAATTGATTTTCTTACCTTATTTGCACAAACCGTGTACTTTAAAACCCTATCCTTAAATAACCTTTCATGTATCTGCCCTTAATTGCATGCTTTGCACAATGTGTTTATTCAGTTTCTTTCCTTAAATGACTTTTACCCGTTTGAATCATAATCCCTTAATTAAAAGAAGTCTCGTTTAATTGATTGATAATTAGCTCCTTAACTATTTTCTTACCTTATTTCTGCCTGATTTTACACTATAAAAGGCACGACCCTCTTCACAAACAACAACACTTCATAATTTACAATCTCTTCTGAATTCTTACTTACACATAATAGTACTCTCTCTTCTTGTCTGTACTGTGGCTTTTACAAGACTACTGCATTTTCTCTTTTTTTTCTTTGAAACTGGTATGTCCTAATTTAAGCTTCAGCATCACCACAATGTGTTTATTTATAGCTCTTTGTATCCATGTCTACTTTGCTGCTTCTGCAGAGTTAAATATTTAAACTAGCATGTTGATTTCTTTCTACTTGTTTCTGCTATGAATCCTTGCTCCCTACCCCCCTTATGTGTTTTGAGTTACAGTTTAAAACATGGTAATATGCAAGTTATTGTCTGTGGATTGAACTTTATCCCTCAAAGGATCCTAACCTCCAAACAATGTGTTTTAACAGGCTTATGGGTGTGCCAGCATTTCCCACTATGCCCACTAGCCTGTCCTTTCCCCTTTACCACCTCCCCATTCCCTATGTATATTAATGTGAACTATTTCCCTTTCCCTTACCCCTTTTAGAATTCTGCACTTGCACTCTCTCTTAGTCTCTAAGTTCTGCCCCCCTTCTATGAGCCTTGCCTTGGGACCTTGAGTTCCCTCGGAACTTGGACACTTGAGGGTTGGCCCTTCCACACTGCATTATGGCTTAATCTGGTGATACATTTGGGTGTAAGCACTGCCCAGAGTTCTTATGAAACTCTTAGGGAACTTTGACAAACCCTAAATGGGATAAAGGCTTTGAAATATGATCTCTTGGAGTTGGTTTACTTCATACTTCAGACAGGAAGTCTGAATCAGACTCTCCTTGTTTGTACTTTTAATTTCTGATGTACTTTTCTTTACTTTACTTTTTCTGGGGTTGTAATAACTTTGTAATTAAACTCTCGGGGATGGCTAGTGAAAAAGGGAGGGGTAACTATGTATGCAAAAGGGGTAGATAACCTGCCTATAGGAATTTTCTAAATTTCTGCATTCTCACATGTAGATAACCATGTCTATAGGAATTTCTGCACTCTCATATAGTTACCGTGCCTATAAGAATTTCTGCACTTTCATATAGATACCATGTCTATAGGAATTTCTGCACTCTCATACAGATACCATTCGAATTCTGCATATGCATGTAGAAAATATGCCTATAGGTCTTATCTGAATCTTGCATATCCACTAGGCAAACATGTTTATAGGACTTAAATAACCAACTGCAATTAAATATCATGGTCATATAAAGTACAATACCTAGATATCATGTTTGTAGGATTTCTGCATTTCTCTATGTCTATAAAGATGTTCTAAAATCGACAACACATAGAAAGAATGCCTATAGGAGCTTTAATCAAATCTGAAACACCTCACTCGTTTATGAGTCTAAAACCGGCAACAATAATGCATTACTAGTTGCAGAACTTGTGATCTTTTGCTAAAATTCGCCTTTCTTTCTTTAGTATGTAATCAATTTACTTCATTGTTTCTGAAATTAGTAGATATCATGCCTATAGGTTTTCGTCTAACATTTAGGCAAGCCATAAGGTATACCTATAAACTGAATCAGATTTTTTATATGCTACAACCAACAGGCAGGCCTGATTCAGGCTTCTTATCTGAACTGTGTAATAAATCAGTCTGCCTCGACCCTTTAAGTTTTAATCAGACCCTAAACAGTATGTTTAAGTCATGCTAACTACTTGCTTTTCTCTGCTTAAAGGAGATCTGTTTGAGCCTTTTCATTTGTTTATATGCTTCCCCATACTTGCCATATATGTTTTGTTTGTCGCCTTAGTATTTTTACCTTTTGAAACCACAAGTAAGCCCAATATCCCTCCCCTCAGGATTAGTAGTCCCAAATACCTCCGGGACTGGTAGGATTGGGGCGGGTAATAGCATGCAATAAGTAAATGAGACCGTTCCGCACTTTAATACCTTAACGGGTGGGAAGCGTAGATATGGATATGATGACCACGCGATAATGTCACATGTAACCACTCATCGAGGAGCGATTACC
The DNA here is from genome assembly GCF_000393655.2 of Nicotiana sylvestris. Lineage (NCBI taxonomy): Eukaryota > Viridiplantae > Streptophyta > Magnoliopsida > Solanales > Solanaceae > Nicotiana > Nicotiana sylvestris. The sequence goes on from NC_091068.1 coordinate 14,072,414, forward strand.
GGACATTGTGTGGGGTGATCCATATTATTAATAAACCTAGGACCCCCCTCCTCTCCTTTTGTTTCTTTCTCTTTTAAACTGTTTTTTTAAAGAAAAATCAACTTCTTTTTTACTTTGCCTATTTTGTAACCATTGAGTGAAAACCCCCTCTTGTTTGAAGTTCTTATTTGCCTATGTGTTATTTGTACCTAAAGTCACAATAATTGTCTGGCCGGGAACTACACTAGTAGATCCTGAGGGGTGCCTAACACCTTCACCTTGGGATAATTTCAAGCCCTTACCCAATCTCTGGTTGTTCAAATCAAACCTTTCTTAGTGTCCTAATACACTTAAATCATTACGTGGCGACTCTTCAATTCAAAACCAATTCCCAAAAGGGAACGAGTTGTCCTCCCAAATATCATAAACCCGATTTTGCGAGAAAAAAGGGGGCGTGACAGCATGGCGGCTCTGCTGGGGATTTCTTTTAGGCTTTTACCATTTCAGGCTATTATTGTGACTTTACGCTTCTCTATATGTGTTTATTTGCTTAATGCCTTTAAGTATTTAATTCCCTCTCCTATTACGAAACTGACTTGTCTTTTGTTTCTTTCCTTTATTTCTTTTAATGCTTTCCTTTACTGCTTTACTTTATTACTGTTTTAAATTATGAAGAATTGTTGTAATTACTTCATAACGTGCAAATACGTGATAACTTATTTTAATTATTGCATAAGCATGTTTTCAACACCATATTCCACTCGTGCCAAACAAATACCATAGCAACGCTTATAATGAGTGGTTGAACTCTTCCGATATTATCACCCTTTAAATTCGGCAAAGGCATATTTGCGATAAAACAAGTCGATCAAAGGTGTAGTCGACGGTTCCGTGCCTTTCCCTCTTGAGTTGTCCGCTCAAGGGTACCAGTCTAAAACCCCCATAGAAGCCTTACTCTATTTAATCGTGCATGCATCATGGTCAAACCTAGTCGAGTCAGTTATGTTGTCCGCATAATGACTCTTTAAGATGGCCTTGTCCAAAGTCCACTGGGTTTGCCTAAAACCCAAATGGACACTATCACGTTCTATGCATTTATTTGGACAACTAAATGCTTTTATGCCAATTATTGATATTTAAATAGTCAAGTCTGGTGGGGGTAGGGACTTAACCCTTTTGTTTTGCAGAAAATGAAGAATGAGGTCCCAACTTTGGTATGGTTAGCATACCCTCACTCTTGCTAGACTGGTGGAGGAGTCTTCCATCAAATGACCAAATCAACGAGTAGAAAGAGAGGGCCACCAAAGCTAGCGAAAAGTTAGAATATCTGGAGTACAGTCTGCTGGAATTGGAAGGGAAAGTGAGGAAGGGAGTCACTGACTGCCAGAACGCTAAAGGAAACGAAGGAGAACACATGGCAAAGACATTTATACTGGTGAACCTACACGAGCTGGAGGATTTGATTAACGAGAGCATTCAACCTGAGGAAGGCCCTTATGGGACCAAATAGATAAAAATCTTTCTTTTTTGCTTTAAGAAATGTAATAAGGCCAATGGCCACTAGTGACATTTTATTCCTTGTTATTTAGTGTCGTTTTGGGATTCGTCTACTTTTATCAATAAAATGAGGCATTTAGCATTCTAAGTTCTCCAAATCAATTTGTCTCTAGGCCCACCTAGGTCACAATAAGGCTCCCAAATTAGGACACGATTTACATTCTTGCACTGTGTGTTTAAATATCGCAACATCTTTTCCGTATAATCCTCACTAACTTGTTACCTTTTGTTTTATTTTTAATTTTTATTCCCCTCCCCAAAGGTTAGTTCATGTACTCTGGCATCGTCATCATATTCCACAAGATCAAAGGGCCCTCCACCAACTCCTCCTCCTAGTCCTATCAGAAGCAGGACAAAAGGAAAGATGGAAGATTTGAACAACACCAGAAAGGAAAACTCAACTGAACAGGTAGAGGTCACTCATGGTACTCAGGTCTCCAAAGAAAGTGTGTCCCAATTCGAGCAAAAGTTATTGAAATTTCAAAAGGAACTTGATCAAGTTCAGAACTTGGAAAATGTGTCATTTACCCTCACTACCGCAGATATCAACCCCACACCTCCACAAAATACCCCAAAACCACAAAACCACCCCGCTCCTCACCACCACTGCAATACTTGACACACATCCAACAATACTCCGCTGCTCATCCCTGAACCTTTGAATTCCACAAATGACCATTTCAACGCCCACCATAACACCCCTATCTATGTGGAGACCATGCCATAACAACGCTTATAATTAGTGGTTGAACTCTTCCAATATTATCACCCTTTAAATCCGGCAAAGGTATATTTGTGATAAAACAAGTCGATCAACGGCGTAGTTCAAGGTTCCGTGCCTTTCCCTCTTGAGTTGTCCGCTCAAGGGTACCAGTCGAAAACCCCCATAGAAGCCTTACTCTATTTAATCGTGCATGCATCATGGTCAAACCTAGCCAAGTCAGTTATGTTGTCCGCATAATGACTCTTTAAAATGGCCTTGTCCAAAGTCCACTAGGTTTCCCTAAAACCCAAACAGACATTATCACGTTCTATGCATTTATTTGGAGAACTAAATGCTTTTATGCCAATTATTAATATTTAAATAGTCAAGTCTGGTGGGGGTAGGGTCTTAACCCTTTTGTTTTGCAGAAAATGAAGAATGAGGTCCCAACTTCGGTATGGTTAGCATACCCTCTCTCTTGCTAGACTGGTGGAGGAGTCTTCCATCAAATGACCAAATCAACGAGTAGAAAGAGAGGGCCGCCAAAGCTAGCGAAAAGTTAGAATATCTGGAGTACAATCTGCTGGAATTGGAGGGGAAAGTGAGGAAGGGAGTCACTGACTGCTAGAACGCTGAAGGAAACGAAGGAGAACACATGGCAATGACATTTCTACTGGTGAACCTACACGAGCTGGAGGATTTGATTAACGAGAGCATTCAACCCGAGGAAGGCTAGAAATCTTTCTTTTTTGCTTTAAGAAATGTAATAAGGCCAATGACCACTAGTGACATTTTATTCCTTGTTATTTAGTGTCGTTTTGGGATTCGTCTACTTTTATCAATAAAATGAGGCATTTAGCATTCTAAGTTCTCCAAATAAATTTGTCTCTAGGCCTACCTAGGGCACAACGAGGCTCCCAAATTAGGACACAATTTACATTCTTGCACTATATGTTTAAATATCGCAACATATTTTCCTTATAATCCTCACTAACTTGTTACCTTTTATTTTATTTTTCATTTTTATTCCCCTCCCCAAAGGTTAGTTCATGTACTCTGGCATCGTCACCATATTCCACAAGATCAAAGGACCCTCCACCAACTCCTCCTCCTAGTCCTAGCAGAAGCACAACAAAAGGAAAGATGGAAGATTTGAACAACACCAGAAAGAAAAACTCAACTGAACAGGTAGAGGTCACTAATGGTACTCAGGTCTCCAAAGAAAGTGCATCCCAATTCGAGCAAAAGTTGTTGAAATTTCAAAAGGAACTTGATCAAGTTCGGAACTTGGCAAATGTGTCATTTTCCCTCACTACCGCAGATATCAACCCCACACCTCCACAAAATACCCCAAAACCACAAAACCACCCCGCTCCTCACCACCACTGCAATACTTGCCACACATCCAACAATACTCCGCTGCTCATCCCTGAACCTTTGAATTCCACAAATGACCATTTCCATGCCCACCATAACACCCCTATCTATGTGGAGACCATGCCATAGCAACGCTTATAATGAGTGGTTGAACTCTTCCGATATTATCACCCTTTAAATCCGGCAAAGGTATATTTGCGATAAAACAAGCCGATCAACGGCGTAGTTGAAGGTTCCGTGCCTTTCCCTCTTGAGTTGTCCGCTCAAGGGTACCAGTCTAAAACCCCCATAGAAGCCTTACTCTGTTTAATCGTGCATGCATCATGGTCAAACCTAGCCGAGTTAGTTATGTTGTCTGCATAATGACTCTTTAAGATGGCCTTGTCCAAAGTCCACTAGGTTTCCCTAAAACCCAAACGGACACTATCACGTTTTATGCATTTATTTGGAGAACTAAATGCTTTTATGCCAATTATTGATATTTAAATAGTCAAGTCTGGTGGGGGTAGGGTCTTAACCCTTTTGTTTTGCAGAAAATGTAGAATGAGGTCCCAACTTCGGTATGGTTAGCATACCCTCACTCTTGCTAGACTGGTGGAGGAGTCTTCCATAAAATGACCAAATCAACGAGTAGAAAGAGAGGGCCACAAAAGCTAGCAAAAAATTAGAATATCTGGAGTACAGTCTGCTGGAATTGGAAGGGAAAGTGAGGAAGGGAGTCACTGACTGCCAGAACGCTGAAGGAAACGAAGGAGAACACATGGCAAAGACATTTCTACTTGTGAACCTACACAAGCTGGAGGATTTGATTAACGAGAGCATTTAACCTGAGGAAGGCCCTTCTAGGACCAAATAGATAGAAATATTTCTTTTTTGCTTTAAGAAATGTAATAAGGCCAATGACCACTAGTGACATTTTATTCCTTGTTATTTAGTGTCGTTTTGGGATTCGTCTACTTTTATCAATAAAATGAGGCATTTAGCATTCTATGTTTTCCAAATCAATTTGTCTCTAGGCCTACCTGGGGCACAATGAGGCTCCCAAATTGGGACACAATTTACATTCTTGCACTATGTGTTTAAATATCGCAACATCTTTTCCTTATAATCCTCACTAACTTGTTAACTTTTATTTTATTTTTCATTTTTATTCCCCTCCCCAAAGGTTAGTTCATGTACTCTAGCATCGTCATCATATTCTACAAGATCAAAGGGCCCTCCACCAACTCCTCATCCTAGTCCTAGCAGAAGCAGGACAAAAGGAAAGATGGAAGATTTGAACAACACCAGAAAGGAAAACTAAACTAAACAGGTAGAGGTCGCTCATGGTACTCATGTCACCAAAGAAAGTGCATCCCAATTCGAGCAAAAGTTGTTGAAATTTCAAAGGGAACTTGATCAAGTTCGGAACTTGGCAAATGTGTCAATCTCCCTCACTACCGCAGATATCAACCCCACACCTCCTCAAAATACCCCAAAACCCCAAAACCACCCCGCTCCTCACCACCACTGCAATACTTGCCACACATCCAACAATACTCCGCTGCTCATCCCTGAACCTTTGAATTCTACTAATGACCATTTCCACGCCCACCATAACACCCCTCTCTATGTGGAGACCATGACACACTCCACCCAACCCATCTCAAGCACACCCAAGTCTGATGATAAAGACTCACTCATCAGGAACCTGGCTGCGGAACTCAAGAAATTGACTAGTCGAATTCAGGGTGTCGAAGGAAGTAAGAGGATTGAATGGTTGAACTACGAAGATCTTTGCATACAACCGGATGTCGAACTTCCTGAGGGGTACAAACCTCCTAAGTTCGAGACGTTTGATGGTACAGGGGATCCGAGAGTCCACTTGAGAACATACTACAACAACTGGTCGGAGTAGTGAAGGACGAAAGGATTCACATGAAGATTTTCATGAGAAGTTTGAGAAGAGATGCTCTGTCTTGGTACATTAGCCAAGAACCGAAGAAATGGTCGAACTGGGTGAGTATGGCGTCTGACTTTATTGACGGGTTCAGGTTCAACACAGAAAATACGCCAGATGTGTTCTACATCTAGAATTTAAAGAAGAAGCCCACAGAAACATTTTGCGAGTACGCTACTCGTTGGAGATTAGAAGCCGCTAAGGTCAGACCGACTTTAGAAGAAGAACAAATGAACAAGTTTTTCATCCGGGCTCAAGACCCGCAGTACTATGAAAGGATGATGTTGATTGAGAGCCAGAAATTTTCCAACATCATCAAGCTAGGGGAAAGGATCGAGGAAGGCATCAAAAGTGGTATGGTTACAAACTTTGAAGCTTTGCAAGCTACCAATAAGGCTTTACAGTCTGGTGGTACATCCAAGAAAAGGGACGTAGGTGCCGTAATGGTTTCACAATGAGCCAAATCCCCTATCAAATACCAAGCCTATCCGATACCTCCACTCACATATCAGCCTACCCCGAATTACCAAGCACCCTCATCCTCTTACTAAACTCCACCACCTACTTACCAGTCACACCCACCTCCTACATATCAACCTACTTCACCCAGATATTCCAAACCTGCACATGTCTACCAAGCCTACAATGCTCAGCCATCCCACTATCAATCACCTCCCACACGTCAAAACCTTTCTACACCTCGACCAAATTTCAACCGCAGACCCCCCAAACAGTATACCGCCATTGCTGAGCCGATTGACCAGCTGTACGAAAAGCTCAAAGATATTGGTTATATCACCCTTATACCTACTATAACCCCTGAAAACCCTTCTCAATGGGTCAATCCAAATAAATCATGTGCATACCATTCCGGCATGAAAGGGCATACTATTGATGAATGCCGCTCTCTGAAAGATAAGATCCAGACTTTGATTGATAACAAGATCATTATGGCAAAGGAGCCTACTCTGTACGTCCGCAACAACCCTCTGCCGGACCATAAGGGTGGAGGTGTTCACATGATTGAAATAGAGGATAATTGGGATCCCAAAGGATCGATCGGTTTAATCACAGAAGGTGACGAACTAAAAACGCCAATAGTCACCCTTAATCCAATTGTAGTCCAGACTCAGCCTTCTAGGGATGCCAAGGTAAACATGCCTGTACCACTTGGGTTTGAAGCACCACCCCTGCAAAGATGCCAACACCAATTGAGGTCGAGTTTGGGTCTCCAATAAATGCACCCGCACCATTTGAAGTTGCATTTTTACCCTCCAAAATACATGCTCTGTTCAGAGTAAAGGTGCCCATTCTAGTAGCAATGTCGGCCGTAACACCGTTCCATACAAATGCCATACCTTGGTATTACACAGTCGAGGCAAGAAGGAAAGGGAAAGCCAAGTTCGGGGAAAAAGTTGCTGAATAGGGTATGACAAGAACTAGCAGGGTTTATACTCTGAAGCATTTAGCTGAGTCGAGTAAGCAGGCCTCTGGTCGTCCGACCATCACTGAAATCGGGCCCGATGATCTCTAGAGAAAGATACAAGCCAAGGAATACTCAATCATTGATCAGCTGAACAAAACACCGGCACAGATTTCTATCCTAGATTTACTGCAAAGTTCCGATGCACATAAGAATGCCTTGTTGAAGGTGCTGAGTGAGGCATATGTACCAAGCAACATCATCGGAGGAGAAATGGCAAACATGGTAGGGCAGGTATTGGAAAGTCACAAGATCACTTTTCATGAAGATGAGCTGAAACCAGAAAGGTTAAGTCATAACAAAGCGTTGCACATCACCGTGCAATGCGAAGATTATTTTATCACTAGGATCCTGATTGATGGAGGGTCCAGCCTCAATATTCTGCCTTCCGAGGTTAAGCTCTACCTCCATTTGCATTTTCTTGCATTGCATAAGGCTACTATTCTACCTTCCGAGACTAAGCACTATCTCTATCTGCATTTTCTTGCATTGCATAAGGCTACTATTCTGCCTTCTGAGGTTAAGCTCTACCTCCATTTGCATTGCATAAGGCTACTATTCTGCCTTCCGAGGTTAAGCTCCACCTCCATCTGCATTTTCTTACATTGCATAAGGCTACTATTCTGCCTTCCGAGAGTATGCACTGTCTCCATCTGCATTTCTTGCATTGCATAAGGCTACCATTCTACCTTCCGAGACTAAGCACTATCTCCATCTGCATTCTCCGCTACCATTCTGCCTTCCGAGGTTAAGCTCTACCTCCATCTACATGGCTAAAAGATCGCCGCTTTATGTTACTTCTTGCATGGCTGAAATATCACCACTTTGTTTACATCCTGCATGGCTGAAAGATCGCCACTTTATTTACTTTTTTCATGGTTGAAAGATCGCCACTTCATTTACATCTTGCATGGCTGAAAGATCGCCACTTTATTTACTTCTTGCATGGCTTAGAGATCGCCGCTTTATGTTACTTCTTGCATGGCTGAAATATCGCGACTTTATTTACATCCTGCATCGGCTGAAAGATCGCCACTCTATTTATACATGCATCGGTTGAAAGATTGCCACTTCATACACATCATGGGCTGAAAGATCGCCAATTTGTCCAAAGGCGTCGTTGTTAGGAGGCACCATTTTCATAGCCCGAGAATGCCATGCCATGGCCTGATGACCCCTTTTATCTTTTGCATATCATTATTCAAAGGCATCATAGTTCGGAGGCATTATTCTCATAGCCCGAGAGCATCATTTCATGGCCTGCGAGTCCTTTATTATACGCTTCATGGCCCAGGACGTCATGGTATGAGGACGCCATCCTAATCGTCCAAAGACAACATTCATGGTCCGACGGGAACTTGCATCATGTTTAAATTTCCGCATAATATATCACTTAATTACAGGTAAACCGGCGATCAACGACCGTCTCAGCAGGAACAATCCCGCTCCAGTTCTCGCGACCTTATTAGACCTTAATCGTTCATCCCATTGCGTCCGTTCTTGAAAAAACTCCATCGGCATACTCCGCCGACGGATCCTAAACTACATATGGCCTGATTCCTGTAAGACCAGGGATATGTAGGCAGCTCAGGAAACAGAGCACAGTCAACCTCTTCAAACCATTTCGTTCAGTCAAAATTGGCCATCATATCTTTACCCGACAACTCTTTCATCCTCCCCGGGTAAAGAGGGGCAGCTGTTGATACCCAATTTTTCCCTGTATGTTTATATGCAAAATACCTTTAAAAATAGCATGTATATATGTATATAAGTATGTCCCAAGTGTATTGGAAAAAAACTGAATCTAAATATTGAAGATGACGTGTCATGACACATGGACTGGTCAAAAGGTCAAAACGCAGTAAATAGCCAAGAGGCACGGGAGACAACAGATATGAGGAGAAGAAAACAACATAGGTGTGGACCGTTACTCAAATAGGTATGAGTCTCGTACCTATTCGAGTCATTTAAAGACTGAAGATCGGAAGAAGTTGAAGATACGAATCTGATGACGTAAAAGAGTCTAAATACAACATTAAATATCAAATACCTTAGAGAATTTGAATTAAATTGAAATGATTGTGTAACGTTTCTTTTAATGGCATTTATTGCTCATAATTGCCTCATTAAGACAAAAGGCATTACATCTTCTCCTAGAATCAACTATAAAAGGAGAATGACTCAACATCTGTAAGAACAAGAAATATTATTGAGATTACACTGAAATACAAAATTACTTATTACTTTATTATTCTCAAAAGTCTTTTATCATTTTTGTCTCCAAATTATCAGTAACCCAAATTTCTCTATATTTCTAAGCTTTGACCAAAGACTCAGATTTTTGGTTAAACAAATTGGTTCCGTTACCGGGAATCTGATAATCTTCTCTTTTAAGCTACATTCCAGCCGTTGTTATCATCATGTCAAACAACAATAACAGTGAAAACACCTTGGGAAACCATGAAAATCAAATCCATCAAAATCAAGGAGATTTACAGAACATTGACGTGGTTCCCTCCCCTCAAAATTCACCACGTCAATCTCGTGAAGGCACTCCTGCTCCTGAATCTCATGCTGATCAACAAGAGCAATCTGAACATTTTGAAGGGGTAGATGAAGCTTTACAAAAAGTAATTGATGCACGGGTTAACAAAGCTCTTCAGGCTCTAGTTAGTCGATTACCTGTTGCACCACCCACACCTACACCTAATAATAATACATTGGAGAATCCTCGTTCTGGCCTTGTTAATTCTGGAAATAGAGGAACCCCCAGTGAACCACAGGAAGGAGAACCAGGTAATTCAAATAATTCTCATTTGCAAAATTTAGTATTAACTTTGCAGAAACAGCTTAAGAAACAAAATGAGCGTATCGAGCAAATCCCTGGAGTTCCCCCTGTAATTAAAGGAGTTGATGTGGATAAATACTCACAACAACCTTGGAAACCAAGTGCTGCTCCCCTTCCAATCCCTAAAAAGTTCAAAATGCCTGACATCTCGAAATTTGATGGCACAATAGACCCACGTGATCACGTAACTGCATTTAGAACAGGCGTGAAAGGCAATGACTTGACCAAACAAGAAATTGAATCAGTACTGGTCAAGAAATTTGGAGAAACACTCACCAAGGGCGCATTAACCTGGTATTCTCTTTTACCCGAAAATTCTATTAATTCTTTTACTGAGCTTGCAGATTCTTTTATTAAAGCACACTCGGGAGATCAAAAGGTTGAGAAAAGTATGGAGGATATTTTCAAAATCAAGCAAGGGGACTCCGAGTTGCTTAGGGATTTTGTCGATAGATTCCAACGTGAAAGAATGACTTTACCTCGTGTACCTGATAACTGGGATGCAATAGCTTTTGCAAGCAACTTAAATGACAAAAGCTCAGAAGCCACGAGAAGACTTAAAGAAAGCCTTCGAGAGTTTCCTGCAACCACGTGGAATGACGTTTATAACAGGTATAGTACGAAGTGGCGAATTGAGGAAGATACTGTACCTCAGTTTCGTCATGAAGAGAGGAGCAATTCCAGGAGATCAGAAACCGGAAAAAGATCAGGTAAAAACAGGTACGATCCATATATGGGACCTGTAGGGAAAGACTTACGGTCAAAGCAGGATAGTCAACGATATGATCAAAAATCGAGGAACAGGGAATCTGGTTCTTCATCAAGGTTCAGAAATGACCGAAACAGACAGGAGTCACGAGATAATGACAGTAGTTTAAAGGCAAGGTTCGGCGGATATAACTTTAATGTCACTACCTCCGAGCTCGTAGCTATTTTCAGGAGCATGGGAGATAAGGTACGATGGCCAAAAGAGATGCGGTCAAATTCAAATAGACGCAATCCAGACCATTGGTGTGAATTCGACAATGATCACGGGCACAAAACTTCAGAATGTAGATTCTTACAAAGTGAAGTGGATCATCTATTGAAATAAGGGTATCTCACTGAGTTATTTAGTGAGAAAGGTAAGCAAGCATATATGAAAAATAGGCAGGAGCCACCAAAGCCCCCTTCACCCAAGAGAACCGTGAATGTTATAAGTGGGGGTGAAGATATTCACGGTGTAACATATACGGCTTCTAACAAGGTTTCTAAAGTAACGATAACACACGGGAAACGGGTACGACAGGTTTTAGAAAATGAAAGTATTTCTTTCGATGATGCAGATACCGAAGGAGTAATGACCCCACATAACGACGCACTGGTAATATTTTTTTTATTTTTACTTGTATATGATACTAATGTAAAACGAGTTTTGATTGATCCAGGAAGTTCAGTGAATATTATACTATTAAGGGTATTACGTGAAATGCAAGCTGAAGACAAAATGATACCTAAGGCGCATACCCTATCCGGGTCCGACAATTCAAGTGTGGTAACAAAAGGAGAGGTAATTCTAACAACTTTTGCTGTAGGTGTTGTTAAAAAAACTAAATTTCAGGTAGTAGATATGGAAATGGCTTACAATATAATCATGGGGAGACCTTGGATCCATGATATGGATGCTGTCCCATCAACTCTACATCAAGTTATTAAATTCCCATCACCGTGGGGAATTTGCCAAATTCGTGGGGATCAGCAGACAACCAGAAGTATCAACGCTATAACAGATATGAGCACTGTAAATAAAGAAAAATAGCAATTACAGGAAACAGTTAAAGGTATCAAGGATCAAACCTCAACCGAACAAGAAAAGACAGATTTAGACTCGAGACCTGATACAATTTAGGAACCTGAAGAGAATGAAGATATCAAAACAACAATTGAAGAGCTCGAGGCTGTGATATTATTTGAGCAATGGCCTGAACGGAAGGTTTATGTTGGAGCCAATTTAAGCTCAGACATGCGAGGTATGTTGATTGAATTTTTAAAAGCTAACGTGGACTGTTTTGCTTGGTCCCATGCTGATATGACAGGGATACCACCGGATGTGATGACTCACAAACTAAATGAAGACCCATCCTTCACACTAGTAAAGCAAAAGAAAAGAAAGCAAGGAGCTTTCAAAAATGAGGTGATTCAAGATGAGGTCCAAAAGCTATTAAAAATTGGGTCAATACTCGAGGTAAAGTATCCTAATTGGTTAGCAAACACAATTGTTGTGCCTAAGAAAAACGGTAAGTGGCGGGTTTGCGTGGATTATACAGATCTTAACAAAGCCTGCCCAAAAGATTCTTTTCTTTTACTGCATATAGATCAGTTAATTGATGCAACTGCAGGACATGAATTTTTGAGTTTTTTAGATGCATATTCGGGGTACAACCAAATTAAAATGGACCCTAGTGATGAAGAAAAAACTTCTTTCATCACAGACAGGGGGACATACTGTTATAAAGTAATGTCTTTTGGTCTCAAAAATGCTGGAGCAACCTATCAAAGGTTGGTCACCAAAATGTTCCAAGAACATTTAGGAAAAACCATTGAGGTATATATAGACGATATGCTCGTCAAAACCCAACATTCTCATGATCATATTTCTCATTTATCTGTTACATTTGAAATTTTACGAAAATTTAATATGAAACTCAATCCACAAAAATGTGCTTTTGGGGTTGCCTCAGGCAAATTTTTGGGGTTTCTCGTTTCTAACCGTGGTATTGAGGTAAATCCTTCTTAGATCAAAGCAATAGAGGAGATCCATGATATCTTTACGAGTAAAAGAGAAGTCCAAAGGCTAACGGGAAGAATTGCAGCCTTGGGGAGATTTATTCCCAAATCTTCATAAAAATGCTTTAAATTTTTCTCCGCACCCAAAAAGCAAGATCATTTTGAATGGAACGAAGATTGCCAACAAGCCCTTAGAAATTTAAAAGCTTACTTGTCAAATCCACCACTATTGGCAAAACCAAAAGAAGGAGAAAAGCTACTCATCTATTTGGCCGTGTCAGAAGTTGCGGTAAGTACTGTTTTAGTCCGTGAGGACCAAGGTAAACAATCTCCTATTTATTATGTAAGCAAATCTTTATTAGATGCTGAAACACAATATCCACAACTAGAAAAATTAGCATTAGCTTTGATCATGGCATCTAGAAAATTAAGACCTTATTTTCAATGTCATCCCATTGTTGTAGTTACTGCTTTTCCATTACGAAACATTTTGCATAAACATGAATTGTCAGGGAGGTTAGCAAAATGGGCTATAGAATTAAGTGAATACGAAATCATTTATCAACCTAGGACTGCTATAAAATCTCAAGTATTAGCCGATTTCGTAGCTGATTTTAGCCAGGGGATGCATTTAGAAGCAGAAAAAGAATTACAAGTTTTTAATGGTGCAAACCCGGGGACTTGGATTTTATTCACTGATAGTTCGTCTAATGTAAAAGGAGCAGGCCTAGGGATAGTTCTCATACCACCTACGGGTGAGACTATTAGACAGGCTATAAAACGTCATTCTATAACTAACAATGAAGTAGAGTATGAGGCTGTAATTGCAGGTCTAGAATTGGCACGAGAACTCGGCATAACACAGATTATAATCAAGAGTGATTCTCAACTCGTGGTCAATCAAATGCTGGGGACTTATACACCAGGGAGACACGAATGCAAGAATATCTCGAAAAGGTACGGGAACTAATAAAGCAATTCCAAACTTGGAAAGTAATGCAGATCCCAAGAGATGGGAATGTGGAGGCAGATGCTTTAGCTAATCTTGCATATGCAGCAGACGTAGCAAATGACGCAAATGCTTCAGTCGTACATTTATTTCATTCCGTTCTCGAACCTGATAAGAACGAGGTAAATTTTAATCATTTAACATGGGATTGGAGAAACAAAATTATTGCTTTTTTACAGCGCGGAACCGTGCCTGCTGACAAAAGAAAAGCTTATGCACTTCGCAAAAAAGCTGCTCGTTACTGTTTACATCAAGGAAATCTTTATCGAAAGATGTTCGGTGGGCCATTAGAAAGGTGTCTCGGAACTTCCCAAACAGAATATGTGATGAGAGAAGTACATGAAGGACATTGTGGAAATCACGCAGGAGGAAGGTCGCTGGTAAAAACGCTGATTCGAGCAGGGTATTATTGGCCTAAAATGGAAGAAGAAGCAAACTGTTTCGTGTCCAAGTGTGATAAATGTCAAAGATATGGCAATAATATGCACAGACCAGCTGAGCTATTGCACCTTGTTATAGCCCCGTGGCCCTTTATGAAATGGGGAATGGATATTGTAGGTCCATTGCCACAAGCAAAAGGTCAGGTGAAATTTCTACTTGTACTTACAGATTATTTTACTAAATGGGTAGAAGAAGGAGCATTTAAACAGGTACGAGAGAAGGAAGTTAAAGACTTCATTTGGAGAAATATAATATGCCGTTTTGGAGCACCAAAGGAAATCGTGTGTGACAATGGTCCGCAATTCATAGGAGCTCAAATCACTGAATTTTTTCAAAGTTGGCAAATTAAAAGGATAACATCTACACCATACCATCCAGTGGGTAATGGACAAGCGGAATCCACACACAAGGTCATTATCAACAACTTGAAGAAAAGGTTACAGGATTCAAAAGGTAATTGGCCTGAGGTATTATCTGGAGTATTATGGGCTTATCGTACAACGACAAAAACAAGCATGGGAGAAACACCCTTTTTAATGGTTTATGGTGTGGAGACTTTAATTCCAGTTGAAATAGGAGAACCGAGCACACGGTACGTTCAAGCAACGGAGGAATCAAATGATGAAGAGATGCGGGTGAATCTTGATTTGCTCGAAGGAAGAAGAGAAGCTGCATTAATAAGGATGGCAGCACAAAAGCAAGTAATTGAACGGTATTATAACAGGAAAACACGCCTTAGATTCTTTAAAATTGGGGACTTCGTGCTTAAAAAGGTGTTCCAATCTACAAAAGCTGCTAATTCAGGAAAGCTAAGTCCAACATGGGAAGGACCCTACAGAGTTCGTGACATTGCGGGAAAAGGAGCATACGAGTTGGAGACAATGGATGGCAAGGTTCTACCCTCGCATTGGAATGCTGTCCACCTAAAGCGATATTATTTCTGAGAAAGTACCTACGATCAGGTATCGCTGTATTAGAATTTTTCTTTGAATTGTTAAAATTTTACTAACGATTTTAGATGCTAGGCAAAAACCCTAACTCGTGCCAAATGATGAGTCACGACCTGCACGGCAAAATGGAATATTCTAAAATTCCCAGCCCAGGGTTACAAATTAATCTGATGGAAATACACACGGGTTAGGCAGTCTTCATCTTTAATCGCACCTCCGAGTCCCGTATGTTTTTCTGTTTTCAGGAAAAAAGGACCAAATTGTGAGAAACAAACAAGTGCTCGAGGCTTCATACTTCAGCGCTCAAACACTTGGGGGACTGCATATTGTACACAAATACGTGCGGTAAGACGGAGACGTAAATTGAAACAAGTATCGAGCAGAAGTTACGGAACCTCAGCATTCATTATTGTGTTCTTTCCTATCAAAACAAAGGAAGATGCAAAACATTCATCGCAGTGTTCTTTCCCATGAGAACAACAAAATCACCTCTCAAACCCTTCCTAATACATTAAGGTAGGCTCATGATTATGTATTGAAACAGGTTGTAAGGAAAAACCTTGTTGAATAGTATTTACTTTATAAAAATCTGTTGCAAGAAAAATAGTTACGAGAAAGTTATAGATGTATCTCAATACATGTAATATTCAAAAGCTTGTCCAAGTTCCTGAATAAAAACTTGTCAAAGTTGTTTCGAACAACACATGTGTGTTCCTATTTCTTTCATCGTATTATAACACCATTATGAAGTTGAGACGTCTTCTTCATTAAGTGTCGATATATAAAAGGGCCCTCTTTTATAAACCTCATGTTAATAAGTCATGAGGAGAATCATAAAGCATTTTCAAAGGATAAAAATGCTAAACTATTCTATAAGTCCTAAGTAGATAAGGAAAAGGCAAGAATAGAGCACATTGAAGTACTAACAAACTTCTTGATATAATTAAAAAGACTAAGTAAGAACTTAGTCAACAAAAAGTTTATATAAGTGCCCCATTATGATAACTGGGGACTTTCACCAAAAAATCCCTTTAAAAAAATAACTAAGGGATAAAACCATCATCCAACAAAGAAAGTAAAAACAAAGTCTGGAAATTTAACTAGTCACTGAAGGAGTTGGCACATCAGAAGTTGCAATATTAATTTCACTTTCAGAAACAGCCACATGCACGGTGACAACTTCTGAAGAAGCAGCAACAGGAGCGGTTTCAGCTAGGCTTGAAGTGTTAGGTTCAACGAGGGGAGCAAGAGTCACGGAAGTTTCAGCTTCCATAGACTGAGTCGTAGAAATTTCACCCTCGGAAGCTGGAATTGCAACATCTTCAACTTCAACTGTCATAGCAACGGCTTCGTCATTTACAGGTTCCTTAGCCACGGGAGATTCAATTGCCGGAGAAGGAAAGTCAAATAATTGTTGTGTTCTTTCAATAGTTTCTAAAACTTTGGCCAACTCTGAGTCTAAGTCAAAGTTTTCTTGACTGACCTCCATTAAAGCATCACAACGAGAGTTTAAGAAAGCCCAACTCACCTCTAAATCAAACTTCTCCTCAAGAAGTCCATACTCCCTTTCCCACATAGCAAGATCATTCTTTAACACTTGATGTTCAACTAAATGAGAATCAAGGGAAGCTTCAAGGGAGGCATGGGAACTTTCTAAGGCATGTACTTTGTCAGAGGAGATCTTTAAATCAGCTTGAACTTGAGTCAAGTTCTGCACTAATTCTCCTGCATATTCTTCTTTCTTGTCCAAAAGTGCCTTAAGTTCTCTGATTTCTTCACTTGACTTTGATAATTGTTCTGAAAAGCAACATTCAAGGCGCTCCTTGTCTTTTTCAAATTGACTTGAAGAAGCTTTGGCAACTGCTAGCTCAGAAGTCAGACTTCGCTTTTGCTACTCCAGGTGATTTCTACTCTCTTGCAATTCTTCTATGGTTCCCTGAGCATTCTCAAACTGCTCTTTCCAATTATCTGCTTCTAGCTGGGCTCTCTTGGCTATTTCCTCAGCCTCGTGGATAGACTTTTCAGACTCACGAGTTTTCTTTTCCAGAAGGGAAATTCTTCCCATCAATTCTGTACCAATGAAGTTAGCCTACAGTGTCAACTCATAGAAATAAGAATTTAGAGATAAAAAAAAGCTTGTTAGTAAGTAGAGAAAAAAAATACCTTCAAAGTAGAATGAACTATGTCATTCATCAGAGTTAAGCAACTGTGACTGCTCATCTTCTTCTTCTCAATATCTCCAATCAAAGGCCTAAGCCAGACATCTGCTCCACCAGACTTCCTTAAAAGACTGTTATTAGCAGGAACTTCAAGTGTAACGCTCCTTATAGCAAAGCTTCTGCTACTGGAACCCTCCTCTGCATGTTGAACAAAGGGAGAGGGAGCTATAGAAGGAGGAGCGGTAGAAGAAGTGAAAATAACAGGAGTCAAAGGACTCAAAGTAGGTAAGGAAGCAGAGACAGGCAAGAGAGCAGAAATAGATAAGGGAGCAGGAACAGATAGAATGGGCAAGGAAGCATTTGAAACCAACGAAGGAATAGAAGGAATGGGAACAGAGGAAGAAAAAGGAACTTCATCTAAAACTCGACCTAGTTCTCCACTTTCAAAACCACCAACAAAGAGGCGTTGAATAGACTCATTGGTGTCCCTCGAAGTGGTTTCATCATCAGAAGGAATGCGAACAGGTTTGGTAAGAGAGGCACGGACAGGGGTAACTTCAGCTTCATCCTCGGAAACGATGCGTCTCCTAACTCTTGGTCTAGCTATTAAAGAGGTGTCTTCATCATCATTCTCAGAATCCTCTTCTACAACTTTCCTCTTTATTAGCGTAGCTTGAGTTCTCTCCAAAGAGAGTGAAGTACCAGAAGAGGCTCGAAAGGCAATAGCTACTTCAGCTGTCATTCCTCGAATAGCAAATCCTGACAAAAAGAAGGATGAAAAAAGTTAGAAACAAGAAGGGACTTAACATACAAAAAAGCATAAAGAGATGCATACCGTGAGTTTTCACTTTCCAACCATGTAAATTGGAAATGGATTTCCAAGTTCTTGCCTCCATAGGCACGACTTTCAAGATTGAATCTACCCAACCACGAAAATTAGGAACGGGTTCCACATCTCCCATAGTTGCTATAGAAAAGCAAAAAGAGACGAAATTATAAAAGAAATTGAAATTCTTAGAGATAGGAACGGTAAGTAAAAAAAAACTTACGTGCAAAGTTCCACTTCTCAGGGAAGGGGATATTTGTTTCACCCACCAAATCAACTGTGCGAACAGTAACATAACGAGTGTACCACCCACGATCCTTGTCATCTTCAGGGCTTACCAAGACCCTTTTACTTCTTGCAGTTAAAGTAAAAACCCCATGGCGGAATAATTTGGGGTGGTAAATATGAATAAGGTAGGGAAAGGTAAAGCTAACATTGGCTTTTAAAGACAAATATCTCAAACAAGCCACTGCTCTCCATACAAGGGGGCCAATTTGTCCCAAACAAATTTTGAAAAAGCGACATAAATCAAGTATAACTGGGTCAATAGCAGGAATAAATCCCAAAGTGAAGGGATAAGTATAAACAAAAGAAAATCCAATCCTAAAAGAAGATATTCTTTGGTTTGGATTAGGGATCACTATACGAAGATCACTTCTCCAGTTGTAATCTTTTCGAACAATAGAAATCAAAGGTTCAGTGATTAGAGAAGGAAAAGTGTCAGCTTTCTCTAAATTAACAACTTGATCACGAAGAGATTTCCTATTATTCTCAAAGGACAAGTCATTGGGTACTATTTCCTCAACTAAAGGCTCTTGAAGAGGCTCAGAAAGTTCTTTACCTTTAGAAGAGGATTTCTTAGTGATAGAACCTCTAGAAATAGTGCTAAAACTAGAAGAAGGAGTGATGGAACTAGAGGAACCACCACGAACGGATCCTAGGCTACGAAGCCTGCCACCTCTACCCCTTCTATGTCTTACATGGGCGTTGGGGAAGCTATCAAGAATTGTGATTTTCTTAGGGTTAGGATTCGGAGATGCCATTCCAGAGAAAGGATGAACTAAAGGAGAAAGGAACAAAAGTAAAGAGTAAAGTATCTGTTAAGGGTTTATGAAGAAGAAGACAAAGTAAAAAAGGTTAAATATGTGTATAATAGCAACCATCAAACAAAGAAGCGTAATGATGGAAAGCCTATAATAAAGGCAACTATCACTTCGTAAATAGAGGGGATGAAGAAGCCTTGGAAAAAGGCTGTAGAATTACATACATATCAGAAGGTGACACGTGTGCAGAGCATTAAATAGAAAAGACAACTGAAGCATCAGTACTGACATAGCATTGATTACGGCGAAAATTCCTTTTTCGTGAAGATCCACTTCCCAAACATTTAATTGATAAATAAATAGAAAGTGGGGGGACTATCTGTATTGGAAAAAAACTGAATCTAAATATTGAATATGATGTGTCATGACACATGGACTGGTCAAAAGGTCAAAACGTAATAAATAGCCAAGAGGCACGGGAGACAACATATATGAGGAGAAGAAAACAACATAGGTGTGGACCGTTACTTAAATAGGTACAAGTCTCGTACCTATTTGAGTCATTTAAAGACCGAAGATCGGAAGAAGTTGAAGATACGAATCTGATGACGTAAAAGAGTCTAAATACAACATTAAATATCAAATACGTTAGAGAATTTGAATTAAATAGAAATGATTGTGTAACGTTTCTTTTAATGTCATTTATTGCTCATAATTGTCTCATTAAGACAAAGGCATTACATCTTCTCCTAGAATAAACTATAAAAAGAGAAGGACTCAACATCTGTAAGAATAAGAAATATTATTGAGATTACACTGAAATACAAAATTACTTATTACTTTATTATTCTCAAAAGTCTTTTATTATTTTCGTCTCCAGATTATCAGTAACCCGAATTTCTCTATATTTCTAAGCTTTGACCAAAGACTCAGATTTTTGGTTAAACACCAAGGTCCTATTATTTTTCTAAATTTTTTAAAGATTTTAAAGTCAATTTTATTGCCCTATTTTATCAAGAAAAACTCAATAAGTGTTCCCAAAATTGGCATTTTGGTAATTCATTTATTGAATTCTCATATTTATACTAAAATATAGTTGGTATGATTTTTGCACATTTTTACAAATTTATTTAAGCTAAATTGCATATAATGGCAATATTAGCCTAATTTAAGATTTAATTGCGTTTATAATTACAAAATTGTCTCCAGTATTTTAAGTCTAATATTTATATATTATTAATTAATTTAGTACCTTTAATTTGTTTTCAGAAATTATTTTACTATTTTTTATAAAATAAACAAGGGAAAATGGCTATTTAAATGTTAGCCTGTTTTTATTTCGATTTTGGCCAGATTTAGCACCCCTAATCCAACCCAATTTCAATTTCAATTGCCCAGCCCAATTCCAAAATTACCCGACCCACGACCTTTAAAAATAACCCACCCGGCCCCCTTTAAATCCCAGCCATTTCCTTTTTTAATTTACCAACCCCCACCAACCCTAAATCATTTTCACCTACTAGCCGCCTCTGAATCCTCCAATCTCTCAAACTCTCTCGAATCTTCTCAAACCTTAGCCACCTCCTACCACCTCCACGTTGAAAGACACCAAAATCCATGGCTTCCAAGGCAATGAGGGTCCTGCACCAGCCTCCTATGGCACCCACGTGCTTGATTTCTGAAGATTCAAGGCCTGGCCTTGAAGGATTGTACCCAGACCTCTGTTGATTCGAGGTTCCACGGCCATCTCCGGCCTTATTCCGGCGTACCATGGTTGTTCGAGCCTGATTTTGACCTCTCCGACTTAGATCGGTGACTCTTCAAAGCCTTTCTCACTTCTAGGGTTCTTCTGAAACCCTAACCCTTCGAGGTTTCTCCGATTCCCTTAGATCCGTTATGTATCTATGCTTTCCTTGAGTTTTCAAGCGATTTTCCTGACTCTTCTTTAAAAAAACTACTTTTAAAATCTTTCTTTTCCGATCTAGGGTTTTTCTGAAAGTGTTTAAGTGTTTTTCTGACTTTCTTTGTCTTTCATGTGTATTTGCCTCTACTGTGTTCTTGTATTTTTCTTCTACCATATTCTTGTATGCTTTTTCTACTGTGTTCTCGTATTTGCCTCTACCGTGTTCTTGTATTTTCATCTACCATGTTCTTGTATGCATCTCTTACTATGTTTTCCTATACTATGTTTTCGTATGCTTTTCTATTGTGTTCTGGTATTTTCTTCTACCATGTTTTGGTATGTTCTCCTACTATATTTTTTTCTACTGTATTCTTAAGTGTTTTTACTATTTTCCTTCTACTGAGCTCTGTTTAAGTTTCTTCTAAAAGATTTTCTTAAGCATGCTTCTTCTATTGTTCTTATCAGTCTTTTCTCATTATGCTTCGAAAGTTTCTTCACTCTGTTTGCTTTGATCCCTTCTACTGTGTTTGCATGTTACTCATGAGTTCTGTTGCTGAAAGAAGCATGTTGGAAGTTTCAATTCTTTTCTGAAACCTCTAAACATTTTTCGATTCAATTGCTTGCCCTCTCATCTCTGCTTTGTGGTTTGCTTGAACTAGGGTTTTATTTCAAAAAACCCTAATTCTTTCAGACTAACTTCGAGTCTCTGTACTGAGTTTGGACATCTTTGTTTTCATAAAATTCTGGTTTTTTACTAAATTCTTCTACACTAGATTTTCCTACTGATTTCACAGTGACACGACAATCTCTTTTTTTTCTCTTTCATGCTTAACATGCTCACATGCTCCTTATATATGATGCAATTCCCTCTCAAGTGACTTTCAAATTTGTTATTAGTTCACACTTCCCTCTGAATATGGTCTGATTGACTTCTTTCCATTGTTTGCTGATTTTCTCTGTGATTCAACCTAAGTTAAAACCCTTCTTCATTTTTTCTGACTCGGTTCATTCATGCAAAATCTTAGACCCTTTTGATTTACTGGTTGTTAATTGATTTTCTTACCTTATTTGCACAAACCTTGTACTTTAAAACCCTATCCTTAAATAACCTTTTATGTACTTTCCCCTAATTGCATGCTTTGCACAAAGTGTTTACTCAGTTTCTTTCCTTAAATGGCTTTTACCCGTTTGAATCAAAATCCCTTAATTAAAAGAAGTCTCGTTTAATTGATTGACAATCGGCTCCTTAACTATTTTCTTATCTTATTTATGCCTGATTTTACACTATAAAAGGCACGACCCTCTTCACAAACAACAACACTTCACAATTTACAATCTCTTCTGAATTCTTACTTACACATAATAGTACTCTCTCTTCTTGTCTGTACTGTGGCTTTTACAAGACTACTGCCTTTTCTCTTTTGTTTCTTTGAAACTGGTATGTCCTAATTTAAGCTTCAGCATCACCACAATGTGCCTATTTATAGCTCTTTGTATCCATGTCTACTTTGATGTTTCTGCAGAGTTAAATATTTAAACTAGCATGTTGATTTCTTTGTGCTTGTTTCTGCTATGAATCCCTGCTCCCTTCCCCCCTTATGTGTTTTGAGTTACAGTTTAAAACATGAAAATATGTAAGTTATTGTCTGTAGATTGAACTTGATCCCTCAAAGGATCCTAACCTCTAAACAATGTGTTCTAACAGGCTTATGGGTGTGCCAGCATTTCCCATTGCTGAGTATGCCCACTAGCCTGTCCTTGCCCCTTTACCACCTCCCCATTCCCTATGTGTATTAATGTGAACTGTTTCCCTTTCCCCTCCCCCTTTTAGAATTCTGAACTTGCACTGTCTCTTAGTCTCTATGTCTTCCCCCCTCCTTTGAGCCTTGCCTTGGGACCTTGAGTTCCCTCGGAACTTGGACACTTGAGGGCTGGCCCTTCCACACTGCACTATGGCTTAATCTAGTGATACATTTGGGTGTAAGCACTGCCCGGAGTTCTTATGAAACTCTTAGGGAACTTTGACACATCCCAAATGGGAGAAAGACTTTGAAATATGATCTCTTGGAGTTAGTCTATTTCATACTTCAGACAGGAAGTCTGAATCAGGCTCTTCTTGGTTGTACTTTTAATTTCTGATGTACTTTTCTTTACTTTACTTTTTCTGGGGTTGTAATAACTTTATAATAAAACTCTCGGGGATGGCTAGTGAAAAAAAGGGAGTGGTAACTATGTATGCAAAAAGGGTAGATAACCTGCTGTCACACCTCCTTTTTCCGCCCCGCGAGGGGCGTAGGGAGTTTTCTCAAATTAAAGGACAGTCGAAACGGGATTTGTTTGTTTGTTTCAGAGTCGCCACTTGGGAATTTTAAGGCGTCCCAAGTCACCAATTTTAATCCCTGAATCGAGGAGAATATGACTCTGTTTATTATTCTGCGAACCAGAAATCCTGAGTAAGGAATTCTGTTAATCCGGAAGAAGGTGTTAGGCATTTCCGAATTCCGTGGTTCTAGCACGGTCGCTTAACTGTTTTTATTCTTGGCTTAATTATCTCGATTTTACATTTTTATTGCATGATTTTGTTACCGCTTCTGTTTAGATTGTTTACAATTAAAGACCCTTCTTCGAATCGAATCACGCATACGTGTATTCGTTTTATATATTATATATTTTTTAACGTGAAAAATCGTGTCACGCGTACGTGTACACAATGATATTGATAATATATTTATTATAAAATAATTATTTTTTCGAAATTGTATTTTTAAATAAAATCAAGAACATTCGCACTTTTTGTATGATTAAGTAGTGAACCGCACATCTCGGGTTTTATGAAATTAATTTAAGATCCTCCGACGAATCTCTTTTTAATAAAAATTTGCTCGAAGTTGCGCGAACGCATAATCCGAATTGCCTTTAGAAGTATAATCAAGTCACGCGAACGCATCCTTAATTATGCAAATATTCTTGACAGTAATATAAATTCTCTACAAATGTTTATTGCATCCATCTATTTTTAAATGTAAGAGTCATGGAGAATCACCGATTGGGATGCCACCAAATTTCTTGACAAAGAATTCAAAATTTATTAGGCGTTGCTACAAGTCTTATTTTACGCGTATGAATTATATACCTCAAAACTATTCAAATTTTAAAGAATTAATGATATGAAAAAGAAACAAACAACATGTAACTAAAAATACTACCATTTTTATCGTGGATACAACATTAATATATCCAAAAATCGAATCGCATATAAAACTGGAAAAAGAATTAATTTGATAAACAAATTAATAGTTTCTGAAGAATTTTTATTGTTATATTTAATGTGAACTCTATTTCTACATATCCTTGACATAAAATGTTACAATTTGTGCTTATAAATCCCATATCCTTCTCATATACTTGTTTTTAGTCCAAAGTTATAATTGTTTGGTTAATTTGTTTACAATGGTAGATAAGAATCAAGTTGATAAGAAAGAGAACTATTATACAAATTGATTCAATAAAATTGCATCACATGCAATATAGTTGTACGTTTGAACCATTCCTAATATTCTAAACTCGCAACGAATTATATCAACTCACCTTTCATTTATGGTTATACATGTAACTGTTATCACGCCATGTACGAACAACATACAAATTTCATCAATTTAGCTTTAAATAAAATCGGACTTTTGTGACAAAATATGCTAGTAATGTAGTTTCTTAATACTTCCATACTATTCCATATTTAGCCAACAATATCATAAGATTTAATTAATGGCTAGCTTTCTGCCATGTTCCCTATCTTATAATTTGAATATAGCTATACTTAATGAAATTCTGAAATAAATAACATTATTACAAAGCTTATGCGAATTTCAAAGGATGATTAACTAACAGTTCTCACATCAAATGTAAGCTACTATATTAACCAGCTGAAACAAAACTGAAATTTAAACTAATAGATTTAAACGAGTAAAAGACATAATTATAATTCCGAACTTCATTTATTTGGCAATGTTGAAGCTTTCCACAACATGAGTCTAAAATATATACCTGATATTGGAAGCAAAAGAAAATGAAGATGAGAATTAGCAGCAGTAATAACAGTACAACAGCAACAACTGCCCAGCAACAGTAACAACCCAGTAACCGACCGGTGGAGTAGTAATCCCAAAAACAAAAGCTTTAAGCTTTAAATGAAACAACAACCATTAATACTAATTTCAAACAAAGAAAGAAAGCAGAAGATTTTTTAGTTTTTATTTTTATTTTGAAAGCTTAAATATTTTTCGGAATTTTTCTTTTTCTTAAATGTTCAGCCCTTTTTTTTCTCTTCTATTCTCTGTCCGTTTTTTCTCTCTATCTGTGTGTGTTTTTCTGTTATCTGTCTCTCTGTCTTAAATCTGATTTCAAGACTTCCTATATATAACCCATCCCATAAATCTTTCAATTAATTAAAATCAATACTTTTTCTCTACCCAACCCATTATCTTCCCACTCATCCCCATTACATTAAATAAACATATCACACCACCCCATTATATTTTGTCCCCCATGCCTAACATAAAATAATACAAGATTCCCCCACTAAATTTTGTCTTGTCCCCCCTTTACATTAAATAACCATATCACAACCCACCCCATTTCATTTTGTCCCCCATGCTTCATATAAACAATTACAAAATGTACAATTCCTAAACTACCCCTCCGACCTTATTGCAATTACAAATCTACCCCCGAATGCAATGCAATTTACCAAATTACCCCCACCAGCTCTAAACACTCAATTAATCATAACTTGACCAAAATATGATCAAGATGACCAATTTCTCAACAATCTTCAACAACAATTATATGAACATGATGAACAACACAACTCAAAATTAATGGAATGAATTAACCATATCGGGAACCAATCCTGGTTAATTTAGACCATGAATGTATGAGCAAGAACACAACAATACGAACAACAAAACACATGATTCAAACTAAATTAACAAATCAAAGACAAACATAAACTCACATTAAATCACTGGATTTAAACATGAACTTCAAACAAAGATGGACATGAATTAAATCTATTTTTAGCAACAAACAATGACGGATTCACATGACTCAAACAACATTAATAATTTCTGGAAAATGCATAACAACATGAAACAACTTGAAGAAATAACCAATTAAATTTCAATTTTAATCTAACAAATATTAAACTAACAAATATTCACTTAAACAACAATACAAACATGAAATAAACATGAAAAATAACTAATTAACTTCCATTTGAAATCTGAAAATTAATTCAACAAAAACACATGAACATGAACAAAACAAAAAATCAAATACTTAACCATAGACATGAACAAAACAAACATTTGCCGATTTTAGATTCGAAAATATCAAAACAAAATACGGAAAAAAATAAAACTCAAAAACTACTAACCAGAGATGAACAACGACGAACTCGATTGCATGGACTGTTTCGACGAACCCCAAATGGGAATAAATCTGTACGGACTCAACGACTAATTCGACGACGAACTTGACTTTAAGAAACACGTCGAAACAGTAGCGGCAGTCGACACAGCAGCAGCAGTCGACGCAGCATCAAATGGAGGAAACGGAGAAGCAATGGCGACAAAGTCGACGGGGAGGTCGACGGACAGCTGCTCGATATTGAGGCGATGCAATGGTGGTTGACGACGCAGCAGTGATTGTTGCTTCTTCAAAAGAACGAGGGGTCGTGGGGGTGGTGTTTGGACTGGTGGTTTTCAGACAAGATGGTGCAGCAGCCATGGCTGTCTTGGTGGAGCTGAAGACGTGGTTGACTGACGTGAAGATGGAGAGGGAGCTGGGGAGACGGGATAGTGACGCCGCAGCAGCAGCTGCGACGAGCATCTGAGGACGGGGGTGATGGTTTGGGTCGTTTGGTCGTTGACTGGTTATGGCCGTAGATGGTGTTTGGACGGTGTTTGGGTGGTGTTCGACGGGCTGGACGGGATGGACGGAGGGAGTCGATGGCGGACAGCAGTGGTCGTCGGATTTAATGGAGGATCGCCGGAGAGGTTTTGGAGAGGAAGAAGATAGGGTGGCCATTGTTGGCTTTCTTGAAGCTTGAGGAAGAAGAAGAAGGTAGGAGGGGGGGGGGGCGGATGGTTTAGGTCTTTTAGGGTTTTTGTCTTCTTTTTGTTTTGTTTTGTTTTGTAAAATGTAAGACAAAGGGGTTTGGGTCTTTTGGGTTATGGACTGGGTCGACCCAGTTCGAAATGGACTGGGTCATAGGGAAGATTGGGCCATTTTTTGGGCCTGTGGCTTGAAATCGAAGAAGAGGCCCAATTCCGACTTTCCTTATATTTTTCGCTCTCTTTTCTTCTTTTATTTCTCTAAAACTAAATTATAAAAATACTTAACTTATTATTAAGAACTAAATTAAGTTATAAAAGCGCAAATTAACTCCCAATAACAATTAACGCACAATTAAGTAATAATTAAGCATAAAATTGTATATTTGGATATTAAATGCTAAAAATGCAAACGATGCCTATTTTTGTAATTTTTAATTTTTGTAAAACAAATTTAATTACTAACAATTGTAGAATTAAATCCTACATGCAAAATGCGACATATTTTTGTATTTTTTATTAATTTAGCAAATAAACATGCACAGACAAATACAAATAATTATTCAAAATATCACAAAATATCACAAAATTGCACACCAAAGAAAAATCATTTTATTTTTGAATTTTTTGGGAGTAATTCTCATATAGGGCAAAAATCACGTGCTTACAGCTGCCCCTCTTTGCCCGAAGACACGAAGGGTTTTCGTGCAAAGATAAAGCGAGCGATTTTTGCCCATCCGAGTACTCCGTTGAAGCATTTTTTTTTTTGAAAAAGATTCGACCGAACCTTTGTTTCAAAGGTTTCCTACATATCCTGGGCTAAACAGGAATCAGGTCAATGTAGTTCGGGAAATTTTGGTAGCTGGGACTACCGTTGGACTGCACTGTTACTGTTGTTGCATGCTATTACTACTGCTTACCGATCTCCTTGTTACACCGTGCTTAAAAGAAAACAAGAAGTTAAGCTATACTGCAATTTTTCTTGTTGCCTTGCTTTCTTGTCTGCTTGCATTTTTTTCCGGTGCTTTTCTTCTTTTTGACACATGCACTTGAGTTTGTGCTGTGACCTCTTGTTGCAACCTTCTGCTTCCCGGTGCTGGGGATTTTTATTGTTTCCTGCTGGGGATTCCTATTGTAACCCTCTGTTTTATTGTCCTCTGACTTGATCTTAAAATGTATGCCTCTGTTGTATGGGCGGGCTCCCAACTTCAATACTTGAAAATTAAAGACTGAAATGTATGCCTCTGTTATCTGGGCGGGCTCCCAACTTCAATGCTTGAAATGTAAAGACTGAAATGTATGCCTCTGTTATCTGGGCGGGCTCCCAACTTCAATGCTTGAAATGTAAAGACTGAAATGTATGCCTCTGTTCTATGGGCGGGCTCCCAACTTCAACAACAACTTTAAAAATAAATGTCATTCCTCTCTTCAGGCGTGCTCCTGACTTCAACAACAACTTTGAAAATAAACTGTCATTCCTCTCTTCAGGCGGGCTCCTGACTTCAACAACAACTTTGAAAATAATCGTCATTCCTCTCTTCAGGCGGGCTCCTGACTTCAACCAATACATCGCCATTCCTTTCTTTAGGTTGGCAAGATTTCAACAACTTTTAAAAACGCCTTTCCTCTCTTCAGGCGGGCTCCTGACTTCAACAACAACTTTGAAAATAATCGTCATTCCTCTCTTCAGGCGGGCTCCTGACTTCAACCAATACATCGCCATTCCTTTCTTTAGGTTGGCAAGATTTCAACAACTTTTAAAAACGCCTTTCCTCTCTTCAGGCGGGCTCCTGACTTCAACAACAACTTTGAAAATAATCGTCATTCCTCTCTTCAGGCGGGCTCCTGACTTCAACCAATACATCGCCATTCCTTTCTTTAGGTTGGCAAGATTTCAACAACTTTTAAAAATGCCTTTCCTCTCTTCAGGCGGGCTCCTGACTTCAACAACAACTTTGAAAATAATCGCCATTCCATTCTTCAGGCGGGCTCCTGACTTCAACCGATAAATCGTCATTCTATTCTTCAGGGGGCTCCTGACTTCAACCAATACATCGCCATTCTATTCTTCAGGGGGGCTCCTGATTTCAACCAATACATCGCCATTCCTTTCTTTAGGTTGGCAAGATTTCAACAACTTTTAAAAACGCCTTTCCTCTCTTCAGGCGGGCTCCTGACTTCAACAACAACTTTGAAAATAATCGACATTCCTCTCTTCAGGCGGGCTCCTGACTTCAACCAATACATCGCCATTCCTTTCTTTAGGTTGGCAAGATTTCAACAACTTTTAAAAACGCCTTTCCTCTCTTCAGGCGGGCTCCTGACTTCAACAACAACTTTGAAAATAATCGTCATTCCTCTCTTCAGGCGGGCTCCTGACTTCAACCAATACATCGCCATTCCTTTCTTTAGGTTGGCAAGATTTCAACAACTTTTAAAAACGCCTTTCCTCTCTTCAGGCGGGCTCCTGACTTCAACAACAACTTTGAAAATAATCGCCATTCCTCTCTTCAGGCGGGCTCCTGACTTCAACCAATACATCGCCATTCCTTTCTTTAGGTTGGCAAGATTTCAACAACTTTTAAAAACGTCTTTCCTCTCTTTATCTTAAGAGAAAGATTCATCAGACTAAGATTTGGATATTAATATTATCTTGGGAGAAAAATTTCATCGGACCAAGATTGTGACTCTAGGAGATAAATCGTCAGACTAGGTCCATTTTGTTGTGATCTTAGGAGAAAGATTCATCCGACTAAGATTTTATTATATTATCTTGGGAGAAAAATTTCATCAGACCAAGATTTTGACTCTAGGAGATAAATCGTCAGACTAGGTCCATTTTGTTGTGATCTTAGGAGAAAGATTCATCCGACTAAGATTTTATTATATTATCTTGGGAGAAAAATTTCATCAGACCAAGATTTTGACTCTAGGAGATAAATCGTCAGACTAGGTCCATTTTGTTGTGATCTTAGGAGAAAGATTCATCCGACTAAGATTTTATTATATTATCTTGGGAGAAAAATTTCATCAGACCAAGATTTTGACTCTAGGAGATAAATTGTCAGACTAGGTCCATTTTGTTGTGATCTTAGGAGAAAGATTCATCCGACTAAGATTTTATTATATTATCTTTGGAGAAAAATTTCATCAGACCAAGATTTTGACTCTAGGAAATAAATCGTCAGACTAGGTCCATTTTGTTGTGATCTTAGAAGAAAGATTCATCCGACTAAGATTTTATTATTATCTTGGGAGAAAATTTTCATCATACCAAGATTTCTATCTTAGGAGAAAATTCATCGGACTAAGATTTGATATCTTAGGAGAAAATTTCATCGGACTAAGATTTGATATCTTATCTTGGGAGAAAAATTTCATCGGACCAAGATTGTATCGGGAAAGAAATTCATCAGATTAGGACTTTTATCCTAAGGGGAAAATGTAAAGATCAATGATTTGAGAAACTTACCTTCGTAATTTCTTCTTTTCTTTTCTCTTTCCTTCGCGCTGCTTTGTTCTTGCTTGCTGGGGATAATACCACTGCGGTAGTCTTCTTTCTTCCCCTCCTTCAAATTCAAAAAAAAATTTTCTCTTTTTTTTCATTTTTTTTTCAACACTGCTGAGAATAAAAGTGTTATCTTCTTGGGATAACGTTGTTGAGGATAATGCTGCTGGGGAATTTTATCCCTTCAAATCGATGCTTCATTCTTCTAGAAGCTGCTGGGGATGATAATGACTTTTGTTTTTCTGAGCACAAGTGTCATCCCTTTGTTATGTCTGTTGGGGAACAACTTCTCCATTGAAACTTATTATATTGGGGCAACACTGGTTCAAAGACCACTTCCCTTGAGACTGGTGTTATTTTTCATTCTACCCCGAATGGGTACCTGACTTCCAGAAAAGTTTCCAAATGAAAGGAAAATTTTCTGCCCCAGTTTTACAGTCTCCCTTATGACATGCATTTTACGACATCAATGCCATTTCTTTTACCTGTTTCAAATTAAACAAAATTTGTTAGTTTAAAAAAAACGGTGTTTGGTTGTGATACTCCTACTGGGGATGGCTTTCCCTTTCTCCTTCCTTGCTCTGCGTTCCATAACTTGTTGGGGATGATATTATTTGCTGGGAATGATCCCTTTTGCTGGGGATATCCCTCTTCTTTTGTGGCACAGCTCGTTAACTGGCATTTCCCTGACCTTTTAGTCTCATATGAATTTCCCAAATCATGCTCATTGCTCTCCTTGATTTGTCCACGGGCTTTGGCCTTGAGGTTTAATAACCTTTGATTTCGGCAAGGATATCCCTCTTGACATTCGTCAATCCTTTTGTCAATTCCCTTTTGCTGGGGATATCTTTCTTGACACTGGCCTTGTGCTCGTTCCTTGCTGACTATACCACTTGGATGTACTAGACATATCTCATCTTGCATAATTGGAAAGCTGATGGCCTATTTTGAAGTCATTTCCCACTGGTTCTGACCAAACAGACTCTACTGGGGAATTTTCTATGAAAGGAGAAAGATAAAAAGGAACAGAATAAAAGACAAAGGAAAAAGATGACTCTTTAACAAAAGAAATTATAAATAAAAACCTATCAAACGCAGACACCGACTCTAATGGTCATGACATGCATATGTGGCCTATCCTCCGTCGTCAATCGTCTTTCAAGATCTTCCCTTGACTATCCTCCATCTGATTCCCAATCTTATTCGACTTGTAGTGCCCGAAAGGTTTTCACAATCAAGTCTCTCTCATTTTGGTTTTTCTCTCAGCTTTCATCGCCTTATGGTGTCCGTGAAGATTTTCACCGATAAGACTCTCTCATTTGTATCACTTTCCCGCTGGGGATTTGGAGTGTTGCCGGTATGACTCTCTCTGCTGGAGATTAGAGTCCTTTCTGTTGTGGAACAGAGTGTTATGTTCACCGGTAAGACTCTCATTTGTCTGATTTGGCATCTTTTGCAGACTGGTCAGAAGGTCTTTCTTTGGACCGTAATGTGGGTTTTTGGATAGGCTAGAAAGAAAGGGTATTAAAGGCTCAAAAACAAAATAAATTTGGGGTTAAAAATTACAACATTCGGAACCAATTTTTTGCTTTCCACAAGCGCAACCCTTGCCCCAGTTTCTTGCTTGGGGATTATTTATTTATAATTAATTAATTAATTAATTTTTTTTACTTTTTATTACACCATGCACACCATGCACACTATGCACACTGTGCACCCTATGACCGAGCCGTGAAGCGCCTACGTATCCTCTTTGAGAAATCAGGTCAAACGTAGTTCCCAATTCCTCTTTTTCTTCTGACTTTCTTTTGTTTTTTTGTTATCATTTTTCTCCTCTTATTTTTTTTGTTTTTTGTTGATTTTTTTTCTTTACCTTCCAGGCTCGTATTTCCTAGTCATTGCTATTGATTCCGAACGAGGGGTATGAAAGAAAATAAATGAGGCTCAAAATGGGTAACAAAGGATAAAGTGTTTAGGTAGCAGAACAAAATGCCTTCGCCATTCCAGCCTTTAAAACATGCCAAGTGCAAACAACGTAATTGAACATAGATTTATAGTCTCTTCCGATGGTGCTGGACTTTGACAATTATGTTAAACATTTGCTTTTTCATTTGTCATTTCTAGAGCACCGTTGGGCGACACTCTCACTCTCATGAACAACCCTCATGCCAATTTGGCGAATCTTGCAATTAACGGTTTTCTTTATGTTTTACTTGCCCCAGTTCCACATGACTCAGGTTTCAAATAATCTCAAACCGTTCTTATTTCCTTTAAATGCTTTGATCACCTTCCTCTTATGATTAACTTTTAAAATTAGGCCCAAACTGTGTGCGCATGTCATGTCACGAGAATCGGCGCTGAACAAAAATGATAAAAGGACTAAACAAAAGAAAACTGGAAATAAAAAGGACCGGATTTTGCATTAGATTACCGGTGAAATGGTTTGAATGACAAGACAAACAAAACAAACCAGAATAAAATCTTAAACAAACTGGACAAAACTTAAACAGACCGCTATGACGAAATGAAAAGATAAGAAGGTTTGACACAAGACAATATTCGGATTACAACCCTAAGAATAATCCGGACAACAGAAATGACAACCAAATAAGCCACCACAAGCTTCTCTCTTGCTAACCAAGGAACGGAGCGTCCTCCCACTTTATCAAAATTGGCATCTTAGCCACTGAGCTTCGCATCAGTATTGTCCAAACCATTACCAACTTCGATATCATCAACCTTAGTCAACAATTCCCAATAGGATTCGAGTGCTTCTGTTATCAGGCCTGATCCCGGCCGAGTGTGTATCATGAGGTGCAAGTAAAGGATTCTGCGCGATATTCTGGGTGTCATTGTCCGACTTACCACAAACCAACCACCTTCTTTCTTTGTGATTCGAAACAACAAGTTAAAATGGACTCAATCGGTCCCCATTATTAATAACATCTTTTTTCATTTTTTTTTCATTTTTTTTTCCTTCATTTTTTCTTTTCTTTTTTTTTTCGATTTTTTTTTCATTTTTTTCATATTTTTTTTTTCATCATTTTTTCATATTTTGTTTTTTTCATTTTTTTCATTTTTTTTGTTGTGGTCGAATCTTATGGAGATTGCCTACGTATCATGACCCCGCATGAATCAGACCTTGCGTAGTTCGGACAAATGAAAGGTAACAACAATGAGACACATTTTTTTTTATCAATTTTCATAATAAAACAAACTGGTTTCAAAGGTTGAAAGATGACCAACAAACTCAAAAATTAAACAACCCACATATTCTAGTCAAAAGATTTATAACCTCAAAACAAAAAGGTCAGTTTCCTTTCCCTGTTTGACAAATGCAACCAAACGGCTATTTTTGCAAATGTGGCCCCTTCCAAATTTCACATGAATTTTGAGGCCGGGGAGGATTATTTTGACACTTTACAAACTTGTCCGTTCTTTTACGAAAATAACCTTTTGACGATTGAAAGATACTCTAAGGCTATTTCGGCAAGAACGGTTTTAAGACGCGGCCGAAGCTGGCTCGGCTTTATTTTGACCAAAAATTCAAATGGTATTCACCTAACCGCTGACTCTTTGTTGTTTTTTTTTCAAATTACAATAAAAACTGGGTGTTTTAAACACGGCCCTTCAGCACCTCGGGGACGAAGATTTTTAAGGCTGTGTGGGTCAACTAGACCAAAAATCCTAAACATGACCCAAAAGGTGGCTGTTTATGCAAAGTCACCCTTCCGGCGTCCCTTTCGGGAACATTCGGCTATGTCTTGATAAAACAGCGTCACCCGACTTCTTTATGACAAAATTAAAATTTGACATGTTTTTTATTGGCTATTTTTAGTAAAAGGGGAGGTTGGACACCACTAGACTTATTTATGACAAAATAAAAAATTTTGACACGTTTTTTATTTATTTTTTGGTTTTTGACTATTTTAGCAAAAAAGGGGGTTGGACCCGATGAGGGTTGCCTACGTATCTCACATCCGGTGAGAATCAAACCCGCGTAGTTCGGGCCAATTAACCGAACTATTTTAAAACAACATTTTTTTTTCTTTTTCAGCAACAAATAACAAAACCACTCTCAAAGCACGACTCTTTTCATTTTCATTTTGGCATTTTCAGAAACGAATAAAAAAAACTATTTTAAAAGTAAGACTCTTTTTCATTGTCATTTTCAGGGGAAGACAAACTATTTTCCTTTTTTATATTTTTTATATATTTTTTTTTAAAAAAAAGACAAAACAACGACTTTTTTTATTTTTTTATTTTTCCTTTGCTTTTAGTAAAACAAACTAATAAGACATTTTTTTTCATTTTCTCAAATTTTCTGCAAGAGTTTTGACGGTATTCGGGCATTGGGGTTTTTTTTTCAAAATAAACAATCAATTCCCTAACCACTTATTTTTTTTTTCCATTTCAAAATATTGTTCTTGATATTCAAAAGTCAGTCAACACACAAGTCCGAATCAAATAAATGCGCAAGTAGGAGCAAGTAAGATGCATCAGGATGGTCATTTTCATTTTTGGTACACCTGTCCTAGACAGACCCAACCCCTGTGTTGAGCCTCCAAAGTCAAATGCACGTGATGCAAACAAACGTTCCTACTAGGGATCCGGCATGAAGCTGAGTTATTCTAAGTGAAAAACCTGAGGCATATTGTTCTAGCCCTGGCTTACCCAAGTGGACAGCTTGAGCCGAAGTGGGGGCAACGTACCGGGAGCACGAAAGTCTACCCGGCCTAGTTACTTGTCCCAACTTCGTTTTATTTGGTATGACTTCTAACAGAAAGGTGGGCCACGCGCACGTGTACACCATAAATTCGGAAGACTCAGAAAGAAGAAGGGTTTCGTAGCAGTTTTATATACACAATTCAGATAATATTAAAGCGGTAAAAGCATCATTTAGCACATTAGGCATATATCATGTAAAAATCAGATAAAAAATAAAGCCAACTATAACAATTATTTTAAGCTCGAATTCTTGAACCCTGAACCAGTGGTTCTGGAATTTATCCCCAGCAGAGTCGCCAGAGCTGTCACACCTCCTTTTTCCGCCCCACGAGGGGCATAGGGAGTTTTCTCCAATTAAAGGACAGTCGAAACGGGATTTGTTTGTTTGTTTCAGAGTCGCCACTTGGGAATTTTAAGGCGTCCCAAGTCACCAATTTTAATCCCTGAATCGAGGAGAATATGACTCTGTTTATTATTCTGCGAACCAGAAATCCTGAGTAAGGAATTCTGTTAATCCGGAAGAAGGTGTTAGGCATTTCCGAATTCCGTGGTTCTAGCACGGTCGCTTAACTGTTTTTATTCTTGGCTTAATTATCTCGATTTTACATTTTTTATTGCATGATTTTGTTATCGCTTCTGTTTAGATTGTTTACAATTAAAGACCCTTCTTCGAATCGAATCACGCATACGTGTATTCGTTTTATATATTATATATTTTTTAACGTGAAAAATCGTGTCACGCGTACGTGTACACAATGATATTGATAATATATTTATTATAAAATAATTATTTTTTCGAAATTGTATTTTTAAATAAAATCAAGAACATTCGCACTTTTTGTATGATTAAGTAGTGAACCGCACATCTCGGGTTTTATGAAATTAATTTAAGATCCTCCGACGAATCTCTTTTTAATAAAAATTTGCTCGAAGTTGCGCGAACGCATAATCCGAATTGCCTTTAGAAGTATAATCAAGTCACGCGAACGCATCCTTAATTATGCAAATATTCTTGACAGTAATATAAATTCTCTACAAATGTTTATTGCATCCATCTATTTTTAAATGTAAGAGTCATGGAGAATCACCGATTGGGATGCCACCAAATTTCTTGACAAAGAATTCAAAATTTATTAGGCGTTGCTACAAGTCTTATTTTACGCGTATGAATTATATACCTCAAAACTATTCAAATTTTAAAGAATTAATGATATGAAAAAGAAACAAACAACATGTAACTAAAAATACTACCATTTTTATCGTGGATACAACATTAATATATCCAAAAATCGAATCGCATTTAAAACTGAAAAAAGAATTAATTTGATAAACAAATTAATAGTTTCTGAAGAATTTTTATTGTTATATTTAATGCGAACTCTATTTCTACATATCCTTGACATAAAATGTTGCAATTTGTGCTTATAAATCCCATATCCTTCTCATATACTTGTTTTTAGTCCAAAGTTATAATTGTTTGGTTAATTTGTTTACAATGGTAGATAAGAATCAAGTTGATAAGAAAGAGAACTATTATACAAATTGATTCAATAAAATTGCATCACATGCAATATAGTTGTACGTTTGAACCATTCCTAATATTCTAAACTCGCAACGAATTATATCAACTCACCTTTCATTTATGGTTATACATGTAACTGTTATCATACCATGTACGAACAACATACAAATTTCATCAATTTAGCTTTAAATAAAATCGGACTTTTGTGACAAAATATGCTAGTAATGTAGTTTCTTGATACTTCCATACTATTCCATATTTAGCCAACGATATCACAAGATTTAATTAATGGCTAGCTTTCTGCCATGTTCCCTATCTTATAATTTGAATATAGCTATACTTAATGAAATTCTGAAATAAATAATATTATTACAAAGCTTATGCGAATTTCAAAGGATGATTAACTAACAGTTCTCACATCAAATGTAAGCTACTATATTAACCAGCTGAAACAAAACTGAAATTTAAACTAATAGATTTAAACGAGTAAAAGACATAATTATAATTCCGAACTTCATTTATTTGGCAATGTTGAAGCTTTCCACAACATGAGTCTAAAATATATACCTGATATTGGAAGCAAAAGAAAATGAAGATGAGAATCAGCAGCAGTAATAACAGTACAACAGCAACAACTGCCCAGCAACAGTAACAACCCAGTAACAGACCGGTGGAGTAGTAATCCCAAAAACAAAAGCTTTAAGCTTTAAATGAAACAACAACCATTAATACTAATTTCAAACAAAGAAAGAAAGCAGAAGATTTTTTAGTTTTTATTTTTATTTTGAAAGCTTAAATATTTTTCGGAATTTTTCTTTCTCTTAAATGTTCAGCCCTTTTTTTTCTCTCTTCTATTCTCTGTCCGTTTTTTCTCTCTATCTGTGTGTGTTTTTCTCTTATCTGTCTCTCTGTCTTAAATCTGATTTCAAGACTTCTTATATATAACCCATCCCATAAATCTTTCAATTAATTAAAATCAATACTTTTTCTCTACCCAACCCATTATCTTCCCACTCATCCCCATTACATTAAATAAACATATCACACCACCCCATTATATTTTGTCCCCCATGCCTAACATAAAATAATACAAGATTCCCCCACTAAATTTTGTCTTGTCCCCCCTTTACATTAAATAACCATATCACAACCCACCCCATTACATTTTGTCCCCATGCTTCATATAAACAATTACAAAATGTACAATTCCTAAACTACCCCTCCGACCTTATTGCAATTACAAATGTACCCCCGAATGCAATGCAATTTATCAAATTACCCCCACCAGCTCTAAACACTCAATTAATCATAACTTGACCAAAATATGATCAAGATGACCAATTTCTCAACAATCTTCAACAACAATTATATGAACATGATGAACAACACAACTCAAAATTAATGGAATGAATTAACCATATCGGGAACCAATCCTGGTTAATTTAGACCATGAATGTATGAGCAAGAACACAACAATACGAACAACAAAACACATGATTCAAACTAAATTAACAAATCAAAGACAAACATAAACTCACATTAAATCACTGGATTTAAACATGAACTTCAAACAAAGATGGACATGAATTAAATCTATTTTTAGCAACAAACAATGACGGATTCACATGACTCAAACAACATTAATAATTTCTGGAAAATGCATAACAACATGAAACAACTTGAAGAAATAACCAATTAAATTTCAATTTGAATCTAACAAACATTAAACTAACAAATATTCACTTAAACAACAATACAAACATGAAATAAACATGAGAAATAAATAATTAACTTCCATTTGAAATCTGAAAATTAATTCAACAAAAACACATGAACATGAACAAAACAAAAAATCAAATACTTAACCATAGACATGAACAAAACAAACATTTGCCGATTTTAGATTCGAAAATATCAAAACAAAATACGGAAAAAATAAAACTCAAAAACTACTAACCAGAGATGAACAACGACGAACTCGATTGCATGGACTGTTTCGACGAACCCCAAATGGGAATAAATCTGTACGGACTCAACGACTAATTCGACGACGAACTTGACTTTAAGAAACACGTCGAAACAGTAGCGGCAGTCGACACAGCAGCAGCAGTCGACGCAGCATCAAATGGAGGAAATGGAGAAGCAACGACGACAAAGTCGACGGGGAGGTCGACAGACAGCTGCTCGATATTGAGGCGATGCAATGGTGGTTGACGACGCAGCAGTGATTGTTGCTGCTTCAAAAGAACGAGGGGTCGTGGGGGTGGTGTTTGGACTGGTGGTTTTCGGACAAGATGGTGCAGCAGCCATGGATGTCTTGGTGGAGCTGAAGACGTGG
The DNA here is from genome assembly GCF_000393655.2 of Nicotiana sylvestris. NCBI lineage: Eukaryota > Viridiplantae > Streptophyta > Magnoliopsida > Solanales > Solanaceae > Nicotiana > Nicotiana sylvestris. The sequence goes on from NC_091068.1 coordinate 14,111,606, forward strand.
TTGACTGACGTGAAGATGGAGAGGGAGCTGGGGCAACGGGATAGTGACGACGCAGCAGCAGCTGCGACAAGCAGCTGAGGACGGGGGTGATGGTTTGGGTCATTTGGTCGTCGACTGGTTATGGCCGTAGATGGTGTTTGGACGGTGTTTGGGTGGTGTTCGACGGGCTGGACGGGATGGACGGAGGGAGTCGATGGCGGACAACAGTGGTCGTCGGATTTAATGGAGGATCGCCGGAGAGGTTTTGGAGAGGAAGAAGATAGGGTGGCCATTGTTGGCTTTCTTGAAGCTTGAGGAAGAAGAAGAAGGTAGGAGGGGGGGGGGGCGGATGGTTTAGGTCTTTTAGGGTTTTTGTCTTCTTTTTGTTTTGTTTTGTTTTGTAAAATGTAAGACAAAGGGGTTTGGGTCTTTTGGGTTATGGAATGGGTCGACCCAGTTCGAAATGGACTGGGTCGTAGGGAAGATTGGGCCATTTTTTGGGCCTGTGGCTTGAAATCGAAGAAGAGGCCCAATTCCGACTTTCCTTATATTTTTGCTCTTTTTTCTTCTTTTATTTCTCTAAAACTAAATTATAAAAATACTTAACTTATTATTAAGAACTAAATTAAGTTATAAAAGCGCAAATTAACTCCCAATAACAATTAACGCACAATTAAGTAATAATTAAGCATAAAATTGTATATTTGGATATTAAATGCTAAAAATGCAAACGATGCCTATTTTTGTAATTTTTAATTTTTGTAAAACAAATTTAATTACTAACAATTGTAGAATTAAATCCTACATGCAAAATGCGACATATTTTTGTATTTTTTATTAATTTAGCAAATAAACATGCACAGACAAATACAAATAATTATTCAAAATATCAAAAAATATCACAAAATTGCACACCAAAGAAAAATCATTTTATTTTTGATTTTTTTGGGAGTAATTCTCATATAGGGCAAAAATCACGTGCTTACACCTGCCTATAGGAATTTTCTGAATTTCTACATTCTCACATGTAGATAACCATGTCTATAGGAATTTCTTCACTCTCATATAGTTACCGTGCCTATAGGAATTTCTGCACTTTCATAAAGATACCATGTCTATAGGAATTTTTGCACTCTCATACAGATACCATTCGAATTCTGCATATGCATGTAGAAAATATGCCTATAGGTCTTATCTAAATCTTGCATATCCACCAGGAAAACATGTTTATAGGTCTTAAATAACCAACTGCAATTAGATATCATGGTCATATAAAGTACAGTACCTAGATATCATGTTTGTAGATTTCTGCATTTCTCTATGTCTATAAAGATGATTCTAAAATCGACAACATATAGAAAGCATGCCTATAGGAGCTTTAATCAAATATGAAACATCTCACTCGTTTATGAGTCTAAAACCGGCAACAATAATGCATTACCAGTTGCAGAACTTGTGATCTTTTGCTAAAACTCGCCTTTCTTTCTTCAGTATGTAATCAATTTACTTCATTATTTCTGAAATCAATAGATATCATGCCTATAGGTTTTCGTCTAACACTTAGGCAAGCCATAGGGTAAACTTATAAACTGAATCAGATTTTTTATATGCTACAACCAGTAGGCAGGCCTGATTTGGGCTTCTTATCTGAACTGTGTAATAAATCACTGCCTTGACCCTTTAAGTTTTAATCAGACCCTAAACAGTATGTGTAAGTCATGCTAACTACTTGCTTTTCTCTACTTAAAGGAGGTCCGTTTGAGCCTTTTCATTTGTTTATATGCTTCCCCATACTTGCCATATATGTTTTGTTTGTCGCCTTAGTATTTTTACCTTTTAGAACCACAATAAGCCCAATATCCCTCCCCTTCAGGATTAGTAGTCCCAAATGCCTCCAGGACTAGTAGGATTGGGGCGGGTAATAGCATGTAATAAGTAAACAAGACCATTCCGCACTTTAATACCTTAACGGGTGGGAAGGGTAGATATGGATATGATGACCAGACGATAATGTCACGTGTAACCCCTCGTCGAGGAGCGATTACCGGGCATTATGTGGGGTGATCCATATTATTAATAAACCTAGGACCCCCTCCTTTCCTTTTGTTTCTTTCTCTTTTAAATTGTTTCTTTAAAGAAAAATCAACTTCTTTTTTACTTTGACTATTTTGTAACCATTACGTGAAACCCCCCTCTTGTTTGAAGTTCTTATTTGCCTATGTGTTATTTGTACCTAAAGTCATAATAATTTTCTGGCCGGGAACCACACTAGTGGATCCTGAGGGGTGCCTAACACCTTCCCCTTGGAATAATTTCAAGCCATTATCCAATCTCTGGTTGTTCAAATAAAACCTTTCTTAGTGTCCTAATGCACTTAAATCATTAGGTGGCGACTCTTCAATTCAAACCCAATTCCCGAAAGGGAACAAGTTGTCCTCCCAAATGTCATAAACCCGATTTTGCGAGAAAAAGGGGAGCGCGACACTGGCGAGATACTTGTCATATCCGCATGCGACCACGCAAAACAATCGACATTAAAATTAAGAAATTCAATAAATCAAAACCTGAGCTCGGGGTGTAGTCCTGCCCCTAAGTGGAACTTCCTCTCCAAGATTTTTTCGAACAATGGGACTTGTTCAAGTTCTTCCGATGTGGATTTTGTTGCGTCTATTTTTTGTGGTACCTGAGAATATCTTGGTACTTGATAGGATTTCGACGACTCCTCTCCCTGGTTGACTTCGCTCATCTTAGGAGCTGGCAACGATTCCTGTAATTGTTATGCCGCATGCTCCTTCCCTTTGCTACTAGAAACTAAGATTGTATTCATCTCTCTTGTTGTTGGCTGGTCACCTCTTAATTGTTTAATTCCCTTGGAAGTTGGGAATTTCGGCAACTGATGATATGTTGATGGCACAACCTTCATCTCTACGACCACCCCCCTAGGATAATATTGTAGCCCATATCGCCGTCCACTACCTCCAAGAGGGTCATCTTAATTACCCCCTCTGCCTTTATTGGCAACAGGATCTCTCCTCGGGTTGTCACGCTTGCTAAGTTGAACCCAACGAGGGGTTTTGTAGCCGGAATGATACTTCCGGTGAGTTTGGATTGCTCCAACACTCTCTATTGGATGATATTATCCGAACTTCCTGGGTCCACCAAAACACATTTAATTTTAAATTCTAAGACATTTAAAGAGATTACCAATGCATCGTTGTGCGGCAGTAGCAGTCCATCTGCGCCTTCCTCAGCAGAACCTGATGTCTCATTGTCCTGTAATGACCTATTATTCCGGTCACGATCAGTTCTCCTATTGGTAGCGAATCTATCTACCGACCGAAAACCTCTGTCGTGCCGTTAATCTTGCTCATAGGGCAAAAACCGACCCTTTGAAGACCATCGATCTGTGTCGAAATCATCCTTCAATTTCTCCTTATTCTTTTATAGGTCCCTGCCTTTGGTTGACGCTGAAAATCTGAGTCGGTCATCATCAATTCTTATCTTTGAATCATACCGGTTGTGAACATCCACCCATGTTGTTGCTTGGAACTCGAGTAGACTTTTATTCAATTTTCGGGAAGTATCGGAACTTCTCGGATTCAACCCTTTAGCCAATGCTTTTGCTTCCCATTCATCTGGCACCACTGGGAGCAGCATCCTTTCTTTCAGGAATCCAGTCACGAACTCCCACAAAAATTATATTCTCTTTGTGCAATCTTGAATACGTCAGCCTTTCAAGCCTGTACCTTTCTGACCGCAGCATGGGCCTTAATGAAAGAATCTGCGAGCATCTCAAAGGAATCTATGGAATGCTCGGGCAAAAGTGAATACCATGTCAGGGCTCCTTTGTGAGAGTCTCTCCAAATTTCTTCAGTAAGACTTACTCAATCTCGTGGGGAGCCAAATCGTTTACCTACACCGCTGTTGTGTAAGTGGTGATATGATCCTGAGGCTTTGAAGTCCCATCATACTTCGGCAGGTTTGGAGTTTTGAATCACTTCGGGATCAACTCTGGTGTCGCGCTTGGTTTGAATGACAAGTTGGGTGTACTTCTTCGAGTCCAGTCCTTTTAACACTGGTGGTGCGCCCGTAATTTGATCCATTCAAGCATTTATTTCTCTCATAAACCGCATGAGTTTGGTTTTAAAGGGATCATTTTCATTGTTGTTGCCTCTACCATTTCCCCCGGTCCTGTCAAAACTGACTTTGCCCCTCGGGGTGTTGTTGCCAATCCTTTGGTTATTTGATTTGCCGGAGCACCGTGAAGGAGTGGACCCCATTAATTTGCGTTGTTGGAAGAACTTGACAACGCCTTCCTTAATTCCTTCATGACCTAATCCTGTGGCGAGAGATGGCCTATAATAGCTTTTTGTTGTTCCCTCAGGATCCTTACTGTTTCAATGACGTGCTCGTTTTCAGCATCATTAGGAGTTGCCTTTCGAACATGTTATGGATACTGCCTGCCATGAACCGGCGTGGACTCATCCCCCTCGTTGCAGGTATCACTGATAGAATCTTCGTGCTGAGGCTAATTTCCTTGGGCCTCAACATTGTGTGCGATGTTGACATCGTTAACTACCATTTTAATGATTTTTGCTTAAGAACAAAGAATCAAACAAGTTAGTAATAGATGCAGGGATCAACTCAATTACACAACTGTCTAAGCCCTACGATGGGCACCAAACCATTTACCTGTAAAATGGTACAGTTAAATTTATACGTAATTTATAGACAAGTGAATCGATTTGATCCTAAAATGATAAGTAAATTAGTCAAAAATATAAAACTTAGCGTTGAATTGACATAGGGCAGTAGAGATCTTGAGCCCGGGAGTAGAACTTCCGGAGACAGTAATAGCAATATAAATACACAAGAAAGTAAAATGCTATTGAGCTTTGAACAAAGTATAGTGTATGTTTGTCAGACTTTACAGTGATGGTAGAGCTCACTATTTATAGTTGCACCTAGGGAACAAGGAATGACAATTATGAGAGCTATTGAAGAATGTATAACGGTAGGTAGTAAATGCCATATTCTCTGTAACAGACCGTGCACTTAATGCTATAGAATATTCTTCATTAAATGCCACTAGGTGGCAGACATTTATTTCGCCTTTATAAATATCATTCTATTCGATAACAAGCGAAATCATTGCCTTCGGATCCAACTGTCTTCTATCTTCGGCTCCACATGTCGCTTTTTCATGCGATCATTAAATATGAACATATTTTACTCTATACAGGGTATCCCACGGAATAACATCCGTTTAAATTTTGATATTGTTAGGAAAACTCTAACAATTTTAGACTCCCGCCATGAACTCCCTTTTTCCTCCTTGTCCATCTTCTTCTCCTGCTGCTTCTTTTTTTTCTCCAACTACTACCAGAGGCGGATCCAGGATTAGAATTTGATGGGTTTAACATCTAAAAATATTAGTATTGATCCAATTATATTATTAAAGTTATGAGTTCATATCTATATTTATTCCTATTTTAAATAATTTTTACATATAAATTTATGTTTCGTATCGAAAGTACTGGGTTTAGTTAAATCCGGCACCGCTACACTGGATCCGCCCCTGACTAATACTACTTCTTCTTCAAATAAAATTTGAATACGCAACTAAAATTAAAACTGTACTACTAAAGCAAGTTGCATAAAAAGTCATATATTAATGATCATTTGTGCCGGCTGCCTAACACACACAACTCTCTTAGTTTTTTAACACTTTCACATAAATGGGGACGGATGGAGTAGTATAACTTTGAGCAGATTTATGTATTATAAGACAAGTATATAGGGTACTAATGTATTTATGCTTATGTGACCATTTTTTCTACTTTTAGCGCAAAATTTTGTTTTGCAGAATATAACCTTTTTTATGCATACAGATCACCGCTTAATTGGTTGAATTAAGATTAATTCATTTTAGTGATGATTTTGTTGTGGTTTAGTTAACAGATAATCTCAGGAAATAAATAAATCCTTTGAAGTATAACCATATAAATAATTTACTGAACAACTCATATGATAATTTACTGATGAAGACCATGCCTATGAACTTTTCTACATAAGCCAGTGTTTACTATACAAGAACTCTTTCCTATAGGTTAGTTGTCTATGTGGGTGGCAACAGGTGGGTCAGGTCGGATATGGGACGAGTGAAAAAAAGATAATGTAAAAACGGATAAATTTTCTGACCTGGCCCATATTTAATACGAATAAAAAATAGGTTAACCGGCAGATAATATGTATATACATATTATCAATGACTTCTTGAATATGATCACTTTTGAGAGAATCTTTAGTCCCTCAAACATGAGGAACTTCCAATTTGAGGCTTTATAAATGTAAAAGTTAAACTCATTTGATCCGTTTTTAAAAAATTTATTATCCAACCTATTTTTTAATGGATAATATGAATAGATAACTGTTTTCTTTTATCTATTTTGCCACCACTTATCATCTCTACCGGAGGAGCTGGATTTTTCATAGGATGCACCGGTATAATGGCAATATCTTAAATTGTTAAATCAATAACTAAATTAAATGTTTTAGACAATAAAATACACCTTTCAATATCTTTTTTTTTTGGTAATGAAGACATTTATTCCGCCCTGTTTAAAAGTTATTACAAGTTGGGACTTTTCTAGGACACAAGGTTCAAAAGTAGAGACAACAAAAGGGGGAGGGGTGAAGTGCAACATAGGATTTCCAAAAAAGTTTGAGTTGCTTCCATGCTTGGCCAAAAGATCAGCGACTCCATTAGCTTCCCTGAAGACGTGAGTCACCTGTGGCTCTCCTACTCTAGTGAGAATCCATCTGCAATCAGTAATCAAATTTTGGTATAGACAATTATCGTTAGTAAGCATATTGACTAGAACGTTGCAGTCTGTTTCAATCACTAGTGGCATGATGTTTTGTTGTATGGCTATTTTTAGTCCATGTATAAGGGCAAGGCCTTCCATGTAGATATTTGTTGCATGAGGAATGGATATGTTGAAACCTAGAATCCAGTTACCGTCACTGTTTCTGAAGACCCCCCCCCCAATGCCTCCCTTTCCTGGGTTACCTAAGCTTGAGCCATCGATGTTTAATTTGAAAGTGTCCAAATCTGGTGGCTTCCATTTTATGTAAATAGTATTCCTTAAGCATGACTTCTTAATAGAATCTGTTAACAATTTAAACTATATGTGCTTTTAACAATATTTTTTAACAATAGAGGAGTTTTATTGTTGTTGAATATAAGGTTATTTCTGTGAATCCAAATGTGCCAAAGGGTGAAAGGCAGGATGTCTGCTTTCGTTAAATGTCTGTTAAAAGTGAATTTTGTTTGGCAAAGTGTTTTTATACAGTTGTGCATAGTGAAGTCATTGTGGGGTTGGTTTGGGTATTTGTAGGAGTTTCCCAGTTGGTCCCAAATAGGTTTTGAGTGAAGGCAGTTAAAGAACATGTGTTTCATGTCTTCTTCTTCATTCTGACAGATGTTACAAATGCTTGAGGCAGTGATTTTCCTATTAAAAAGCATTTTTGATGTGGGGAGTCTATTGTGGACAACCGTCCATAGAAGTGATTTAATTTTGTTTAGGGTATCTAGCTTCCATAACCAAGAGAAGTCTGTCAAGTTTCCTTCTACTTTTGACTGAGTCGCAAAAATTTGGTAGACAGCTTTTGTAGAGAAGCTCCCATTAGATCCTTCCACCCATGAAAATTTATCAATTGCCGGCTCGCTTTGTTTTACATAGGTTCTAAGTATTTTATTGCGAATGTTTTCTGGAAGCTCGAAGGAAAGATTGTTGATATTAAAATAGTCGTCCTCTAAGATGATCTTAGGGGACCTGTGCCCATTATCCAAGCATCATGCCATAGGTTGATGGATTCTCCATTACCTACTTCCCAATAAGTGCCTTTTTCATAGATTTCTCCTCCAGTACAGATGTTTTTCCAGATGTGGGTTCCTTTTTTTCCTCTACGGAATTCCATCTGTTAGAGGGATTATCCATGCTATATCTACTCTACAGGACTTCTACCCAGAGAGACTATTTTTCCGTTACAAATATTCATGCCAGGGTCGCATTGAATGAGTGGTTTTTCCATTTGGATTTGTATATCCCCAACCTACCTTCCTTCTTATCCCTAGTCACTGTTTTCCAATTAATTAGATGACATCTTCTTTTTTCGGAAGTGCTCCCCCACAAGAAATTCCTTTGGATGGTGTCAATGTTTTTAAGGGTAGATTTAAGGAGGCTGAAAATTTGTATAATGTAGTTAGGGATGACTGCCAGGGTGGATTTTATTACAATAGTTCTACCTGCTATAGTTAGGTGATTTATTTTCCATCCCTTTAGCCTACTGTTGAGTCGATCAATGATATATTGGAAGTCTTTTTTTGGATGGACTTGAGTTCAGAATTGGGAATCCCAGGTATTTCCCTACTTCATTAGAGGATCTCATGGATAAGCATTGGTTGATGCATTCCTTGTTTCTTGAGGGGGTATTTTTGGAGAAAATAACTCTTGACTTTTGAAAGTTAATGGATTGACCTAAATAGTTGCAGAATTTATTAAGGGTGTCTATTATTGAGTTACAACTTTTTTGGTCGGCTTCTGCCATTAAGATTAGATCATCTGCAAATAATATATGTGATAGTTGGGATCCCTTGTTAGAAATTTTTATGGGGATCCAATTACAGCAATCAATTTCATGATGGATAAGCCTGGACAACATTTCCATGCAGATTATGAAGAGGTAGGGGGATAGGGGGTCCCCTTGCCTAATCCCCCTTGCGGGTCTAAAGAAATATGTGCTAGACCCATTTATCAGGATAGAGGTTGAAGTGGTAGAGATACATGACATGATTAGGTTTATTAGGTCTTTGGGGAAGTTTAAGGAAGTCAGTGAGAGCCTGACGAAGGACCATTTTATTTTGTCGAAAGCTTTTTCACGATCTATTTTGATCAACATTTTCCCTTTTTCCCCTTAGTTTTCTTAAAGTAGTTCATTACTTCGTTGACAATGATTGCATTATCAGATGCCCTTCTCCCTTTTAGGAAACTTGTTTGGGTGGGGTGTATGACCTTTGGGAGGAGAGGTTTGATTCTATTTACTATAATTTTTGTAATGGTGTTGTCGGCAGTGTTACAGAGGCTTATAGGTCTAAATTGTTTTATTGTCTGTGGATTCTGACATTTTGGGATTAAGCTAATGTAAGTTTTGTTCATTTCCTCCACCATATTTTTATTCCGAAAGGTTTCCTTACGGAAATCGATTAAGGAACTTTTTATTTTGTTCCAAAACTTTTGGTAGAAGAAAGGGTGGAGACCATCCTGTCCTGGAGCTTTATATGGTTTAAAAGAGAAGACTGCGTGTTTAATTTTCTGGATAGTAGGTTCCAAGCTTAAGTCACATTGGTCATTGCTATCGAGAGTAGCATAGTAGGACATTGGAGTTTGATTTAAATGTGAAAGATCTTGACTGGTGATAAATAATTTCTTAAAAATATCAGTAATCAACGGAATGATCTCTTTTTATTCGTAAAGCTAGTTACCTTCCTCATATCTTAGGCTAAGGATTCTATTCTTTCTTCTACGTTGCATGGTGGTAATGTGAAAGAATTTAGTGTTTGCGTCACCCTCATTTAGCCATTGTATTCTTGATTCGAGTTTCTAGAACTCCTCTTTTAGTTTTAGAAGCCCATTAAGGTCTTCTGTTAGAGTGGATTCAAGGTCTCTTAGGAATTGACTAGTAGTATATTTAGGAGAGTTTTGAATTCCGTTGAGCCTAGCTATGGTGACATTGTTTTTTGTGAAAAATATTCCCAAAGGTATTAATATTCCAGTTTTTACATATTTTGTGAAGTTTTCAACAGTCATTAGTAGAGTGTCGTGACGGTTCCAAGTGTCCTCTACTAATTGTTTAAAGGAAGGGTGGGATAGCCACATTGATTCTATTCTAAAGACTTTATTTTTGCGGGACACAATTTTCTTTAAGTCTAGTTTAATAGGACAGTGGTCCGAGTAAACCCTGGTTAGGTGGGTTACTTGGACTTTTAGGTAAAGATTAATCCAATTTGAGTTGGCCATGTATCTGTCCAACCTTTCCATTATTATTGATTTTTCTTCTTATTCGACCAAGTGTACTTAGCACCCTTAAACCCTAGGTCTAGGAGCCCACAGTAGTCAATACAGTTGATAAATTTTGAAACCCTACTGTTATTAACGGGTAAGCCGCCAAATTTTTCATTTGCCCCGGTCACTTCATTAAAGTCTCCAGTGACTAACTAGGGGCCCTTAAAGGAGTTTGCTACTATTTTTGGGTTATTCCACATGATACTTTTTTCATCTATTAAACAACTAGCATAAATAACTATTAAAATCCATGGGTGGGGAGAATCTTTTACCTTTACCATGGCATGAATTTCCTGATCAGTGCTTGAAACTTGATCAACTGTCACCTCTTCTTTATTCCACATCATAATCATCCCTCTAGAGTTGCCTTGAGCTGCGACTTGGGTCATTTTTGTGAAACAAAAGTCATCAACAATAGCTTGGTGATCCGCTAACTTTGTTTCCAATAAAGCTACCAGAAAAGGTCTGTTATAGTCTAACATTGATCTAAACACCCTTCTGAATTCTTCATTCCCCTCTCCCCTGCAATTCCAAATTATGAAAGTCATTGATCTAAGTTTGGGGTGCCTCCTCTTGTTCCTGCCGTGGGTTTGCTTGGGGTGAACTCCCCCATGCCCTGTTGTCTTGGTTCATCCAGTGATGTGCATACAGAGTTGGGATTATTACTGCCCCGTACTTGTAGATTGCCGGTGGGCTTTGGAGAACTCGTATATTGATCGAGAATTTCCTTAAGTCTTGTGGGCAGCATAAGTTGTACCTTTTTTCTCTTTTTTCCTTGAACACCAGCGTCTTTGGGTCCCTTATCATATCGTATTCCACTCGTCTTGCTGTCGATGATCCTTCCTCTTCTTCCCCCTCTTCCGTTTGTGTTTAGGCAAGTAGAGGGGCACTGTTTGATGTTGCTGCTGGAGCTAGGGTTTGAGTGGCTCTCGCTTGTGCTAGGTTTGTGTTCATCACTGGATTGCTTGGGTTGTTGACATGGTGTGCTGCTGCTTGGTATTGGTGGTTGTGTGTTTGGTTTGGGTGTATGGTTTCTTGAAATAGGGGTAGTTGCATGCTCAGGCCTATTAGAGCTGAAGCGGTCGTCCTTGGTTGCCTGCTCCATGGTGTTGGATGGATTCCCATGGTGGGGTGGTTGATGGGGGTGGGCATCTGGTTGTTGAACATGGCCAACCAAGGGTGGTTTGCTATGTTGTCCAGCCCTATTCTCAATCCCTCTGTCACTATCTGAGCAAGGTAGCTCTGATCCTCTAGCTGGATTGTGATTTCTTGACCTTCCAGCTGCAGGTCCATATTTAGAGAGAAGCTTGTCAGCCCGTACTCCAGCCATGACTATGGAACGTGGTTCATTGGTAGTGGTGGTGTTGTGTAGATTATTGGTTGGGGTGGGTTCATGGGTAGGTATGGTGCATGGAATGTTGTTCTTTGTTGTCTCCTAATCCAAGTATTCCTGCTGTTCCTGTGGTGTCTTCTTTGGTAGTTAGTGGAGTGAAGCCTGGTCATGTTGTTGTTTGTTGTTCTTTGGCAGTTTGGAGTTGTTATCTTTGGGTGAGGGGGGCTCGTTTGAGTTATTAGAAATAGAGTGCAATTTGTGGTACATGGGTGTGATGTACATGGCTGATGGGACAATGTTTGTTTCAATTTTTTGGTTTGAGATGATTGCTTCAAGGGTTTTGGTTGGGATGATTTTTGATATGATATCATGAGAGCTTATGTCTACTTTTTGGGGAAGATGAAGCTTTGGTTTAGGGGTATGTAATCACCATTTAAGGTTGATGGGGCTTTGCCTAGGGTAAGGGGAGGGTCAATATCCATTGCAATTCTAGTTTTGGTTGATTTAGGGATATGATTGGCAGGTTTAGGTATTGTCTCTAGGTTTCTTGTGTATTGCCCACTGGTTTTTGGGTTTGATTCGTTGTCCTTGTCGTTTCCAACGGGTGTGGGTTCTTGGGTATTGAATTGGGGCATTAAATGCTTTATGAAGTGGTTTGACATTTGTGGGGAATAATTATTGTCTGTTGTGCTTTTGTTTTGTTTGTGTGAAAGCTAAGGCTTCCTAGGGTTTCAAGAGTTTGGTCAACGCTGATTTTTTGATTGGGGGCTGGGTATTGTCCACTGTGTTGGCCATTGTTTTTCTTTTGAATTCTTGTTTCGAGTTTTGTCATAGGGTTATATCACCAGGTCTAGTTTCATCGACTTGGTTTTTTGCACTGACGTTTAAGCCATGCCTAGTTAGCTTAGATGGATCGTTCAGGCTGGCATTAGCAGTAGCCTGTATTTTTTTTGATTTTTTTGTTTGGTATGTTACAATGGTCCATTGATCAATCTCTTTGGTTAGGGTATCAATTACCATGGCTTTTTCGTTGTTGCTGATAGTTTTAGGTTCAACAGTAGTTGTCGTGTTAGGACAGTTTTTTGAATTGTGTCCCAGTCTTCCACATGATTCACTTAGTAGGTTGAACCCTTCGTAAGCTATTTTTTGGTAATGGTTTCCTATGATGATGTGTGTTTTTAGGGGCTTCTCTATGGGTGTTAGAATGCATACCCTTGCGTATTTCCCTCTAGTGGTTGAGTATGTGCAAACATCGATCCTAAGAAGTTTACCTAGTTTGTTTCTTATCTTCTGGATAATCTCATAATCATAGAACTCCGTTGGGAGCTCTGGTAATCTATCCCAGTCAGCTGAGAAAGTTAGTGATGTTGTTGAGGCTATGAACCTGGGTTTCCATTTCCTTACTGTGAGGAATTTGTTTCCGATAAACCAAGGTCTCCCGTGTAGTGCCTTGTCGTAATTTTTAGGTCTAGTGAATTTTATGAGATAGCAATCATGCCCAAGGTCTATCAACGTTAGATGCTCAGTAGGTCTCCATATAGCATGTATTTTTTGTTGGAGGAATTGGTAGGTTACTCGTCTGCCGAAGATTTTGATTATTAGAGAGTTTTCCCAGTTTCTGTATATTCTTTCCTTATCCTCTGAAGTTATGGGAATGAAATTTTCCGAGTCAAAGGTGTTTTCAGTTTTGTCCGATGTGTCAAAACCTATGATGGATTTCTGAACTGCTATTTGGTTTCTAGTTTGAATGTTTACTATGTTTTCTTGCAGTTTGGTTAAGAAGGAGGTTTTTTATCTTGTTTGTTTTCTTTTTGTTCTGGGGAGTTTTGCTGATCTCCCATTATTTGGGTGTCCAAGTTTTGGTGGGAGATCTGCAAATTTGTGTTAATAACTCTGAGATGTTCCATGTCGTAGTCTGTCACGTCGGGGGCCTGTGTTTTGTGGCATTGTGTTGTTGATCTGAGTTCTTCTTGTCAAGCATGGAGGCTTGTATTTTGCAGTAGGTGTTTGTTTCTGTAGGTTAGCTGAGAAGGAACTAAAAGTTCTTCTCTAATGTTTTCTAGAGAGAGCCCAGACGTTCTCTCACTACACTTAATTATATTATATGGTCTACCCTACTATGAGAAGTTGGAGGATTTATGGTTGGACAAATTATGAATCAGGTCTACGCACATGGAAACATACTTTCACCCGTTTTGCATTTTTCATTAATCTGTTCTTGAGTAAAATACTTATATAGGTTGTACCCATAAACCTTATAGTCTTCTAGGCAATCCAAATAGCAAGATAGCTCCTTTTCTTCTTCACGAGTTATACAGTTTACCGATGTTTTAAAAATTAAAACTAAGACAAACATATAAATTTGCAACACTGTCATAATTTGCTTACAGCACATTTTTTCAGGATATATTTCCTGCAAAACAAAAATGAGTGTTAATTAGAATCAATAAAATTTCTTGTTAACCTCCTTATCTAGAATATAAACTAATTAACTCGAATGATAGAGGGCATTACTCGAGAACAAAAAGATAGAAATATCTATTGAAATTTTAGGGGAAGTATATTCTTGTGCATCCACACAAGTATAGAGCAATTGCATTTGTTAATTTAAAATCCACAAAACTTTTGGATGATAAACGTTACCAACACATTTATATTGCACCTTATACAAAATGATTCTCTGAAACTCTATGAAAAAAATATTATTTAAAAGTTGTTTGTTGTATCATGGGATTTAATTCTTAAAAAAGTAAAAATATTCACCACAGCCATGTACACAAAATAAAAAGGAAATATTAAATAGGAGTTCCTTGTACTTTGCACGCCTAGCATATCCAGTATTTTTTTTTTATTTAGACCCTATTCACTCGGTTTTTACACTCTTAATCTATTTATTTCCTTAAAAAAAATATAAGATAGTTCATTTTGTGAGATAACAATAGGAAGTATGTAAAATAAATAAAATAAAAAGATTAGAGGGAGAGGTGGAAGAGAATGAAAAAGAAATGTATCAAAATGGACCCTTTTGTGAACTTTCTCCGTCATTTATAGATGCTACAGTGAAGGGAATTAATATTGATTATACCAAATCAGAAAGTTTTAATGAATAAAAAAAGAAGATGAACTCCTTGCATTTTGATGTGGTTAAAATAAGGGAAGTGGAAAGGAATTGAAACATGGAACGGTGAGAGCCTGCTGTAAGGTTTTAAAAATAAGGAGATAAATCATTTTTCTAGGCACATGGTAAAAATAAGAAGTTTTCCCACCGTATGGCTCGTAAAATTAATTGTGTTTAATAAACAAGAAACGATCGAAAAGGAATAAAATTAGGAGGCAAATCATAAAAAGTAAAAGGATAGGTTATAAATAATTTTTTTTTTTACCATAAATTAGTAGTATAAAATACAAAAAAAATAAAAAATAAAAATATCAATAAGTAGATAAAGCAACAAAGCATATAAAAACATTCAAGAAACAACTAAAATTATGTTTGCTTACAACACTTTTGTTAGTCATGCTATGTATGTTTTATCAGGTTTATGTGAGACAAGAGATGATTCATAAATAGGTCTTTAACATTGTAACGTATGGTCCGAATTTATTAGTTTCAAAAAATTCATGTATCTTTCATTTGATTTGAGTAAATGACATGGAAACATTCATTGCATGAAAGCAATAATCAAACTTACATAAAATGTGTTCACCATTATGTATGATCTAATGTTTGCTAGTTCAATATATATAATAGGTAATCAAATGCCGGTTATCTGTATTATTTTAGTAAATTAATTGGTTACACTTAATTACAAAATCATATTCAGTAGTTACTTAATTGATTGCGAGAGTCTTCTCAATCAAAGTTAATGGCAAGGAATTGTGTTCTAATACGTGTACATTTCATGAGCTTAAAAATATCTACCCATAGATTCTTGCCCGAGATGACTTTATCAATAAAGTCTTTCAGTGGCACGTTTCGATCCTCTTCCCCAATATTAAAAAAAGTGAGTTATCGATTCAGATACAAGATACTTTCATTAGCGCCTGGACAATTAGACATCCAACCCGTAATTGCAACGACCCAATTGCAAGAGCGGAGCTCTACCAACTGAGCTATATCCCTCTGAGCCAAGTGGAGCATGCATGAAGTAGTCAGATGCTTTTTCTATTCTTTTTCCTAGCACAGCTGGGTCATCCTGGACTTGAACCAGAGACCTTGCCCGTAAAGTAAATCATCGGACCTACGGTCCAACCAATGGGGAGAGAATCAATAGATTTCTTTTCGGGAGCAATTCATCCTTCCCAAATACAGCTCTCCGGAGATGACTTTATCAAAGTTATAATCATCCATATAAGGGCTTATAACATGTTGGAAGTCAAAAGAAAATAACATTCCAATCTGCGACAATATATATATAAATAAATATATGTTAAAGTTTGAAAAACAATCTTAACCTATCACAAGCGTAGGTTGGCCAACAACATTTAAATTCAATACTATTTTTTTGCATATCTAATGGCAAAGTATGCCACAAGGATAGGGGCAATAAACCCCTTGAAACCCACTCCTATCAAAAAACCAGCCTCCAACAGCTTCAGCGATAGTCTGTTACAATAAGTTATTGTCAAATGTCAAATAATTACAACACAAGGAAAGATAAAAATTATAATGTAAAGAAAAAGAAAAAAGAAAAGAAAAGTGACCTTGTTAGCTAATGTTGGAGAGTTAGTGTAGGACCAGTAGCTTTGTATTTCAATGCCATGGTGGGAATGGCAAGAGGAAATGAAATATCCTCTTGTTGTACTTGGTCCTAGTTCGTTCAACGCCTCTAAAAATGTCAACCTAAAATCTGAAACAAAAAAAAATATTACAAAAGCAAGTTAGAGGTAGTGTTAAAAGAGAGGAATTGTCACATTAAAAAAAAAATCATAATTGTCTAGTACCTTGGATAGTTTGCAGTTGACTAGGTGAACAACTATTTAAATTTCCCTTGCAATAATCCCAAACATGTTGAGGGTCAGCTTCTGAAGGAATCAAACTGTGGTTTATCTAATTTTCAAGAATCAAAATTCAAAAAGGCAAAAACATTTAGAATATATAAATTAAATATATAGCATATGAAAACAATTTTGATTTGCAACCATGGAAATCGAACCTGAAAAGCATCATAGGCCGAATTAATTATGAAAAGGGGTGTGTAAGTATGTTGTGCTGCATACTGAGGGAAGAAGCACTGCCAAATTGAATTGTATATTAATGAGAAATATTATGTTGGCTAATTTTATTTTTATTCCATAAAAAATATTGGTCTTACCAAACTTGGGTCGTTTAAGCTCAAGGTGCACGAGAGTGGTAGGTTCTTGGCAGATCCCTAAAGTATACCCAAAAGAGAGTCAATAATTAATGTTTATATACAATAGGTAAATGCAAAATAAAGCAATGCTCAAAATAAAAAGCAATAAAGAATAGCAAAAGAGAAAATATCTACTAATTAATGATATGGTTCTTACATGCAAAGCAACAACTCTCTTGTAATACTCTTCAATTTGTGGCTCCCCAGTTATAGTTTTTCTACATAAAATTCATCCAAGAATTAGTTAAAAAGAGAAAGCACACTCTTAAAAAAATTAATTTCTCATAATTCATGAACTTACACATTCAAAAAAAAAGCAGCATCAGAAATGCACTTCACTCTAACAGTCAATGGAAAAAAATATCTGAATTTGTCACAATGTAGGATTGCACCCAACCCTCCTGCTGAAGTTCCACTAAGGATAGCCTGTCATAAAATTATAAAAATTTCTTATATTTCAGCTATATAATTAAAGAGAAATAAGAGGAATATGATTTTTAATTGAGACGAACATTTTGAGCATATATCATCCCTTTACGATATAGTAATTCCTCCATAATTGCCTCAAAAATTCTTGCTCCTCTATAGTGGAGGTTAGTATCCTGAAATTTTCTGACATTTCTGGTTAGAAAGTTACATCGACAACGAATTCTAGCACGATTAACGAAAGGATTTTGACATACTGGATCAACTTCTTCAATATCGCCAGTATATGATGACCCATCACAATATCTGATCTTGACTAGGTTCCAATTGTAAAAGTCTAAATTCAAAAAAAATAAAAATATTTTCATTAGTTATCAGTGCCACAAGCCCACAATATCTTATAGAGAAGGAAAAGAAAATGATAAATACACATAACCTATTTAACTACCTGGATTTAGTTGAGGATCATTGCTTAGAACTCCACTAAAATGAGCTACAATTGGTGCATGTTTCGAAGATAAGTCCGAACGTGCGCGATTTTGACAGTCAGAAGTAGTTTCACACCAGCCCCCACCCTGGAAATTCAAAGTTGAAGATTAGCCAAAATTTAAACCAAAAAAAAAAACATTAAAATTTGAGTCAAATTAATTAACCTGAAGGTGAATGAGCCAACTATAAACTCCTGAACCAGTTCCCGGATAAAAATGGAATGCAGGTGCACTTCCATCCAAGCATACTATATAAAAAGAATATTAACCAAAACAACAATCAACTAAAAAAATAAGACAATTTTTCCAAACTACAAAAAGTTAAGAAAATGTATAAATATACGGAGTTCATTTCTGAAGGAACACTTAGTCACCTGCTCCTTTAGCAATCGCACTATAGAGAATGGTCGTGTTAACATAGAGATCCTCCGCTTCTGTTGTCGTCCAAAGATACAGTACAGACACTAAACAAAATAACGTCTAGATGTCAATAAAATACTCCGTATTCGTTGCAATTTATTACTAAATTTCTAGATAACTTTAGTAACAGCAAAACGAAAAAAAAAAACCAACTATTAGTAGTAGTAGAGTGGGGATGCATTTTAACCTAATATTACGCATGGGTTAGTGTCAGGTCGTATCTGGTTGTTTAGTTTTAGTGAAGGGACAAGGATTCTAATTTGGTTATGAAAGTTGATGGAAAATAAAGCTTCTTTACTCCAAAAGTTAAGAGTAAACAGCATATAATATTGGAGAGAGAGACTAGAGGAATTAGTAAGATACGTACAAAGCACAGCACCCATGAGCACTAAGTTAAAATCCATCACTTTCGCCATTCCAACAGTCAGACTTGATGTTGAAGAAGCTAGACGAAGAAGTTGATGTTGAAGCGTAAGATATAGAGCCTTTTCATAACTAACTTGATATTCTAGTTCATGAACTAATGTAGACAAATGTGAACAAATGAAAAACAAGTTTATTATTTTCACATTTAAACATTCTCCTTAAACTTGTTTCATCATTCCAAGAGCCTTCTTAAGCTTTTGAAAAAGCTCAATCTTCAACGGCTTGGTGAAAATATCCGCAATTTGGTCTTATGACTTTATGTGCTCAAGCTCCATAACTTTATTAGATATACAATATATAATAAAGTGATACCAAGTATAAATATGCTTGCTCCTTTCATTAAGTACCGAATTCTTGGCTAGTTCAACAGCCGATTTGTTGTCAACAAATATCTTTATTGCACCTTTCTGTGGTAGGTAAAGTTCCTCCAACAAGCTCCTTAGACAAATTGCATGATAAACACAAGAGCAAGCTGCTACATGCTCCGCTTCACAAGTTGCCAAAGTCACAATTGGTTGTTTTTTAGAATTCTATGTAAATGCGAAATTTTCAAGAAAGAAAACAAACAAATAGTGCTCCTTCGATCATCAATATCACTAGCACAATCAATGTCATAATATCCAACAGGCTTGGAGTCTTTGGAAGATGAATAAAATATTCCATAATCAAGGATACTTTTGATGTACCAAAATATTCTTTTGACTACCTTCAAATGGGAGGTTGTAGGCTCTTCCATAAAGCAACTCACATGTCCAACACCAAAAAAAAATCTCGTCTTATACATGTGAAGTACCTTATGCTTCCAACAAGACTATTGAAAAGTATGGGATTGATCTCTTCTCCATCTCCATGCTTGGACACTTTAACTCCACATTCAACGGGGGTGCTCAGGGGATTTCAATTCTCCATCTCACATTTCTTGAGAATTTCCTTTGCATATTCTTCTTGAGAAATAAAAATGTCTTCCTTCCTTTGTTGCACTTTGATTCCAAGACAGTAGAACATAAATTAAGCCAATGTCTGTCATCTCAAACTCTCTTGCCATAGCTTCGTGAATTCTTCAAATATCTTTGGATTATTTCATGTAAAGATCAAATCATCCACATAAAAGCAAACAAGTACTCCTTCTATTCCAATTTATGTGAACCTATTTGACTGGGCACGGAGTTTAAGAAAAATGAAAACTTTTAGAATTTGTGGTCTTAAACAAGTCAAAAAGGGATCCAAAGTATTTGTGTGGTTATAAACGCTTCTTATTAAGGGTAGAATTGAAAGTTAAAGCTAAATTGTTTCCAAACTTAGAAAGGGGTCATTCTTTTTGGAACGGACCAAAAAGGAAATAGGTTCACATAAACTGGAATGGAGGGAGTAATAAGATGTCATCATTTCTAGCAATCTTGAGATAAAGTGCATGTTCATGTGGATACTTTGAAAAATCATTTGCTTGGAAATATTTATCAGTTCTACCATTCCAAGCTCGTGGCACTTGCTTCAACCATAAAGAGCTTTCTTCACCTTCAACACTTTATTTTCATGTCCTTCAACCTTGTAACCCAATAGTTGATCAATGTAAACCTCTTCCTCTAAAACACTATTCAAGAAAGCCGACTTCATGTCCATTTGATGAGTTTTCCATTGATTTTGAGCTGCCAAAGAAATAATAAAACAAATTATTTCCAAACGAGCAACCGGTGCAGATACCTCATCATAGTTAATACTGGCCTTTTGCTTGTATCCCTTAGAAATCAATCTTGCTTTGTACCTTTTTACCTTACCTTGAATTTTTTCTTCAACTTGTACACTCATTTAACACCAATGGTGCTTTTGCCTTTTGAAAGTGTGGTTAATTCTCAAGTATCATTCTTCTTGATTGTCTTGATTTCTTCATAAGTTAAAGTCTCACTATCTACCAACAAACAAAAGTTAATCAAATCATATAAATCTTTCTTACCACTTTCGTATTTTCATACAACTCACGTAAACTATTAGTTTTCTGAGGCACTTTAATTGAAAAACTTGAACCTGACTCATCTTCTTCTTGAACTTGTGCTGAAGGTGGTGTGATAGAGCTGCTCCGCAACTTCTTAATCATCATCTTCATCAAAGAAAGGACTAAAAGAGTAATCTTGCTCTTTAGTTTTCCATTCCCAAGCATTATCTTCATTAAACTAAATATCTCTGCTTATGGTGACCTTGTCATTTCATGGGTTATATAATTTATAGCCTTTAGAACTTTGATCATAGTCAATGAAAATATACCCCTCACTTTTATCACCAAGTTTTTACTTCTTCTCATCCGGCATATGTGCATAGGTAGTGCTCCCAAAAACTCGCAAATGAGCAACTTTTGGCTTGAAACCTCTCCAAGCCTCTGAAGGTATTTTGTCACGAATACTCTTTGTGTGACACTGATTTGACAAATATACTGCACAAGTAAATGCTTCAGCCCAAAACTCATTTGGTATACTTTTGCACTTCAACATACTAAATGTCATGTTGAGAATAGCCAGTTCTTTCTTTTCACGACGCTATTTTGTTGTGGTGATCTTGAAACAGTCAAAAAGTGACGAACTTTACTATTTTCACAAAAAAACCTTGAATTCATTTGAAGTGAATTCTCTACCATTATTGGACCGCAATGACTCAACTTGATAGCCACTTTGTTTCTCCACCACACTCTTGAATTTTTTGAAAGTATCAAACACCTCCGATTTCACCTTAAAAAAATACACCCAAGTTTTTCTACAAAATTCATCAATAAAAAGTAAAACATAATTACTTTTACCAAGTAAAAATGGCTTGATTGATTTGTACATATCCATGTGAATCAACTCCAATGGACATTGGGCTCTAGTCAAATAATCTTTAGAAAAGCTTATTCTTGCTTGCTTTCCAAAGAGACATCCTTAGCAAAGTTGGCTCGGATGATTTAAAGTTACCGTCATTTAATTCTTCAAGCTCCACAAATAAATTCTTCTTCCATATATCTGGCTACTTGCACCGGAGTCAAGGTACTACTGATTTCCCTCTACACTTTCTTCTCCTTTACAAGCAAGAAGTAAAGTGACATCTCCATCTTCATTTTTGCTCTCCACAAAATTATTGTTTTCCTCCACAATATTTTTACATTTCGAGAAAAAATTATCAAATTTATAACAAGTATAACATTCAATATTAGATTTATCATATCTTCCTTGATTTTGCCATTATCCTCTACTTCTTCCACGGCCTCTTCCTTAATTAGAGTCTTGGCTCTTATTTTCTTTATTTGGTGGTTGCCTACCACCTCTTCCTTTTCCACCGCGACCTTGTCCACGTCCACGACCTCTTTGTTGCGAGTCACACCCTTCATTTTTCTACTTGAAAGAAAGTTTTGCTTTCAACGATTGTTCAACCGATTCTTCTTTTGGTTTCTTCAAATTTTCTTCATGTGCTTGCAAGGAACCCCTGAGTTCTTCAATGGTCGTGGTGTCCAAATCTTTGGGCTCTTCAATAGCCACAACCATATAACTAACTTTTGAATCAAGGGATCGTTGTATTTTTGCAACGACCCTATCATCACTCAAGTCTTCACCATATCACTTCATTTGATTGACAACAGCAAAAACTCTTGAAATATAATTTGAAACGGATTTGGGTTCTTTTATATGCAATGGTTCAAAATTTTCGTCGTAAGGTTTGGAGACGAACAATTTTTGCTTTAGCCAAACCTTTAAAGGAAGTTTGAAAAATCTCGCATGTTTGCTTTGAGGTTTCTGTATTTGCAACTTTCTCAAACATCTTGTCATCCAAACGTTGATGGATGAGAGTGAGCACCTTTTGATCTTTCTTTTACATACTCTTGGCTTTTATCTTACTCAGACTTGAAGTTGAAGAAGCAGACCAAATAATTTCAGGGATATTTTTTTTCTCTCTATATAGGTGTACAGAAGAAGTGAATACAACCTATTTCCAACCCTTTTTTAACATAAAAATATTAGAATTAGCCATGGATATGTAATTGGAAGAATGTAGAAGACGATTGTTTTGGAATTTTGCTCAACTGATATTAACAGCTATTACCAACTACATATATACAAAGTAGTTACTGGGAAACACAAAATATTAGTAATAAGTGTTAGGGATATAGTAGATATGCCTTAGATCCAATACTATATTTGATGATTTGAACATATTTTTGTGAACGTTATTTGATATTAAAATATATGGCATTTGATATTTTTTTATCATTGTTATTAATTGCTTGATTAATTTGATAAGGTCCTTGATTAAATTTTGAGACTTAACATTGTGATGGAGATCATGATAATGAGAGTAAAGTTTCTTATAATTTAATCTAAATTTATTCTTGATCTTAGGATTATTAATTTGGATATTAGTAATTTGATTAGATCAATATTTATGTGATCGTCTTTATGAGATAAAAATTAGTTGATCTCATTAACTAAATCACATAGATAGATGATGCATATAGAGATATGATCATTGAACCGACTCATTGGATAATTCCTAATGGTTAGAATTACCATAAACTCTCAATAGGATATTCTCTTGAAGAATGAGATGTAAAAGTTTTCTTTGACCTGAAATCGTCATAGTAATTGACAAGTTATTTATTGTGCTTTGATACCAAATATTTATGGCCCTACGGCGATAGTTGAAAGGATATTGGGTACGATTGAATACTTGTAGAATTAGTGATTGATCAATATGGAATCTGTCAACTCTTGGTAATGAGTTTAAGCTTCATGTTGTCATGAATTATAAACGACCAAATTAAGACCTTGGCCAGGGCAATTGAATGAAAGAAAAAAAGAGTTTCTTAGGTCATTCAATGGTCAATTATACATGACACGAACACATAGTAGGTCGCCTATTAGGATTTGATAGTTGAACCATATTCTAGGGTGATCCAGAGCTATAAGGACAGAAGGAATTACTACATTATTCTTCTACTAGTTCTTGAGAGTAAATGTATACTTCTATATTATTCTTCTACATTAAATTGTATTACTACTATCCGGTCGTTAAGGAGTGTTGCTAGATGCCATCCTTGATTAGTATATTGATGTGATCAATTTACTACCGGTCTAGTATTGAACCTATGGGATCGCACACTCATGAGTGTTCTGATCTTTGCTAAAGGATTAATTAACTTATTATTAGATAATTAAATTAGAAAATTTAATTAGTCAAATAAATAAAGTTATTAGTTCAAATGAAATATTATTATATTCTTTGCTAGCACAGAGGTTATAATTAATATTGTGAACAAATTAAACTTTTCTATTTGGAATAGAAAATTAAATTATATCTCTTGGTTGAAATATATATATATATATATATATATATATATATATATATATATATATATATATATATATATATATATGATATATATTTGGTATTCATAATTAATATTTTTTTATTTATATAAGTGTTGTATATAAAATATTAATTAATATTAAAGTCTAATTTGGAATTGGAAACCAACAGCAACGTGATAACCAATTTTGGAATGGTTTGTTGTTTTCCTATAGAAATATCAATAAGGACCTATTTGTTAAATTCAACTTAGAATTGGATTAACAGAAAAATCCATAATTCACGTAGGACTTTTAGTCCATGTAGAAGTCGCGGCAGACTCAAACCCATTAAGAATGGTCGGTCGATTTTGCCTTAAAAATTTCCATAAAAGTTTAATTTTGGAATTAGACTTTTACCATAAGTAAATCATTACCTCAACCAAATAGGAATATGGTTTATAGGTGATGCTATATAAAGGGTGCTAGAGAAAATTTGTCATTATTAATTTTTGGGAAGAAAAATCACTTTGTGAAAGTGAGATGCAACAAGCCAAGAGAGAAAATACAATTATAAGAAAAGTGTTTTATGTTCTTCTAACATTGAGTTGAGATTTTTGAGAAAAATTTCAACACAATATTCTTCGTTCAATTTGTTCGCGGGTTTCGTTGATCAAAGTGTTGATAGCAAAGATCAGTCTCGGTGTGGATACTCATAGAGTCTTCGCACTATCGAAGATTTTTGAAACAAGACTTTCTTCACCAGGTACATCTTAGATCCGATCTATTGACATGTAAGTAAATTTTAAACACGAAAAGATCTCCCTAGGATTGTTATTGTCTTCCGCTACGTGTTACGAACACCTATATGCAATCCTTCAGTGATATTAGAGCCATGGTTTCTCGTGTCTAAAATTTATTTATGAAATATTTTAAGATTATATTTGAAGAGTTCAAACCATAATATTTGTGTATTGTGCAATATTCAAATTGTTTGAATGCATATTATATTGATATTATTTTATTGTGAATAAAATATGTATTTATACAAGTTAAACTATTGAGATAGTTCACAACTTGAATTTGAAATTTTGTATTAGATACGACGGGTATCTATAATAGGTTATTAGATTCTATTGTTATTTTTAATTGCTATTAGTTCATGAGATATTAATTAATAATAATGTTCTGGCATAAATTATTTTTATTTGATATATGCGGTATATAAGATAAACATGTTAGAAGAATATTGAATTTCGTTTTTATGTCGCATGCTTGTCCGTTACATAATTTTGAATTATTTATTACATGTGATGTAAATTAATTTAGGACTAAGCATGGAGACAACTTGAACTAAATTCACATGCTATAGAAGATTTGATCTTCATGTTGTTAAAAATTATTTTAGTAACAATTCCCGCTTACTAAAATTTGAGTTCTTAAATAATAAAATATAAGATATTTTATTACAGAGCTATCAATCAAAATAAATAATTTTACTTATTTATTGTTTATAAGGAGCAGCCTAACTACCAGGAGACTTATAGTTCGAGAATATGTTAAAATTATTTATTGCATTAGATGCATGGATTGAAAGAATTATTCAATTTTTTACTAGACGCCTTGACTAATCGGGGAGTATAAAATTTAATAAGTTCTTTGCTATCATGATGGTTGAACTCAACTATGCCAATAGGATCAACCTAACTACCAGGGGACTATTTGACATAGAGCTATTTAAGGAAATTATATGGGGATACAATTAATAAGAGTACCTACCCTTAAAATATATGTGAGAAACGACTTGACTTCCAAGGGGCTCATACATATTATTAAAGGATTCCTTTACTCCACTAACAAAAATAAAGATTTCATTAACTATAATGAGGGTAAATAGTTTAAAATAATTAGTGAAAATATTATTTAGATAAAAGTCCATGTCTTTATGATATATGTAAATGTGTTCTTATATTATTGCCTTTTCTTTTCTATATTTTAGATTTCTCAATATGTCTGTTATATCACTGCGTGAAATACTTGAGACCAACAAGTTGGTAGGACCAAACTTTGATGACTGGTATAGAAATTTGAGAATTATTCTCATGCATGAAAAGCTCACTAATGTGATCGATAAGCCTGCAAAGATAATCCCACCAGAGAATGATGTTCAAGGCACCAAGGTTTATCAGAAATACATGGAAGAATGCCCTGCTATTAAACGCATCATTCTCGCTTCTATGAGTTCTGAACTCCATAGGAAACATCAGAATATGGATTCAACTGCAATCATTGTATATCTTAAGAAGATGGTTGATACACAGTTGGACATTGAAAACTCTCTAGTTGGACCCCTTGTCAATCATGTGATTGTTCTTACTGAAGAACATGAGAAGTTGGGGTACAAGCTTAGTAAATAGCTTTCTAAAGATTTGATCTTGCAGTCAGTATATGATGAATGTTTTCAATGTAAGAAGAAAGGGCATTGGAAGAGAAACTGCAAGGAGTATCTTACAACTCTAAAAGACAAGAAACAAGGTGAGACATTACTGAAAGTTGTTTTCAAGGTTTCTTTAGCTACTACTAACTCTTCACTGTGGGTATTAGATACTGTCAGTGTTTATAACATCTGCAATATATTGCAAGGTTTCAAGATAAGTAGGAAACTAAAGAAAGGGGAAGTTAATCTACAAGTTGGAAATGGTGCAAAAGTTGCGGCCGTAGCTGTAGGATCAATTTCTTTAATAATGCCTACGGGCAAAGTACTTATGTTGCATGATTGTTATTACATTCCTAAATTTGTTTCGAACATAATCTCAGCTTCTACGTTAGACAAACGTGGTTTTTGCATAATTATAGGCAATGGTATCTGCTCTATTAACTATGGTGATAATTTATATGTGAATGGCTATCTCCAACATGATGTTTATGTCTTTCCTAATGTGAATGCTAATTCGATTATGCATGTTTCAAGTCTTAAGAGGAAAAGAGATGATTATGTAAATCATACATACCTTTGGCATTGTAGGCTTGGTCAAATTGGAGAGAAAAGAATTAACAAGTTGTACAAGGAAGGGTACCTTGACAAGTATGATTTTGAATCATATCCAACTTGTGAATCTTGTCTCAAAGGAAAAATGACCAAATCTCCATTTACTGGAAGTGGAGAAAGAGCTTCTGAATTATTGGGACTAATTCATACAGATGTTTGTGGGCCCATGAAAATTCAAGCTAGAGGTGGATATTCTTACTTCATCACCTTCACTGATGATATGTCAAGATATGGATTTGTGTATCTTATGAAACACAAGTCTGAATCTTTTGAAATGTTCAAAAGTTCCGTAGTGAAGTTGAGAAGCAGACTAGTAAAAGTATCAAAGTACTAAGGTCTGATAGAGGTGAAGAATATCTTAGTGAAGATTTTACCAGATATCCCAAAGAGAATGGAATTCTCTCACAGTGGACACCTCTAGGAACACCACAACACATTGGTGTATCTGAAAGGAGAAATCGAACCTTATTAGATATGATGAGATCTATGATGGGGTTCATTGATCTTCCAATAGATTTATGGGGTTATACTTTGGAAGCAGCAACATACTTACTTAATAAAGTTCCCACTAAGTCAGTCTCTACAACACTATATGAGATATGGAAAGGATGTTAGCCTAACTTTAAACATATTAATGTTTGGGGTTGTCCAACTTATTTCAAGAGACTGCAGTTTGATAAACTTGACTCAAGATCTGATAAGTGTAGGTTCATTCCGTATCCTAAAGAAATAATGGGATATTATTTCGATCACCCTTCTGACCATAAAGTGTTTGTGGCTAGAGAAGAAACCTTTTTGGAAAAGGAATTTCTTTTAAAAGGAAATTATAGAGGAGAAATAGAACTTGACGAAGTTCAATAAACTAATGAATCAACACAAAATCAAGATCATGAGACACAAGTTGAAGAACCTTTATTGGATGTTTTGAAGTTGACAAGGAAGTTTCCATCTTCAACGGCTGAAGTTCAAGAACTAAATGTAGTTCAAGAATAGGTTAATGAACCAGTTCCAAACCAAATTAAACAACAACCAAATCCAGCACAAGGTGAACAAGTTGTACACGTCTCTTAGAAGGTCTACACGAGAACGTCATGTACCAACTAGATTAAATCTAATGGTACAAGATGATGTATCAAATTAGGTTGATCATAATGAAGATGATCCTAAAACCTATGAAGAGGCGATACAAGGTTTTGACAATGAGAAATGGCAAAAAGCCATGAAATCCGAAATGGATCCATGAAGGAAAATAAAGTATGGACTTTAGTTGAACCTTCAAAGGATATAAAATCTATAGCGGAATATTCGCTTTAACAAGACAATTGAAAAGTTCAATTTTGTTAGATACGAGAAAGAACCTTGTGTGTACAAAAAGGTTAGTAGGAGCACAATTATATTCTTAGTAGTGTATGTTGATAATATATTACTCATAGGGAATGATATACCGGCATTACAAAGTACCAAGATTTGGCTATCTGAATAGTTCTCCATGAAAGACTTGGGAGAAACAGCTTATATATTAGGAATAAAGATCTATAGAGATAGATCGAGGAAGTTGCTTGGACTTTCCCAGTCTTTGTACATTGATACCATTTTGAAAAGGTATAACATGGATGCTTCCAAAATAGTCTATCTACTGATAGGCATTGGAATTACTCTAAGTAGGGAGGATTGTCCTAAAACACCTGAACAGAGAGAACGCATGAGTAGGATCTCATACTGTCACGACCCAGTTAACCCTCCGTGAACTATCGTGACGGCACCTAGTCTCTACGACTAGGTAATCCTAACAAATACGGAACATAAATGAAACTTGCGGAAGAAATAATCAAAAACCAAAATAACTGAATGGAAACAATAGTTATAATATCGCTCGGCATATACAACACAACATTCTCAAAACCAAGTACACTATCCCAAAACCTGAAAACTCACGATATACAAGCCTTTGGAATATCTAATAGTCTTATTCCAGAATATCTAACAAGAAAGAAAATATAGAAGGGAAACGTTTAACAGTTAGAATAGAAAGGGACTTCTCGGTCTACGGACGTGGCAGATGTACTTATAAGTCTCTAGAGCAGTCGCCTCCCTCAAGGATGGTAGGCCTGAGTAGCGGTACCTGGATCTGCACATGAAAAACATGCATAGAAGGGGCATGAGTACACCACAACAGTACTAAGTAAGTGCCAAGCCTAACCTCGGTTTGGTAGTGACGAGGAAGGTCAGCGCCCTAGTGAGGTTAAATAAAATATAAAGATCAACAATATAGAGCAGAACAGTATAAATAAGTACAGCAGTAAAATAACACAAGATGTATAGGACAACAACAATTATACAGAAACAAGGTAACACAGAAAGGAAATACAGTTCAACACCAATAATAACGATCGAGGATCTCCCAGGATACCATCTTGTAGCCCCATGTGTACATATCCAATAGATCTCCCGGGATCCCGTCCCGTAGTCCAACTCATAGTGCGCGAGGATCTACCGGAATCCCGTTCCATAGTCCCAAATGTAAATACCCAGTACTGGGGGAATCTTCCGGGTGCATTCCCGTAGTTCCATATAACTGTGCAGGACGATCTACCAGAATCCCACATCTATAGTTCCAAAATAAATAGACAAGGGGAAGCTACCAGAATCCCATATCCGTAGTCCCAAAATAAATACACAGCAGCAACAGGAAAATATACATAAATGGCAAAATTTCATATTAAGGCAACAAGTGATTCTAGCCTAACACGCTGCACATAAATTCAGTATAGAACACATATTGATATAGATTCATGAAATGTAATCACTTCCGGATATAGAACACTTACCCAAGTCGAAATCATGAAAACCCCCTTTGGAATCACCCAAATCCGTGCTTGAATAACCAAAAATGAAAGAAATATTAGACCTCTTCGGTTTTTACACTGCCTAGGGGTATTATAGGGATTTTACGTGCTTTTCTGTGCTCCTGCCGCGCTCACAGGCAGAAACCTTTTAAATCAGCGCGGTCGCGGTGCGGCCGCGCACCTGGGCGCTCTTATGACACAGGTCCGATAAAATTGTCATAACCTTCTATATACACCTCCCAATGACAAACGGTTTGATGCTCTAGAAACTAGACTCAAAGAGATTTAATTTAATAGGTTGTGCATCACACAAATCGTTATATGCATGTAGATATTCTCGTCCAAATTGAGGTCTTGCGCGTACTAATTTGCAAATTTAGTCTATTATGTAATTTTCCAACTTGGCTTAGACTTAGAACCTTCCTTAGACCTTATATCACCTATAGTATGTTTCATATAATTGCTATCATATCCAATTGGTATCCATCATGTTAATAGGTCATCGAATGAGAAGTAGAGTCCGCCCCAGATGCATAATATAACTTACCTCTTCTTTCGCACATTTCAATTTCCCAAATTTTTACTAACTCCCATAATTTCCAAAAATTTCGCCAGAGTTTCCTTTGTGACTGGGCCTATCCACCTGTCAGAGAATCCGAGAAACCAATCCTAACAACATAAACATAATCCAATCAACGTAACCCAACATGAAAACAATACCAACATTGGCCTCATAAGTAATATATTTCTAGAAAAGGAACGACATTCACATTAACTATTCAGGTGACACTAAACTCATATCAGGTAAGTTCTCGACATTTTCATAAAACACAGAAATAAATAATTAAATTAAAGATGACATTTTTGGGTCATCACATTCTCCACCTCTAAAACAAACGTTCGCCCTCGAACGGAATTAGAAAATTACCTGAGTTGGTGAAAAGATGTGGATATTTACTTTGCATGTCTGATTCGGACTCCCAGGACGATGCCTCGGCAGGCTGACGTCTCTACTGAACACGAAAAGAAGGGAAACTCTACAACCTCAACTGACGAACCTGCCAGTCTGGAATAGCTACCGGCTCCTCATCGTATGACAAGTCCTTGTCCAACTAGACTGAACTAAAATCCAACACGTGCGATGGATCACCGTAATACCTCCGGAGCATCGAAACATGAAATACCGGATGAACTCCTGCCAAGCTGGGAGGTAAGGCAAGCTCATAAGCAACCTCCCCAACACGCCTCAATATCTCAAAAGGGCCAATAAACCTCGGACTCAACTTCCCTTTCTTCCTAAATCTCATAACGCCCTTCATAGTAGAAACCCGAAGCAGAACCGGCTCTCCAACCATATAGGAAACATCACGAACCTTCCGGTCCGCGTAACTCTTCTTTCTGGACTGGGCTATACGGAGTCTATCCTGAATTACCTTAACCTTCTCCAAAGCATCCTGAACTAAGTCTGTGCCCAATAATCTAGCCTCACCCGGCTCAAACCAACCCACTGGGGATTTGCATCGTCTACCATATAAAGCCTCATACGGTGCCATTTGAATGCTAGACTTATAGCTATTGTTGTAAGCAAACTCCGCCTATGGCAATAACTGATCCCAAGACCCTCCAAACTCAATCACACACGTACGGAGCATATCCTCAAGAATTTGAATAGTGCGCTCAGACTGTTCGTCCGTCTGAGGGTGAAATGATGTACTTTAACTCCACCGGAGTACCCAAATCATGCTGAATGGATCTCCAGAATTGGGATGTGAACTGAGTACCTCTATCTGAAATGATGGAAACTGGAATACAATGCGGACGAACAATCTCCCGGATATAAATCTCCGCCAACCGCTTGGAAGAATAAGTAGTACACACAGGAATGAAATGAGCGGACTTGGTCAGCCGATCCATAATTACCCAAATAGCATCGAACTTTCTCAAAGTCCGTGGGAGCCCAACTACAAAGACCATGGTAATCCGCTCCCACCTCCACTCCAGAATCTCTATCTACTGAAGCAACCCACCCGGTCTCTGGTGCTCATACTTCACCTGTTGACAGTTGAGACACCGAGCTACGAATCCAACTATATCTTTCTTCATTCGTCTCCACCAATAGTGTTGTTTCAAATCCTGATACATCTTCGCGACACCCGGATAGATGGAATACCGCGAACTATAGGCCTCCTCTAGAATCAACTCTCGAAGCCCATCAACATTGGGTACACAAATCCGACCCTGCATCCTTAATACCCCATCATCACCAATAGTCACATCTCTGGCATCACCATGCTGAACATTGTCCTTGAGGACAAGCAAATGAGGGTCATCATACTGCCTCTCCCTGATACGATCAATTAAGGAAGACCGAGAAACCACGCAAGCTAGAACCCGACTGGGCTCCAAAAGAACCAATCTCACAAACGGGCTGGCTAAGGCCTGAACATCCATCGCCATAGACCTCTCTGATATTGGTAAATAAGCCAAACTACCTAAATGCTCTGCCCGACGACTCAAAGCATCAGCCACCACATTGGCCTTGCCCGGGTGATGAAAAATAGTGATGTCATAGTCCATCAGCAACTCTAACCACCTCATCTGACGCAAATTTAAATCCTTTTGCTTGAACAGGTGTTGTAAGCTCTAATGGTCAATATAAATCTCATAGGGAACCCCGCATAAATAATGACGCCAAATCTTCAGGGCGTGAACAATGGCAGCTAACTCAAGGTCATGAACTGGGTAATTCTTCTCATGTATCTTCAACTGTCTGGACACAGAGGCAATCACCCTACCATCCTGCATCAACACCGCTCCAAAGTCAATCCTCGAGGCATCATAATAGATCGTATAAGACCCCGAACCTGTAGGCAATATCAAAACTAGGGATGTAGTCAAAGTTGTCTTGAGCTTCTGAAAGCTCGCCTTACACTCCTCCGTCCACTGGAATGGAGCACTCTTCTAGGTCAACCTAGTCATAAGGGCTCCAATCGATGAACACCCCTCCAAAAAACGACGGTAGTAGCCTGCCAAGCCAAGGGAACTGTGGATCTCGGTAGCTGAGGATGGTCTGGTCCAACTCTACACGGCCTCTATCTTCTTTGGATCCACCTGAATACCCTCACTCGATATCATGTGGCCTAGAATGCCACTGAATCCAACCAAAACTCATATTTCGAGAACTTAGCATATAACTTCTTCTCTCTTAGAGTCTGAAGTGTAGTCCTTAGGTACTGCTCATGATCTTCCCGACTCCGGGAGTACACCAGAATATCATCAATAAAGACAATGATGAATGAGTCAAGATACTGCCGGAACACACTATGCATCAAATGCATAAAGGTTGTTGGGGCATTGATCAGCCCAAATGACATAACAAGGAACTCGTAATGACCATACCGAGTCTTGAAAGCAGTCTTTGGGATATCTGGCTCCCGAATCTTCAACCCATGATAACCTGAGCGCAAATCAATCTTAGAAAACACCCACGCGCCCTGAAGCTGGTTAAACAGATCATCAATATGAGGCAAAGGATAATGGTTCTTCACTGTAACCTTGTTCAACTGGCGATAATCAATACACATATGCATGGAACCATCCTTTTTCTTCACAAACAAGATAGGAGCACCCCAAGGTGATACACTGGGCCGAATAAAACCCTTATCAAGCAATTCTTGTAATTGATCCTTCAACTCCTACAACTTAGGAGCAGCCATACGATACGGAGGAATAGAAATGGGCTGAGTGCCCAAAAATAGATCAATGCCAAAATCAATATCTCTATCAGGCGTCATGCTTGGAAGAACAACTGGAAACACATCGGGGAAATCCCGTACTATTGGGACTGAATCAATTGAAGGGGTATCAATATTGACATCTCTCACATAGGCTAAATACGCGTTACACCCCTTCTCAACCATACACTGAGCTTTAAGAAAATAAATAACTCTACTGGGAGTGTGACCTAAAGCACCCCTCCACTCAACACGCGGTATACCTGGCATAACCAGCGTCACAGTTTTGGCGTGACAATCAAGAATAGCATAATGGGGTGACAACCAGTCCATGCCCAAGATAATATCAAAGTCGACCATGCTTACTAACAATAAATTGGCTCTGGTCTCAAAACCACTAAGTGTAACCAAACACGACCGACAAATGCGGTCCACAACAAGAGAATCTCCCACAGGAGTAGAAACATAAACAGGGGAACTCAAATAATCCCGAGATATACCCAAATGTGGAGAAAAATAAGAAGATACATAAGAGTAAGTGGAGCCTGGATTGAATAGAACCAATGCATCTCTGTGACAAACCAGTATAATACCTGTGATGACAGAACCGGAGGCAACAACCTCGGTACGGGAAGGAAGGGCATAATATCTGGCCTGGCCTCCCCCTCTAGAGCGACCTCTACCTCCCCGACCTCCACCTCTAGCTGGCTGAGCAGGTGGGGTAGCAACTGGAGCTGTAACCATAGCTTGAGAACTATGCAGGGCACGCTGTGGCTGGGAAGTATGTGGAGGTGCACCCCTCCCAAGTATGGGCCAATCCCTCACCATATGGCGTGTGTCACCACACTAAAAACAAGCTCTGGGAAGACGTGGTGGTTGTGATTGGCTCGGGCCAGGTTTGTTGGACTGACCTCTGAAAGCACCCCGTGTAGGAGGCGCGCTAGATACTGGTGGTGCATAATAAGGTTCCTGAGGTCTAGGAGGAGCTGGAATACCGCTGGCTGCTGGAAGAGCTGAATGAACAGGGCGAATCATATAACCCCTACCATGACAGCCTGCAGCTGGGGCACGGGCACCAGAGTAATGGCCCGACTCTCGAGACCTCTTGGCCTCCCTCTCCTCTCTCTCCCTAGAATGCATACCCTCAATCCTCCTAGCAATGCTCACCACCTGCTGATAAGGAATATCCATCTCCAACTCACGAGCCATGCTAGACGTGATGCTGGGAATAAGCCCCTCAATAAACCGGCAAACCCTCTCGCGAACAGTAGAAACCAAGGTTGGGGCATGTCTAGCCAAGCTAGTGTAACAAATAGCATACTCTGAGACAGTCATAGCACCCTGGCGCAAATGCTCAAACTCAGCATGCCATGCATATCTGAGGCTCTAAGGAACAAACTCTCTCAGGAACAGATCTGAAAACTGAGTCCAAGTCAGTGAAGCAGCTTCATCCGGACTATCTAACTCATAGGTGCGCCACCACTCATATCCGGTTCCTTAAAGCTGGAAAGTAGTGTAGGAAACCCCGCTCGATCTGGATATACCCACGGTACGGAGAATATGGTAACACTCCTCCAGAAATCCCAAAGCATCATCTGATGCTAAACCACTGAATACGAGAGGATCATACTTCTTGAACCTCTCAAGTCTCCGCTGCTCATCCTCCGAAGCCCCTGCCATATCCTCGGGCTGGACTGGGGCTACAAGATGCACAGGAAAAATCTGTGGGACCTGATCAACGTGCACTCGCTGCTCAGGAGTGTGGGCGGTAGGAGTCTATGCTCCTCTCCCGGCCTCGGACATAGCTGCAGCAAGGGGAAGTAACCCTGCCTGAACCAAAGTGGTGTACATTCTCATGAACTATACCAGAGTCGCTTGGAGAGCTGGAGTAGTAGTAGTAGTAGTAGTAGGCGTATCAGGTGCGTGGACTCCGGTTGGAACTGTTGGTGGTACCTCGGCGGCAGATTGCGCAGGTGCTCTGGCTTCACCACGTGTGCATCCTCGGCCTCTACCCCGGCCCCGGCCTCTGATGGCTGCAGTAGGGGGCGAGGGTGCCTGGTCACCTTCGGTAGCACATGTCCTCACCATCTGTGAGAGAATAGAAGGCAGAAGTTTAGAATTGTGATACCAAAATCTAGCATGACAAGGAAATCAAATGAAGTGGAATTTTTCTAGCAGTTACATAGCCTCTTGTAGATAAGTACAAACGTCTCTGTACGAACCTAGTGCTTTGATACCAACTTGTCACGACCCTAGTTTGCCCTCCGTGAACTATCGTGACGGCACCTAGTCTCTACGACTAGGTAAGCCTAACAAATGCGGAACATAAACGAAACTTGCGGAAGAAATAATCAAAATCCAAAATAACTGATTGGAAATAATAGTTATAATGTCGCTCGGCATATACAACACAACATTCTCAAAACCAAGTACATTATCCCAAAACCCAGAAACTCACGGAACCACAAGCCTTTGGAATAGGTAACAGTCTAACTCTAGAATATCTAACAAGAAAGAAAATACAAAAGGGCAATGATTAACAGCTAGAATAGAAAGGGACTTCTCGGTCTGCGGACGCGGTAGATGTACCTCGAAGTCTCTAGAGCAGTCGCCTCCCTAAAGGATGGTAGGACTGAGTAGCGGCACCTGGATCTGCACATGAAAAACATGCACAGAAGGGGCATGAGTACACCACAATGGTACTCAGTAAGTGCCAAGTCTAACCTCGGTTGGGTAGTGACGAGGAAATTCAGCGCCCTTGTAAGGTTAAATAAAATATAAAGATCAACAGTATAGAGTAGAACAGTATAAATAAGTACAACAGCAAAATAACACAAGATGTATAGGACAACAACAACTATACAGAAACAAGGTAACACGAAAAGGAAATACAGCTCAGCACCAATAATAACGATCGAGGATCTCCCAGGATACCGTCCTGTAGTCCCATGTGTACATATCCAATAGATCTCCTAGGATCCCGTCCCGTAGTTCAACTCATAGTGCGCGGAGATCTACCGAAATCCCGTTCTACAGTCCCAAATGTAAATACCCAGTACTTGGGGAATCTTCCGGGTACATTCCTGTAGTTCCATATAACTGTGCAGGATGATCTACCAAAATCCCACATCCGTAGTTCCAAAATAAATAGACAAGGGGAAGCTACCAGAATCCCATCCGTAGTCCCAAAATAAATACACAGCAACAACAGGAAAATATACAGAAATGACAAAATTTCATATTAAGGCAATAAGTGATTCTAGCCTAGCACGCTGCACATAATTCAGTATAGAACACATATTAATATAGATTCATGAAATGTAATTACTTCCGGATATAGAACACTTACCCAAGTCGAAATCATGAAAACCCCCTTTGGAATCGCCCAAATCCGTGCTTGAATGACCAAAAATGGAAGAAAAATTGGATCCATTTGGTTTTTACACTGCCCAGGGGTATTATAGGGATTTTCGTGCTTTTTTGTGCTCCTTCCACGCTCACAGGCAGAAACCTTTTAAATCGGCACGGTCGCGGTGTAGTCGCGGCGCGGCCGCGTGCCTGGGTGCGCTTATGACACAAATTCGGTAAAATAGTCAAAACTTTCTATATGCACCTCCAAATGACAAACGGTTTGATACTCTGGAAACTAGACTCAAAGATATTTAATTTGGTAGGTTGTGCATCACACAAATCGTTATATCCATGTAGATATTCTCGTCCAAAGTGAGGTCTTGCGCGTACTCATTTACAACTTTAGTCTATTATGTAATTTTCCAACTTGGCTTAGACTTAGAACCTTCCTTAGACTTCATATCACTTATAGTATGTTTCATAAAATTGCTATCATATCCAATTGGTATCCATCATGTTAATAGGTCATCGAATGAGAAGTAGAGTCCGCCCCTAAACGCATAACATAACTTACCTCTTCTTTCGCACATTTCAATTTCCCGAATTTTTACTAACTGCCAAAATTTCCAAAAATTTTGCCAGAGTTTCCTTTGTGACTGGGACTATCCACCAGTCAGAGAATCCGAGAAACCAATCCTAACAACATAGACATAATCCAATCAACGTAACCCAACATGAAAATAATACCAACATTGGCCTCATAAGTAATATTTTACTAGAAAATGAACGGCATTAACATTAACTATTCAGGTGACACTAAACTTATATCAGGTAAGTTCTCGACATTTTCATAAAACACAGAAATAAATATTTAAATTGAAGATGACATTTTTGGATCATCACACATACGCTAGTGTAGTGGGAGCTATCATGTATACCATGACATGTACACATCCTGATATGACTTATGCACTTGAAGTGACTAGCCGATATCAGGCTAATCTTGGTGAGGAACACTGGAAGGTGGTGACCATTATTATGTACTTAAGAAGGACTAAAGACCAATTCTACATTTATGGAGATTCTGAATTAAAACTTGAAGGTTATACTGTGCAAGTTTCTCTTCAGATAGATGATAGCAAATCTGTTTTTGGTTATATATTCACCTTAAATGGTGATGTAGTGAGTTGGAAATTTTCCAAAGAGGCTATAGTAGCTGATTCAGTAACTGAAGCAGAATATATAGTAGCTAGTGAAGCAACTAAGGAAGTTGTATGGATGGAAAAGTTCTTAATTGAACTCGGTGTGTTTCCTTCAATAGAAGGTGCAGTTCCATTGTTATGACAACACTGGAGCCATTGCTCAAGCACAAAACCAAAATCACACCAAAAGTCCAAACACGTTCTGCGAAGGTATCACATGATAAGAGAAATCATTAAACGTGGAGACGTTGAGATTCAAAAGGTTGATGGAAAGGAAAATATTGCAAACCCATTCACTAAAGCTCTTGGCGCAAATGAGTTTGGCAAGAACAAGTGGAAATTGGTAATGAAGTACAAGAGCTATTGGCTCTAGTGCAAGTGGGAGATTGTTAGGGATATAGTAGATATGCCCTAGATCCAATATCATATTTGATGATTTGAACATAGTTGGTGTCACAACTCACCAACATTCTGTGAATACTACTGTGAGCACGTGATTTTTGTTTTGCGCGACAATCGCTCCAAAAGAATAAAAAATTGGTCCTGCTGTACAATTTTTGGATCTCTGTGCGGCACTTTGTTGATTTATTCGTGACTTTTGCCCATTTTTATTTTTCTTATTTATTTATTTATTTAAATTAAAATACAAAAATGTGTGTGTCATGCATAATTCGAACCGTAATCCGGTCGTTAAATAGAAAATCATAAATAGGCATCTTCGTCCGTGATTTTGATTTGTTTGATTTTACCTGTTTTGAAATATTTTAGTGTGTGTGCAAATAATTGTATTGAGTGTGTATTTAATTTTTAATTTGATTTTTGCTTAGTTTTTGTTTTTAAAATAAAAAAAAAGAAAGTAATCTTCTTCTTCCGGATTGGGCCAATTTATTAAAATTGGCCCAAACAAACAATACCCAAACTAGGCCTTCCCGGTCCAGTCCAGCTGATACCCAGAGAGTCCAAACGACGTCGTATTAATACAGGTTGATCTGGGTCTTTTATCTCAAATTGATCAACGGTCAAGATCACATTCCCACAACCCACTGAGGAACCCGACCCGTTTCCACCCGGACCAACCCAAGCCCTTTACCCTTTAAACGACACCGTTTCCTTCGAGCTGAAGGATCCTGGCCCTTCATCACATCTCATCCAACGGCCAGGATCCGCCCACCCACTAACTATATAAGTCTATAACCTTACCCTGCCCCCTATCCAATACCCCAGCCCCCGTCTTCACCTTCTTCCCCATCAAACCCTAGAGCCGCCCCTGTATCCTTCACCATGAAAACCGGCGGCATGAATGCCGGTGACCTTCACCTTAACACCCTAGAATCCCCTTGCCATCCTAAACATGGATCTGTCAACCACTTACCTCGAATCCCATCCCACCTTCTCGAATCTTCATTTGAAGATTCGAGTCGGAACCCGATTTACACCAACCGACCCCAGCTTCACACCAGACACTCCCCAGACCCCCCTCGTGACCAAACCATACTTGGTTTGGTCCGAATCTGATCAGGGAAGCATGAATCCCAGATCTGAGTTTTAGAACTTTGTGGTTCTTCGTCACTGGTCCATATCCGAAGAGATTAAGGTCTAATGGACCTTAATCGAGGTGTTTCTCATCCGAGAAACACTTCGTTTAAAAGTCCATTCAACCTTAAAGAAGGTCAGTTCAAACACCAGTGGAATTTTCTGATTTGTTCCTTAAAAAGCTTTAAGGTGAGTTAATTTTCTTTTCTTTATTTCAGTTTGTATGTTTGTGTGTTGTTAAAGGCCTGTCCGTATGGCCAAACTTTTTGTTTTGTGTTTTTGAACTGCTATTGTCCACTTGTGCACAACATGTGCACTTGTGCACAGCATGTGCATTATGCACAGCCTGTTTCCTGCATAAAAGGGCTTTGGATTTAAAAATGGTTTGACAGCATATGCTGTCAGATATATTCTACTGCCCATACTTTGCTTTAGTTTAAAGAAGTATTAAACCTTTTAAAGGTTAAATTTGCCAGGGAATGTTGATGGGGTTTAATACTTAATTAGCTAAAGTGGAACTGAAAATGGAAGGCACATGGGAGGGGTATGTTGATATATTCTAAACAGGCTGTTGAAAGGGGAAGATTAAGGCTTATAAAAGGGGGAAGACATCTGATAGAAAAAAAAACCCGGAGGATTAGAGGTCAGAGGACCCTGAAGATTAGAAAAAAAAACACAGAGACACATACAGAGAGGGGGAGGCACACTGTGAGAAATTTTTTTTTTTTGAAAGAGAGAGCTGAAATACATACAAATAGATGCACACAGAGCATATAGGAGAAAGGGAAAGAGAGAAGAGGTGATACACATTGAGAGATATACACACACACATAGAGATAGACATTGACAAGAACAGAGTAATTTGAGAGGAGACACTTTAGGAGAGTGAAGTTCTGGAAACAGAAACTGGAAAAGAATTTTGTTTGATAACTCAGACAGACAAAACTAGAAATAGCCTTCTTTCCTGTTGTTTTGATTTCACTAAATCTGGACCTGTTTTGTGCAACACTGATTTCTCCCAACTGAGTCTGCTTGGTTTGTTGTTTGTTCTACTCGAGAATTTGGTCTAGTTGGGGTGTTGATCTCACTCCAATTGTTTTGTGAGTTGTGGCTGCTGCTATTCTGTTTCCTGTTGCTGCTGCTATTCTGTCCTGCTGCTATTGCTAGTCCTGTTTCTTGCTGCTGCTGATTTCCACATCTTTTTCTTCTTCTCCTTTGCATTTTCAGTATTTCCAGGTACACATTTCAAGTCCCATATTGATGTAACTGAAACAGTTTGAAAGCATGAAATGAAAAAGGTTGAAGAAGTTCAAGTATTTGTTGTAATATTCATGGTACATTAACGGGCCTGTAAAAATTGATTAGTTTATAATTCAACAGTTTGAAAGTATGTACTGATATTCGACTGAGTTTAGCCCTTTGTGTTTTAGTTCGGTAGTTGTTTGTTAGTATGAGGTATGTATACTCCGACCTTATACAATGCTGTTTCTGTTTCATTTAGTCTTTTTTTTTCGGGTTCCGTTAGGCAGTACCTGGGGTCACATTCAAAGTATCATTAGTAACAATATCTAGTAGCTAAATCCTTTAATCTAGTCCAAATAAGTTTAGTTAAGTTCAATTAAAGAAATGTTCGGATTAAGTGTTGTATTTCGTTAGCTCGTATGTGATTCCTCGTCAAATTAAAGCATTTTTTATTAAAGTATAATGTTTTCTTAACTTCATAGATAATTAATCATAAGAATCCGGATCAGGCCAAAACATATAATTAAATTAGCATGTACCTCTTCTTCTAGTTTTAGGGACAAATGTATTAGAAATGTAGCCACTTTAGGATATCCTTTCTAAAATAGAGACGAGCCTCGCCAAATAAAAATGCAAAATTGCGGGGCCCTCGATAAATAATCATAATAACGCGTAGGCTAGGCCGTTTAGTGAATCTCATGGCCTTCTCAAAAAATAATAACGCGTTAGGCTCTTTAGGCGCGGTTTAATTAAATCATATTCTTAAATTCGGGTGCACATTGATGTGACCCAAACTCAAATCTCAACGAAGTCAAAATGTGTTGACGATCACGGGCGCATTGATTGTGACGTGGTTCGAGACGCATTTTCGCGACGTTGCAATTCTATAAAAAATAAGTGATAATGATAAAAGCGGTTTTAAACTTAATAAAAGCACGTAAGTCATAACATGTATTTAAATCAGATATTTAGCCATTATAACAATTTAAGCGACCGTGCTAGAACCACAGGATTCGAGGGTGCCTAACACCTTCCCTCGGGTCAACAGAATTCCTTACTTAGAATTTCTGGTTCGCAGACTTCATTTGGAAAAGTCGAAAATTTCCTCGATTTGGGATTCAAGATAAACCGGTGACTTGGGACACCAAAAGCCAAACCTTTCCCAAGTGGCGACTCTGAATTAAATAAATAATCTCATTTCGAATATTGTCACTTAAATTGGAAAAACTCCACCCGCGCATTTAACCCTTCGGGGTCGGGCGCGCAAAAAGGAGGTGTGACAGCTCTGGCGACTCTGCTGGGGAATAAAACCCAGAACCACTGGTTCAGGGTTCAAGAATTCGAGCTTAGAATAATTGTTATATTTGGCTTTATTATCTGATCTTTATTACATGTTTTTGCATAACGTGCTAAATGTTGTCTTTTACCGCTTTGATATTATCTGAACTGTATATAAACTGTGCCGAAACCCTTCTCTTCTTACCTCCGGGGAGAAGCTCGCTGGTCGAGACTCCCTATTCTGTTAGTGTCAATACCTGAAATAAGAAAGAGGTCGGACAAGTTACAAAGCCGGACGATCTCGCGGGTCCCCGGTACGTAGCCCCCTCCTCGACTCGAGTTGTCCGCTCGGGTA
The DNA here is from genome assembly GCF_000393655.2 of Nicotiana sylvestris. NCBI lineage: Eukaryota > Viridiplantae > Streptophyta > Magnoliopsida > Solanales > Solanaceae > Nicotiana > Nicotiana sylvestris. Next base: position 14,154,049 of record NC_091068.1, read on the forward strand.
CACAGTCTAGAACAAATACCCAGGTTACGAACCTAGAATAACTTGACTTCATGCCGGATCCCTAGTAGGAACGTTTATCTGCATCATGTTGCATCTGACTTAGGGGGCTCAACACAGGGGTTGGGCCCGTCTAGGACAAGCAACCTGAAATGAAAAAGGACCATCATGCTGCATTCCTATCTATGTGTGCATTTATTCGCTTCAATTCCGCATGTCGACCGGTTCCTAAAAAGGAAAATAGCAGCGTAGGGGAGATAATTACTTAGGTTGGAAAAATAAAACCAATGTCCAAGTAGTGTCAAAACCTCGCCGGAATTTTTCTAAAACAAATGAAAATAAAATTTGTCTTTTTATTGAGAGTTATTAAAAAAAAATAATATAAAATTTTCTTTTTTTTATCACTTTCAAAATAAAAAAAAGAGTATTTATTTTTAAAAGTAAAAAAAAAAAACAAAAATTCATAATTCAAAAAAAATGTGTTGTTTCTTTCATAGTACCCCTTTTATGAATTCAGACTAATAGTCCAAATTTTTCCTAAAAAAAAATAAAATAAATAAATAGTTTCTTTAATCTTTATCTCTTTTCAAAAAATACAAACATATGTATTCTTGATTTCTAGGTTTATTAGATTTTTCCTATTTTACGATATGACCGAACTACGCGGGTCTGATTCTCACCGGATGTGAGATACGTAGGCAAACCTCATCGGTTCCGGCCCCAATTTTCAAAAATCCAAAAAAAATATATTTCCCTTTAGTTCTTTCTTTATAAATTTTTCCTTAGAAAATATAAAAAAAAAAAAAAGAAACACAAAAAAATAATATAGAAGTTTTCTTAAACTCAAATAAAAATAGTCTCCTTCTTTCTGAAGTCTTTCATGTGAAATAATGTAATAAGAATTAAAAATCAGCAATAAAAATCCAAAAAAAAAATACTCTTTGTTTTTTAGTCTCTCTTTTGTAAAATGTTTTGTTTAAAAAAAATATATTTGAAAAATTGAATTTCAAAATATTAGGACTTTTCTTTAGAAGTGCTTTTGTAAATAAATAAAACTCAGAATTTCACATCATTTTCTTAAAAGTCCCTCTTTCAAAATTTAAGAGGCAACATCATATACATTCTTTCTCCCGTAGGAAAGGTAAAACAAACGAAAAAAAAACAAACATATTTTTTTTTTTTTATAAATTTCCAGAATTCAAGTCAGAAGCAAATAAATTTTTTAGAAGTCTTTCTTTAAAAAATAAAACAAAAATCAAATAAACAAAATTTTCTTTCTTCTTTTAAAGTATTTCTTTCAAAAATTCCAAAAAAAATTTTGAACCAGTAAATAAACAAAGAATAGTCAAATCTTTTGAGCCCTATGCTAAATGAGCGCTTGCTTCTTTATTTTTATACTTGTTAGTTTCGAACTACGTAATGATCTGATTCACGTAGGCATCGTGATACGTAGGCAATCCTCATCGGATCCGGTCGCATTTCTTTTACTGCAAAATAAAAAAAAAACATAAAGAAAAACAAAAAAAAAAGAAAAAAAGAAAAGAAAAAAGGGAAAACTAATAAGAGGAAAATACCGGAATGACGCATGCTCTCGTAGCAAACATGTGGTAATCCATTTGACTGTGTAGGTGTATCATGCCCAACGTGAGATTAACTATCTGTTACTTGCTGCAAATTAACCGTGCGTTTGTCGTTGAGTACTCCAGGGTTTTTGAAAAGACGGTTGGTTTGGTGAAAGTCTGGCCTCGCACTCATACTTCACAAGGTCGAGGGGAAGTGTTCAACTGCCTGTTGTTAGGACCAGAAGCAGTATTCACACTTACTTCACCAGGTCAAAAGGAAGTGTGGAAATGTCTTCAGAAATTCCGTTGCAAACAACCCCTGTTTCCGAGAAGAGCTCGATCTCAGCCGTCCTCACACCTGAATCCGCAACTGCGGAGGAAAATAGAATCCTACGGCTCCGCATGTTGGAAATGCTGGACGACTGGAATAATGGGAAAGAGCCGCCAAGTGTCGTCCCCGGATTCCCTGAATTATTCTCCAGGTCAAGTGGGACTTCTAATGTCCCCATAAATTATCCTGCTACCCCATTCGGGTACCCAGCCACCTCAGCCTTCTCTGCTGGATCGCCTTCTGAGCCTCATCCCCGAATGTCATCCACTGATGCAAGCATGAACATCTTTACTGCATCGCCTTGCCCGATTACGGCACAGCCTACCACGTACAAGCCAAGCTTTGACTCATCCTCTTTTACATTCCAAGCACCATCGTTCTCAATGGAACCAACTAGGTTCGCTACCAGCACTAATCCTCTACCGCCTCAGTGCGAGCTTGCACCCGGGCAGGATCAGAACCCCAGAATTGCAGAACAAAATGAGATTGCCAAGAGAATGAGAAGCCTTGAACAAAGTTTGAAAAATATGCAAGGATTGAGCGGACAGAAGAGCGTCTCTTACGCCGACCTATGCATGTTCCCTCACGTGCACCTGCCAGCAGGTTTCAAGACCCCAAAGTTCGAGAAATACGATGGGCACGGTGACCCCATTGCACATCTTAAAAAATACTGCAATCAATTGCGGGGAGCCGGCGGAAAAGAAGAACTGCTAATGGCATATTTTGGAGAAAGTTTGGTGGGAGTCGCTTCGGAATGGTATATGGACCAGGACATATCTCGCTGGCATATATGGGATGATCTTGCCAGAGACTTCGTAGGGCAGTTTCAATATAATATTGACATCGCACCAGACAGAAATGCTTTGTCAAACTTAAAGAAGAAACCCTCGGAAAGTTTCAGAGAATACGCCATCAAATGGCGTGAGCAAGCGTCAAGGGTAAAACCTTCCATGGACGAGATAGAGATGGTCACTACTTTTCTCCAGGCTCAAGAGTCCGACTATTTCCAAAACATGATGTCGGCCATGGGAAAGCCTTTCGCAGAAGCGATTAAGATTGGAGAGATGGTGGAGAACGGTTTGAAAACGGGAAGAATTTTGAGTCAGGCAGCCATAAGGGCAACCTCCCAAGCCGTCCAAAGCGGGTCTGGAGGAATGGCAAGAGGGAAGAAAAAAGAGGAAACGTCCATGACAGTGGCAGAGGCGGGAGAATATCATAATCCCGGGCTTTGTTCTTCGGAAAGAACCTCGCAACATTATTTCCCCCACCAAAATGCGACCTACGCTCCTCAGCCCTACATGGTCATGAGCTCCCAGCCTTATATCCAGCGGACACAACCAGTCAATCGGGGGCAGGCCCCACACCCTAGGAATCAGCCTCCTCACCGAAACCACTACAATCCCCAACCTCCTCAAAATAATTTCCGTCCTCGGGAACCACCCAGGAGACCCAACTACACACCAATCGGTGAACCCTATTCCACCCTATTCCCTAAGCTTGTCCAAATGAATTTGTTGCAGCCCATACCACCAAACGGGCAGAACCCGGGGTCACCATCATATCAGCGGGGTGTCAGATGTGCATACCATTCAGGGGTAGAAGGGCACGACACCAACGACTATTGGACATTGAAACAAGCTGTAGAGAATCTGTTAGACCAGGGGAAGATTGTGTTGAGAGACGAGGATATCCCAAATATGACCAATAATCCGCTGCCCGCCCACAACAACGGGCCGATAGTTGGGATGATTTGTGAAGACGAGGAAGTTGATCCGGCACTTAAAGCCATAATTGCTATTGCTAATACAGAAAAAGGCCCCAGGGTAACTCCGGAGCAAGAAAAAGGAATAAGTGATGTATTCAAGCAGGCCTCCATGGTATGGGGGACGATCAAACAACCTTGGTCGAAAGAGCCAGTGTTTGTCGGACGCATACCACAGGAGACAAAATACAACAAAGAAGGAGATGATAAGGTGTCCCCGCTCGACGAGAGTGAGGAAATATGTGAGGCGACAAGGGAAAAGCTATGCGAAATGCACCTGGTCCAGCCAGGAGAGGGCACTAGCACCGTTGAAGTATCGTACATGGGACCAAGCACCAAGCTTCAAAACTAGAAGGCTATGCCATTCTTGATCAAACGGAAGTCCTAATGAACCTGTCTTGCCGCCTTCTCTGCGTCACGAATTACCCCAGAGGGTGACTCAGATGTTTTTCTTCATTTTTATGTTTTTAATTTCCTGAATATCAACCTTTTTCCTTATCTTTCCAAAATGCCAAGAAATGAAATCATGTTTCATTACTCACTTTCTTCTTCTATGTTTTCTTTTGTGTTCTCTTCAATTCTGATAAATGCAGCTTTAAATAACATGACATGTTTGCGGACTTCATGCCCGGATCACGAGAACTCCGATCAGACTTCAAATAATGAGTCAAAATTTGAGATATAAAGAATTTGAAAAGTAGGAACAACTAAAGAAAATTGGTTCATGGTTTGGAAAATGTCCGTCACTGAAGCAGAGTTTGAGAGCAGTAAATGGGTTTAGACCCGTACAGAATGATAACCTTAATAACTGCGGTTTGTCACGAGCAATTGTACCCAGAAAGAATGGTCCATACATCATTGAAAAACGTTACCAAATGGAGCATTTGTATCTGGGCGACGTCGAAAGAAACGACGTCAGCCTTGCTTGGAAAGCAGGTGCAGTGATATGTCTAAATCACTCTGGCGATATCTTTGCACAGTTTGAGATGACGAAGGCTTTCATTCTCGCTACCCAAACACTATTAACCCTTTGCAAACCCATTTGAGCAGGTTACTCTTCTTTGATTACCCTCTTTTGAACCTGAAAATATTATTGAAAAAAAAATGAAAAAAAAAAAGATCCCAAAAGAACAAAAGAATTTTATGAACTACGTCTGACTTGATTCCGAAAGGATACGTAGGCAACCTCTCCTTGGGGTTCAGTCACATCAAAATAAAATCCAGGAATTCCCCCGAAAGTAAAACTGGGGCAGAAGTTATAACGATTCAGCAATGATCCCACCCAAAAGGTTCCAAAGTTGTAGTTCAATCCAAATTCTTTTCACCCCAAACCTTTTTCAAGTCCTTCTGATCAATCAGCGAAGCATTCCAAAATAGGAAGATGGAATTATTTGGGTCCGGTACAACAAAATGAGGAGAATGAAGATAAGAGAGTCTTGTCGGTGAAAACCTTTGAGCACCGTGAGGCGATGCGAGAAGAGAAATTGAAAATGAGAGAGTTTGTTTAGTAAAACTCGCAAAGAGTATTAGCAGGCGACAGTAAGAAGAGAAATGAGAGAGGTCGGCTAGCGAAAACCCGCAAAGGGCGTTGTCGGCCAAAAAGATGATTCCACCTCAGAAAGTCCTGGCAAGGTTCCCGGGTTTTTGAAAAAGAATATAGATCTGTTTTGATTCATGAGGGAATGCAAGTTCTCGGAGGTCGGGCATCCAGTCCAAAAGGCATGTCATGTCAGTTTGAAACTGGCATACACTCCAGATAAGTCCTTCTTTTCTCCCCGAAAGGGGCGTTTCTCTTTAAACTCATATGTTCTCCTTTACATAGTTTTCCTTGGGTTCTTTTTGATCTAAATCTTAATTCCGTAGTAATCGCAAAGAAAGGTGGCAGGACCGGTTTTACAGGGCTCCGCTTGGCAAGAGTCAAAATAAATGTACGACCTTAGTGGCGCGTCAGTCCCATCCCGACTGGCCATGGTAGTTGATTTGCTTCCAAAACCGACAAATCCCCACAGGGTATCCCTTGTTACAAATCCCCCATGGAGTCTCCCCTTGTACAATTCCCCAAAGAGGTCCACCCCAGCACATCCCCAGCAAGTTTGCTACACACAAAAAAAAAAAAAAATCCTCACAGAGTTCGTATTGGACAAATACCCACGGAGATTCCCTTGTACAAATCCCCACAGAGTCTCCCTAATAAAATCCCCACCGAAAACCCCCAAGCGGAACGGGACGGGAAAACCAAAGCCTTACAAGGCAAATCATTACAAAATCTGGAAACGCAAGTCTAAGTAGTCCAAAGGGTTTCGCATGTGAATCCAATCAATAGCAGAGTTTCTCAACAAGAATTAGGCCAAAACAAAGCAATTGGAACAGTCAAGGTCCCCAGACCAACCGCCGTCTTCAAACTGACAATTTTTCTTTGTTTAGGAAATTGAGACAGGTGCGGCCCAAAGCAGCCATGCAAGAAGCAAGTGTAGCCTAAAAGAAATAGAACACGCAAGCGTTGAAACAGCCTTGCAGCGGGAAAACGACCAAAGGTAAGTTTCCCGAAATTTTTCGTGCATTTTGATAAATATAAGGGGATGAACCAAAGAAAAGAAAGAAGACAAGAAATAAAAATGAACATCCCAAATGAAAAGCAAATCATGGTAGCGTAGGACCTCATTCCTCGGCTATCCCGGTATAAACCATGGCATAACCCAAGGAGCTTTTCCTACTCAAGTCCCCGGTATAATCCGAGGACTCTTTCCCCTTCCCGGCATAACCCGATGAATCTCCCCGGCATAACCCGAAGAATCCCCCAGCATAACCCGATGAATCTTTTTGGCATAACCCGATGAGTCTTTTCGGCAAAACCCGATAAATCCCCGGCATGATCCGATAAATCCTCCCGGTATAACCCGATGAATCCCTTCGGCATAACCCGATGAATCTTTTCGGCATAACCCGATAAATCCCCGGCATGATCCGATAAATCCTCCCGGTATAACCCGATGAATTCCTTTGGAATAACCCGATGAATCTTTTCGGCATAACCCGATGAATCTTCCCGGCATAACCCGATGAAGCCTCCCGGTATAACCCGATGAATCCCTTCGGCATACCCGATGAATCTTTTCGGCATAACCCGATGAATCTTCCCGGCATAACCCGATGAATCCCCCCGGCATAACCCGATGAATCTTTTCGGCATAATCCGATGAATCTTTCCGGCATGATCCGAAGAATCCTCCCGGCATAACCCGATGAATCCCCTCGGCATAACCCGATGAACCTTTTCGGCATAACCCGATAAACCTTTCCGGCATAACCCGATGAACCTCCGGCATAACCCGATGAACCTCCGGCATAACCCGATAAATCCCCGACATGATCCGATAAATCCTCCCGGCATAACCCGATGAATCCCCTCGGCATAACCTGATGAATCTTTTCGGCATAACCCGATAAACCTTCCCGGTATAACCCGATGAAGCCTCCCGGTATAACCCGATGAATCTTCCCAGCATAACCCGATGAATCCCCCCGGCATAACCCGATGAATTTTCCCGGCATAACCCGATGAATCCCCTCGGCATAACCCGATGAATCTTTTTGGCATAACCCGATGAATCTTCCCGGCATAACCCGATGAATCCCCTCGGCATAACCCGATAAATCTTTTCGGCATAATCCGATAAATCTTCCGGGCATAATCCGATGATTCCTCCCGGCATAACTCGATGAATTTTTTCGGCATAACCCGAGAACTCTTTCCATTCAGCCAGCATTAGGGTTTTAAACCCTAAACTGAGCTTTTCCTTTTAGTCAGTATTAGGATTTTAAACCCTAAACTGAACTTTTTCCTTTCAGCCAGCATTAGGGTTTTAAACCCTAAACTGAGTTTTTCCATGCAATCAGCATTAGGGTTTTAAACCCTAAACTGAATTTTCCTTTTAGTCAGCATTAGGGTTTTAAACCCTAAACTGAACTTTTTCCATTCAGCCAGCATTAGGGTTTTAAACCCTAAACTGAGCTTTTCCATGCAATCAGCATTAGGGTTTTAAACCCTAAACTGAGCTTTTCCATGCAATCAGCATTAGAGTTTTAAACCCTAAACTGAATTTTCCTTTTAGTCAGCATTAGGGTTTTAAACCCTAAACTGAACTTTTTCCTTTCAGCCAGCATTAGGGTTTTAAACCCTAAACTGAGCTTTTCCATGCAATCAGCATTAGGGTTTTAAACCCTAAACTGGATTTTCCTTTTAGTCATTAGGGTTTTAAACCCTAAACTGAATTTTCCTTTTAGTCAGCATTAGGGTTTTAAACCCTAAACTGAACTTTTTCCTTTCAGCCAGCATTAGGGTTTTAAACCCTAAACTGAGTTTTTCCATGCAATCAGCATTAGGGTTTTAAACCCTAAACTGAATTTTCCTTTTAGTCAGCATTAGGGTTTTAAACCCTAAACTGAACTTTTTCCTTTCAGCCAGCATTAGGGTTTTAAACCCTAAACTGAGTTTTTCCATGCAATCAGCATTAGGGTTTTAAACCCTAAACTGAATTTTCCTTTTAGTCAGCATTAGGGTTTTAAACCCTAAACTGAATTCTTCCTTTGTTTGGCGTTAGGGTTTTAAACCCTAAACTGAACCTTTCCCCAGCTAGTCGGTATTAGGGCTCCAACCCTGAACTGAGCATGCATATCCTCTTTCATCAATTTTATGAACTTCCTGGCGAATAATTAACGAAATTTTCCTAGTGAAACTGGGGCAGAAAATTTCGTTCGTTTGTTTTCTCCCGCAGGTCTGACCTCGAGCCACATGGATCGAAATGACCCACGAGATGAGTCCCAGTTCGGAATCAACGAAGAAAAAGAAGAAAAAGAAAGAAGATGTCCCAAGATATTGGAGTAAACGGAAGGCAGATTAACTCCAACATTTGTTTAAGGTCCTGAACCCTGCCAATCGCGTCTCACTCAGTATCCCAGAGATTAAACAAGTCGCCGCAACTCGCAAGCATCAAGATTCAGATCGGAGTCTACAAGCAGAATCAGCTAAGACCCAAGATCAAGTCGTAAAAGAATCATAGATAGGAATCTTGTAACTAGCAGTTGACATGCATATAAGTAGTTAGTTCAGTTTCCAATTTTCGTTTGGTTGTAATAAGGCGGTCAGTGACGCAGCAGTGACAACAGCAACAGCAGTAGCAGCGAGCATTGCAATTCCATGGTAGTCCCAGCTACCAAAACTTCCCGAACTACATTGACCTGATTCCTATTTAGCCCAGGATATGTAGGAAATCTTTGAATCAAGATTCGGTCAGATCTTTCAAAAACATGTTTCACACGGAGTAGTCCATAAGCAAATATCGCTCATATCCGCTCACTTTATCTTTGCACGAAAACACTTCGTGTTTCCGAACAAAGAGGGGCAGCTGTGAGCACGTGATTTTTGTTTTGCGCGACAATCGCTCCAAAAGAATAAAAAATTGGTCCTGCTGTACAATTTTTGGATCTCTGTGCGGCACTTTGTTGATTTATTCGTGACTTTTGCCCATTTTTATTTTTCTTATTTATTTATTTATTTAAAACAAAATACAAAAAATATGTGTCATGCATAATTCGAATCGTAATCCGGTCGTTAAATAGAAAATCATAAATAGGCATCTTCGTCCGTGATTTTGATTTGTTTGATTTTACCTGTTTTAAAGTATTTTAGTGTATGTGCAAATAATTGTATTGAGTGTGTATTTAATTTTTAATTTGATTTTTTGCTTAGTTTTGTTTTTAAAATAAAAAAAAAGAAAAAAAGTAATCTTTTTCTTCCGGATTGGGCCAATTTATTAAAATTGGCCCAAACAAACAATACCCAAACTAGGCCTGCCCGGTCCAGTCCAGCTGATACCCAGAGAGTCCAAACGACGTTGTATTAATACAGGTTGATCTGGGCCGTTGATCTCAAATTGATCAACGGTCAAGATCACATTCCCACAACCCACTGAGGAACCCGACCCGTTTCCACCCGGACCAACCCAAGCCCTTTACCCTTGAAACGACACTGTTTCCTTCGAGCTGAAGGATCCTGACCCTTCATCACATCTCATCCAACGGCCAGGATCCGCCCACCCACTAACTATATAAGTCTATAACCTTACCCTGCCCCCTATCCAATACCCCAGCCCCCGTCTTCACCTTCTTCCCCATCAAACCCTAGAGCCGCCCCTGTATCCTTCACCATGAAAACCGGCGGCATGAACGCCGGTGACCTTCACCTTAACACCCTAGAATCCCCTTGCCATCCTAAACATGGATCTGTCAACCACTTACCTCGAATCCCATCCCACCTTCTCGAATCTTCATTTGAAGATTCGAGTCGGAACCCGATTTACACCAACCGACCCCAGCTTCACACCAGACACTCCCCAGACCCCCCTCGTGACCAAACCATACTTGGTTTGGTCCGAATCTGATCAAGGAAGCATGAATCCCAGATCTGAGTTTTAGAACTTTGTGGTTCTTCGTCACTGGTCCATATCCGAAGAGATTAAGGTCTAATGGACCTTAATCGAGGTGTTTCTCATCCGAGAAACACTTCGTTTAAAAGTCCATTAAACCTTAAAGAAGGTCAGTTCAAACACCAGTGGACTTTTCTAATTTGTTCCTTAAAAAGCTTTAAGGTGAGTTAATTTTCTTTTCTTTATTTCAGTTCGTATGTTTGTGTGTTGTTAAAGGCCTGTCCGTATGGCCAAACTTTTTTTTTTGTGTTTTTGAACTGCTATTGTCCACCTTGGCCGGACCTCTATATTCAGTCAGTTCTTTTTTCATGATGCGTGTGTATAAATGTATGTTCAATTGAATCCGTAATTGGTCATTCATTTAGTTCTTAGGGCCTTTCTGTGTTGACATTGCAATATGAACCCCTTATGTGATACTGTTAAATGTCTGATTTTTGGCTACGATTGTATGTGTTTTAACTAATATAGTCGAGTCGACATGTGTCGTCAATTAGTTTCAACTGTCTGAACAAAAATAAATCGATTTGCTTCTGTTGAACATTGCCTGCATCAATTAAGAACCAAGTTCAGTTACTTATAGTTGTCAATATGATTTCAGAAAACCTAAGGCTTGGTCTGTAATTGAAATATGAGTTGATGGCATGTGCACTTGTGCACAACATGTGCACTTGTGCATAGCATGTGCATTATGCACAGCCTGTTTCCTGCATAAAAGGGCTTTGGATCTAAAAATGGTTTGACAGCATATGCTGTCAGATATATTCTACTGCCCATACTTTGCTTTAGTTTAAAGAAGTATTAAACCTTTTAAAGGTTAAATCTGCCAGGGAATGTTGATGGGGTTTAATACTTAATTAGCTAAAGTGGAACTGAAAATGGAAGGCACATGGGAGGGGTATGTTGATATATTCTAAACAGGCTGTTGAAAGGGGAAGATTAAGGCTTATAAAAGGGGGAAGACATCTGATAGAAAAAAAACCGGAGGATTAGAGGTCAGAGAACCCTGAAGATTAGAAAAAAAACACAGAGACACATACAGAGAGGGGGAGGCACACTGTGAGAATTTTTTTTTTTTTTGAAAGAGAGAGCTGAAATACATACAAATAGATGCACACAGAGCATATAGGAGAAAGGGAAAGAGAGAGAAGGTGATACACATTGAGAGATATACACACACACATAGAGATAGACATTGACAAGAACAGAGTAATTTGAGAGGAGACACTTTAGGAGAGTGAAGTTCTGGAAACAGAAACTGGAAAAGAATTTTGTTTGATAACTCAGACAGACAAAACTAGAAATAGCCTTCTTTCCTGTTGTTTTGATTTCACTAAATCTGGACCTGTTTTGTGCAACACTGATTTCTCCCAACTGAGTCTGCTTGGTTTGTTGTTTGTTCTACTCGAGAATTTGGTCTAGTTGGGGTGTTGATCTCACTCCAATTGTTTTGTGAGTTGTGGCTGCTGCTATTCTGTTTCCTGTTGCTGCTGCTATTCTGTCCTGCTGCTATTGCTAGTCCTGTTTCTTGCTGCTGCTGATTTCCACATCTTTTTCTTCTTCTCCTTTGCATTTTCAGTATTTCCAGGTACACATTTCAAGTCCCATATTGATGTAACTGAAATAGTTTGAAAGCATGAAATGAAAAAGGTTGAAGAAGTTCAAGTATTTGTTGTAATATTCATGGTACATTAACGGGCCTGTAAAAATTGATTAGTTTATAATTCAACAGTTTGAAAGTATGTACTGATATTCGACTGAGTTTAGCCCTTTGTGTTTTAGTTCGGTAGTTGTTTGTTAGTATGGGGTATGTATACTCCGACCTTATACAATGTTGTTTCTGTTTCATTTAGTCTTTTTTTTTTCGGGTTCCGTTAGGCAGTACCTGGGGTCACATTCAAAGTATCATTAGTAACAATATCTAGTAGCTAAATCCTTTAATCTAGTCCAAATAAGTTTAGTTAAGTTCAATTCAAGAAATGTTCGGATTAAGTGTTGTATTTCGTTAGCTCGTATGTGATTCCTCGTCAAATTAAAGCATTTTTTATTAAAGTATAATGTTTTCTTAACTTCATAGATAATTAATCATAAGAATCCGGATCAGGCCAAAACATATAATTAAATTAGCATGTACCTCTTCTTCTAGTTTTAGGGACAAATGTATTAGAAATGTAGCCACTTTAGGATATCCTTTCTAAAATAGAGACGAGCCTCGCCAAATAAAAAATGCAAAATTGCGGGGCCCTCGATAAATAATCATAATAAATATTAGGCTAGGCCGTTTAGTGAATCTCATGGCCTTCTCAAAAAATAATAACGCGTTAGGCTCTTTAGGCGCGGTTTAATTAAATCATATTCTTAAATTCGGGTGCACATTGATGTGACCCAAATCCAAATCTCAACGAAGTCAAAATGTGTTGACGATCACGGGCGCATTGATTGTGACGTGGTTCGAGATGCATTTTCACGACGTTGCAATTCTATAAAAATAAGTGATAATGATAAAAGCGGTTTAAACTTAATAAAAGCACGTAAGTCATAACATGTATTTAAATCAGATATTTAGCCATTATAACAATTTAAGCGACCGTGCTAGAACCACGGGATTCGAGGGTGCCTAACACCTTCCCTCGGGTCAACAGAATTCCTTACTTAGAATTTCTGGTTCGCAGACTTCATTTGGAAAAGTCGAAAATTTCCTCGATTTGGGATTCAAGATAAACCGGTGACTTGGGACACCAAAAGCCAAACCTTTCCCAAGTGGCGACTCTGAATTAAATAAATAATCCCATTTCGAATCTTGTCACTTAAATTGGAAAAACTCCACCCGCGCATTTAACCCTTCGGGGTCGGGCGCGCAAAAAGGAGGTGTGACAACTACAAGTAATGGTTTGAAAGAAAAATACATCTGTCTCGAAAAAAGTAAAACATAAATAATGTAAATATAGGAGGGGACGTCAGGGCCTTTGGACGCCTACAGGACTACCTTGGGTCTCCTGAGTGAAGTATCAGCAACCGACCTCTCGATCAGCCACTTCGAAGTCTGAAATCTATACAGAAAGTGTAGAGTGCAGTATCAGTATAACCGACCCCATGTACTGGTAAATGCCGAGCCTAACCTCGACGAAGTAGTGACGAGGCTACGGCAGGGCATAAACAATATATATCCTGCAACAGTTTATAATAAGGCAAAAAGAAGATACAGAATAAAATAGGACAGTAACTTGCATTAAATAAACACGAAACCAGTTGTTCTACCAATACTCAGCTATAACCAATCCTTAAAAGAGTTTTAATACCACAATAATGAATCTCTACAGAAGAGGAATACATAAACAATAAATGATGTGGCACGCATCCCGATCCCACTATATTATCAATAATAATATGAGTATCCACCCTTATTACTCCTTGTTCCGGCGTGCAACCCGGTCCCACCAGTCCACCCTTATTACTTCTCAATATATAATCCTTATTCCTCCTGTTGCGGCGGGCAACCCGATCCCACATGTCCACCCTTATTACTCCTTGTTGCGACGCGCAACCCGATCCCACCAGACAATCACATTCCACATTTATTCCTCCTGTTGCGGCGTGCAACCCGATCCCATCATATTAGTACCAATCACAAAATAAAATAAGTATTTCACTGTTTAGCTCAAACCCTCCACAATATTTATACCTCAAATCATAACAATGGGAGGTCTATACAGTTATGAAACTTCATCAATTACTACAACATAGCGAGACCAACCAAAGTGCACCATGAAGCACCAATAAACCAATTTAAACCAACAATGTAATATAATGAAACTGCGGAATAATTAATACCTTCAATAGAGAAAACAACATTTAACAAGAAGCAATTAGGCAAGGAAGCATCAATAAGCAAGTAGCAGTTAAGACAGGAAAGCAATATATTAAGAAACAGGGAAGGAAACCGGCTAAACAGATAATTTGGCGGCGTATAGGCACTCGTCACCACAACTATACGCCACACTCATGGAATTTCACATAGCAAATAAGTCGGGAATCCCTAATCCCTCAAGCCAATGTTAAACCAAATACTTACCTCAAGTCAACGAGTATTTCAAAGCTCAAATACCGCTTTACCTCTAGATTCCACCACCAATGTACTCGTATCTAGTCATAATTAACTTTATAACATCAATAAATGCTAAAGAAATAAATTCCAATGCATAATTATAGGTTTTCCAATATTTTCCCCAAAAAGTCAAAATTCGACCCCGGGTCCGCTTGGTCCAAACTCAAAATTTGGACCAAAACTCGATTACCCATTCACCCCCGAGCCTGGATATACAATTGGTTTTGGAATCCGACCCCAAATTGAGGTCTAAATCCTCAATTTATAAAAAACCCTAATTCTACCCAAACCCCCAATTTCTACCATAGAAATATTAGATTTTCGGTTGGAAATTCATGAAATGTGATGGAAAAGTGAAAGATAGTGGGTTAGGATCACTTACCAAAGTTTTGTAGAAGATTTTGTCTTGGGAGAATCGCCTCTATAGTTCTAGGATTTGAAAAATGTGAAGAATGGGAGAAAATTCCGTCAAAGTTATGTTTTGAACAGTTGTAGGTATCGCATTTGCGATCCCAGGTTCGCAAATGTGAATAATGGCCTGGTCTTGCTAGCATCGCAAATGCAAACAAGTGTTCGCAAATGCGGCCTGTTCTCATCGCATTTACAATATTGAACTTTGCAAAAGCGAAGGTCCCCTCCCAGCCTTCTGATCGCAAATGCGAAATATCTTCGCAAATGCGATGCTCGCATTTGCGAGCCAGACTACGCAAATGCGAAGTCTGCAGACCTGAAGCACACCAGTAAAATTCCTTAAGTCCAAATCACTACGTAGCCTATTCAAAACTCAGCCGAGCCCTCGAGGCTCTAAACCAAACATGCACACAAGTCTTAAAACATCATACAAACTTGTTCATGCGATCAAATCACCAAAATAACACCTAGAACTATGAATTTAGCACCAAATTGCATGAAATTTTCAAAATAGTCTCAAAACTTCTATTTTCTCAACCAAAGGTCCGAATCACGTCGAATAAATTCTGTTTTCACCAAATTTTACAGATAAGGTTTAAATATCTTAACGGACCTGTACCGGGCTCTAGAACCAAAATACGGGACCGATACCAACAAGATCAAATCTCTTAAATTATTACATTTTCAGTCTTATCAATTTCCTTCAAAAAATTCATTTCTCAGGCTAGTGACCTCGAAATTTGATTCCAGGCATATGCCCAGGTCCCATATTATATTACGGATACTTCAGGACCGTCAGAATACGGATCCGAGTCCGTTTACCCAAAACATTGACAGAAGATAACAAAAATCAACTTTTAAAGGCAAAAATTATTATTTTCTCAAATTTTTACATAAAGGCTTCTCGGAATCGCGCCCGGACTGCGCACCAAATTGAGGAAAGATAAAAGGAGGTTTTTAAGGCCTCGGAACATGGACTTGACTTCTAAAAGAAGAGATGACCTTTTGGGTCATCACAGTAGTCCTGCAGGCATCCGCAGGCCCTGGTGTCCCCTCCTATGTTCCTCATTCCTGTTTTATTTTCTTTCGAGACAGATGTACTTTTCTTTCAGACTAATACTTGAAGATATTCTTAGTATGTTCGTGGATTGTGACACGAGTTTTTGGGTAGTAATAGTTTCTGTATTGTTATTAGTATATTGATAATCGTCTTATTAAGTACTTCCGTATTTATTTCAGTGTGATTTAGCTTTGTTAATTTTTAACTGTATAGTGTAAAGGAAAAAGGTGAATAGATCTGTTTATGTACACATTCATGTGACACGATCACGATTTCTAAAATGAATATTTGTAGAATACTTTAGGCTCCATTTAATTCATTATCACGATTATGTACACTTTCGCGTGACATAATTATGATTTACAAAATAAATCAAAGTACGCGTTCACGCGACTTTGGTCAAAAGATCTTTAATTAATAAAGCATGATTAATTGTGTACACATACGCGTGACATGATTTTATCTACCCAAATAAAATCGATTTACACACATGTGATCCGTTTTCAAGATAAATTCATAAACGCCATAATTAAAAAAACGGTAAAAAGTAAAATATACATAGGTTCTAAAATGAGTAATTAAAAAAATTAATTAATTCAGGTATGATTAAAGCGACCGTGCTAAAACTATAGAACCTGGGAATGCCTAACACCTTCTCTCGGGTTAACACAATTCCTTACCTGGTCTTTTGGTTTCACGGACTTTAAACAGAGTCAAACTTCCTCGATTTGGAATTTGAAATAAACTAGTGACTTGGGAGACCATAACAAATATTCCAAGTGGCGATCCTTGAATTGAACAAATAATATCAAATCGATTAATGTCACTTTAATTGGAAAAACTCCCTATCCCCTCGGGAAAAAGGAGGTGTGACAGCTCTGGCGACTCTGCTGGGGATCGAACCCAGAATCGCTGGTTCAGGGTTCACAATTCGAGCTTGTTAATGTAATTTGTACTTGGCTTTATTATTGTTTACATTATTGTGTTTGTGGGCCAAATGTGTTAAATTGTCGCTTATTTACCCCTTTGATATTATTTTAACTGTGTTAAACTGTTTTCTTACACCTTCCTTCTGAGTCTTCTAAAAATATGGTGCACACTTACGCGTGGCCCACTTTTCTGTTAGAAGTCATACCAAATAGAACGAGGCTGGATCAGTAACTAGGCTGGGTAGACTTTCGTGCTCCCGGTACATTGCCCCCACCTCGGCTCAAGCTGTCCGCTTGGCTAAGCCATGTCTAGAACACACCCCCAGGTTTAAACCTAGAATAATATAGCCTTATGCTGGATCCCTAGTAGGAAAGTTTGTTTGCATCATGTCCATTTGAATTTGGGGACTCAACACAGGGGTTGGGTCCGTATGACTGAGATAAAGATGTCAGGATTGGGTAACAGAGCATTTGGGCGCTCTCACAGATATTATGAATGTTAAACTGCGGGATGACCTGATTAAGGCCTTGGTAACTTTTTGGGATCCCGCCCACAACGTCTTCCGCTTCTGAGATTTTGAGCTTACTCCCACTTTGGAAGAAATAGCCGAATATGATGGTTTTGGCCGGGACTTGAGAAATCAGCAACTTATATTCGCAAGGCCTCCCTCTGTGCACCGATTCTTTGATCTCTTGAACATCGGTAAGCAAATGAAGAAAACCAATATAAACAAAGGATGATGTTCCTTTTACTTCCTGTATTCAAGGTTTGGGCATTCAACTGGATTGAAACACATGAAAAAGGATAAAACAACAAACAAAATAAGAGTACCTGGCAAATTCATCGTCGCTTTGCTTTCATAGTGGCATTTCTGGGAATTATGGTCTTCCCAAATGCAGAAGGGACAATAGATATCCGCATTGCCAGAATTACGCAAGTCCTCACAACCAAAGGAGATCACATGCTTGCTCCGCTTATATTGGCAGACATTTATTGAGCATTAACATTGTGTAAGTCCGGGGCTAAGTTTTTTGAAGGTTGCAATATTCTTTTGCAAATATGGTTGATCGAGCATCTCCGCCATCACTCCAAATTCATGAGTTATGGCCCAAGCAAGAACAACTTCATCGAGAGTTACGAGGAGACAATAATGGTAAAGACTCCCTATGTAAGTTTGATCACATAAGTGATGAGGGAGTATTCTTGGGATATTCTTCACATAGTAAAGCTTATAAAGTATACAACAAAAGAACTATGTGTGTAGAAGAAAGTATCCATGTGGTTTTTGATGAAACTAACATTTTTTCTGAGAGACAGGAAAATAAAGATGAAGCAATTGGGCTGGTAAGAAGTTTAAATGAAATCACAGCCCAGGCTGAAGCTGCACCAGAAGAAGGAACATGTGATGGAGCATGTTCTTCTATTCAGAGCAACCTGACAGTGGGAACTGAACAAAGAGGAACTGAATCTAATACCTCGATGGAAACTATCCATGAGCCTGTTCCTCAGCAACAAAACATTGGAGAAACATCAAGAGGAAACTAGTTGGTTGTAAAACCTTACAAATACCAAAGTTCTCATCCCATCAAGAACATAATTACTAATCCAACCTTTGGAATTAAAACTAGATCTTCATTAAAGAATCTATGTGCTTTTGATGCTTTCTTATCTCTTATTGAACCTAAAAATATTTTTGAGGCTTTGCAGGATGCAGAATGGGTAAATACAATGCAAGATGAACTCAAACAATTTGAAAGGAGTCAAGTTTGGCATTTAGTTCCAAGACCCAAGGACAGATCAATAATTAGCATAAAATGGATCTTCAGAAATACACTTGATGAAGATGGAACTATTACAAGGAGCAAGGCAAGATTAGTAGTTCAAAGATATAGCCAAAAGGATGGCATAGACTATGATGAGACCTTTGCACCAGTTTCAAGGTTTGAAGCAATAAGACTCCTCATAGCCTTTGCTTCTTACATGGAATTTAATCTTCACCAGATGGACGTCAAGAGTGCCTTCCTCAATGGCTATTTAAAGGAAGAAGTGTTTGTTAAGCAACCTCCAGGGTTTGAACGCAATGAGTGTTCGGATTATGTGTACAAACTTGATAAAGCACTCTATGGGCTCAAGCATGCTCCTAGAGCATGGTATAAAAGATTATCAAAATTCCTACTTGAGCATGGCTACAAGAGAGGTAAAATCGATAATACTTTATTCTTCAAGGAAAAAGGTACAGGCCTCCAAGTAGTACAGATATATGTTGTAATCTTTGGAGCAACTACTGATAAATTAAGTAAGGAATTTTCAAAACTAATGGGTAGTGAATTTGAAATAGGTATAATGGGTGAGCTTAATTTCTTTTTAGGCTTACAAATTAAAGAAAACTCAAATGGAACTATGATCCATCAGCAGAAATATGTG
This sequence comes from Nicotiana sylvestris, assembly GCF_000393655.2. Classification (NCBI taxonomy): domain Eukaryota; kingdom Viridiplantae; phylum Streptophyta; class Magnoliopsida; order Solanales; family Solanaceae; genus Nicotiana; species Nicotiana sylvestris. The sequence goes on from NC_091068.1 coordinate 14,173,113, forward strand.
AAAGAGTTGCTTAAAAGGTTTAAAATGAAAGAATCAAAAGAAATCGATACTCCTATAGCAACAACCACAAAATTGGATATATATGAACCTGGTTCATGCGTTGATCAGAAGTTACATAGGGGAATGATTGGTTCTCTTTTGTATCTTACTGCTAGCAGACCTGACATTGTTTTCAATGTAGGTCTTTGTGCTTGATTTCAGGCAAATCCAAAGGAGTCCCACTTGACTGTTGTCAAGAGAATATTGAGATACTTGAAAGGAACCACTGACCTTTGCCTTTAGTATCTAAAAGGTAGCAATTTTAACCTAGTGGGATATGCTGACGCTGATTATGCAGGTTTCTTTGTGGATAAGAAGAGCACCTTAGGTATGGCTCAATTCCTTAGTTCATGTCTTGTGTCATGGGATACCAAAAAGCAAAATTTATTGGCCTTATCTACTACTAAAGTTGAGTATGTTGTTGCTGCTTCATGTTGTGCTTAATTGTTGTGGATCAAACAACAATTGTTGGACTTTGGAATTGATGTTGGTTGCATCCCTATATTTTATGATAACACTAATGCCATTAGTATGACAAAGAACCCGGTTCCTCATAAGAGAACTAAGCACATAGACTTTAGACATAATTTTTGAGGCACAACTATGAGAAAGACTTGATCACTGTTCATTTTGAGAGGAACATGTTGGAATTAGGGATGATTAAGATCACCTAAAAGGACCAGTTCAATGCTAAACGAAAAAAAAAATGAAAAACAATTAGTTAGAAATTTTGTAAAATGTGTATATAATTAGACTAATTTTTGCTCAATCTCATACTTTCAATAGTATACTCTTGTGACATGTGTTAAAATAATTCATTAAGCTCATATGTTATTTTCTCTATTTTGGCAAATTTAGACTTACACAAGAGACTTATCAATGAAGAACTTGGTTCATCAGGATAACAAGGTATATTTTCTACACTCTGCATAATTATAAATAATGATATTTGAATCCTAAGAACAGTCCTACCTAAGTCCAAATATCTCTTTAACCTATCCAATAAATTTGAACCAGTTCCGTTCAAAAGAGTCCTAGCCAAATTAAATCACCTATATCCTAGGAAAGAGTCCACCGTCTATTCAAACTGAAATTTCGGTTCGATTAGACTTCTAAAAAATTGATGAAGCCTATTGTTACCCATTAATTATCCACTCCTTTTAAATTGATCATCATCATTTCTGCCTTCTCTTTTAATTCTCAAAACCGTCGAAATTTCTCTCAATCGTCTCTCAACTTCAAAAATTCAATCTACCTTTTTTCTTTCTTCCAAGAACCAAGCACAAAATGACTAACCACTTTGATAACCCTGGTACTCTCCCACCAAACTCCTCATCTTCAACCACTCCTTACCCTAATAAAAGAAGAGTTAAGATGCTTGCTCGCAAGGAAGCTTCTGGGAAAGAATTATCAAAGAAATTAAACGCATAATTAAAAGCTAGCCAAGCCCAAGAACCCTAGAACTCTGACGACTCCTTCAAGTCTACTACTGAGGGGGAATAAACTAGGTCTTCTAAAAATGAACAGGTAAATTCTAGAATAAAAACTACTAATGAGGTTATTTCTGTGTGAGATGAAAATCTAGAAAATAGGTTTACTTTGGTTGGATATGTGGTGGATGTAGAAACTCCGGAGTCGAGAAAAAGAGGCGGTAAAAATAAAAAGGAAAAAGAAAAAGAGAGTGAGAGTGTTCGAAGTGAAGAAAGGGGAATGGGGAGAAGAGTGGTTGATTCTTCACCTACGTCAAAGTCTGCTGAACCATCTACCCGGTCAAAAAGGGCCAGGTCTGTAGTGAAACCCAAACAAGTAAAAATTGCTGAAGAAGAGGAATGCAGTGGAGAAGAGGAAGATGAATCAAATAGTGAAAAGGAAAAGATGGCCAAGTTTGGCAAAAGAACTATTCTGAAGGGTAGACTCCTCAAGGATTTGGAGGAGGAAAGAATGGTGCTGCTGTTGAATAAATTAGAAGTGCAGGGCTGGAAGGACATGGTCCTTCAGATGGATGGCAGGTTGGCTAGGGATGAAATAGTTGAGTTTATGGCAAATGCGGCAGTACAAGATGAAAGGGTTATAGCTTGGTGAAAGGGGTGCAAATCCTTTTTGATATGAATGAGTTGGGTGAAACTCTAGGTGTACCTGCTGAGGGGTACAATGACTACACAAAGCTTAAGTGGCCAATCCTAGAAAACCTTCCTACTGCCCTTGCCATTACTAGAAAGTTCAGTAACAATGAGGAGGAATTGGAGCCCAAGGCTGTGTACAAGAGTGAGATGAAGTCATCCCACAAAGTGTTGTTTGAATTTGTCATCAAATGCGTTATGCCAAGGCAGGAAAGGAGACACATTGTAAACTTTATGGATTTGGCTCTCATTGAGTGTTTAGATAGTGGGAGGCAAATAAATTGGCCTGGGTTTATAATTCAGCTTCTTGATAGGGTTATCAATGGCATCGTCTCATGCCATTCCCTATGGCTTCATTCTCACAGATGTGCTTGCACATTTTAAGGTGCTTTTGGAGAAGTGAGAGGTAGCTATAAAAAAAAGATCACTTTGGGGCGAAAACTCTAAGTGTTTGTGACTATGAGGTTCTTGCCACTCCTAATGAATCTTGTTCATCCAAGAAGGCACCAGTCAATAGCAAGGTCAGATCCTTGGTGTAGGAAAGTGAGGCAAAAGAGGGTGAGATAGCAATGCTAAAGACAAGGTTAGCTAAGGTAGAATCTGAGGGAGATGCTCTCAGAACTGAACTTGCAAGAGAAAAGGAGAAGAATGATGGAATTCTTCAAGACATGCTGAAACTTCTCTAAGCCAATAACCCAGCACCTAGTTCTTCCAAGCCTTAACTTCCTAGCCTAGTATAGCTCCTTCAGCGACCCAGTTTGGGATGTTTTACTGTTTGCTCATGTTTTCAATATTTTTATTTCCTTTTATGCTTTGTGGAAGAATCATATCACCTATCAATGAATAATGAAATCTACTAGTTTTTGCTCTAACTGTTTGTTTATATTTCTTTGATGGTTGAAATTCTTAGCTCGATCAATGATGATTAATACATGATTGCATTGGGATAGCCTCAGTGGCCATGAGTAAGTTTTAAAATATGGGTATTACACATTGTGTACGCAACTTTTCGATGATTTCAAAAGAGGGGAAAAGGTTTTGCTTTAAACAAGTGATGTTTAGCATTAAACAGTGATGTTTATAACCTAGTAAACCTGGTCCTTAATGATAAGTGATAAAAAGAAAAAATGTTTCTAACATTGTGTTGATGTTGAGCTAAGTTGAAACAGGGCCTAAGCTTATGAAAAGCACAGATTTTGTTATCATCAAAAAGGGAAAATTTGTTGGCCCAAGTGAAGGTTAGTTTTGAAGATTGATAAAGGAAGCTCAGGCATGAACCAGGTCCATCCCTTGTGGTGTATAGAAACGGGTAGATTCGAGCATGTGGGATGCACGTGAAAGAGATAAGCTTAAATTGGTATATTTAGTACCTGATCGAAAAGGTTGCATAATTGATAAGGAGAATGACTCCTTACTCAAAGAGAACATTATCCAAGATAGGGAAGGAGTTAGAACTTGAGATCAACTAGAACTCTTCCACCAATGGAGAGTAGCATTAGAACTCCAATTATTTCTTTATCTACAAACTCTATATATTATAGGATGTTCTCAGTTGCAGGTGACGCACAAAGGCATAAGTTAAACGTGAATTGAGAGCAAATAGCAAGGCTTTTTGTAAGCAGTTCGTGTGTGATTCAAGTGTGCAAACCGAAAGCTATGTGAACCAAATAGAAGAACCAGTTCCAATTGTCTGTCTTTTATTCTAGTTAAATTGTAGTAGGTATTTTCATATTATACCTTTCAGCTTTATCTAGAAGCAATTGTAATAGGTACTCAGAGTTTTCAAGTTAGAGTTAACTTGGGGTTGACGCAATAGTTAGAGGCTGTTTACTACAACGGGATTAGAGTTAGTCCTAGGTTTACAAAAGTGTTTTGTAAATGATGTTTTTGGCTCAGTGATTTAGTGAAGAGTTTGGAAAAATCCTACTAGGAAGTGGGTCGTGATTTTTTCACTTTTTGAGCCATGTATTTTACACGTAAAATACTTGTGTTCTTTACTTTCTGCATTTATTATTTTTGTAATAGTAGGTTAAGGAACACTTAGAAGAACTAGGTTGTTCCATAATCAGTTTAAGCAAAAAATTGGATACCACACAAATCACCCCCCTCTTGTATGGTATTGAAGTATAAAATATCAATTGTATCTGGGCCAGACTAGATAGAATCCTTTTGAATGGGAACTTCCCGCTTCTATACCCTATGGATTACATATTGTGCCAACTCCCCTCTTCCTCGTTCTGCATGAGTGGCTATCGCCCCTAACCTTTGAAATTGAGCTGCTTCTCTCTCTTGTTTCTTAGGAAGGAAGACTGATGCGGCTATAGTAATGCCAAGCATATGAGCAAAGGACTCTACCGGCTAACCTAGCCTCTTCCGTCCCTCGGGACCAACAAGGGGCAATGCAGGAATATTCGCCTGTTGTCCATCGACGATAAGACACTCAGAAGAAGAAAAGATGGAACAAAGATGGTTAACTGCAAGGTGACTGACTTTGTCATATCGGAACCAACGGTTACCTACCATTCAGAGATGCTATCCGAGTAGGAAAATTAGCCAAGTTCTCCTGCCTAGTTTAGACATAATTTTGGATGCTAAACGTTACAAACACATATACACCTTATACCAAATTATCTCACAACTTTATGACAATATTAGTTATAAAGAATTGTTTGATGGGATTTAAATGATATAATTGAGTAGAAACATTTACTGCGGGTATATGGATGAAATAAAAAAGAATTATTAAGTAGGAATTCTTTGCATTTTGCAAGTAGGAATTCTTTGCATTTTGCACCCTAATAAGGAAGAAGTTTGATGGATTTCTTTCTCAAACGTTATCCTTTTTTCCCTCTAATTCATCTTGTCCTTATGTAATATTTCCTTCCATTTTGTTTATTCCACTTTATCCCTCGTACAATGAACAAATTAATATTTCCATCACTATACTTTTAAGTTTTAAACGAGGAATACCAACCAATAATTTTAAGTTTTTAACCTAATAAGAGAGGTTGGACCGGTTTTATATATATAGAGGATAGGTTATCAACAGGGTCGATGACAGATTCAATTACGGAGAAGTCAGTAATTAATTTTGGATATGATCAGTGATGTCAATATGAGAGGAAATATTGCCTTTTATATAGGATAGGTTATCAACAGGGGTCGATGCCAGGTTCGATTACGGAGAAGTCAACAATTAATTTTGGATATGATCAATGATGTCAATATGAGAGGAAATATTGTCTTTTGCGCACTTACAATTTGAATTGAAATAACTTTATAAAGACCTCTCGTGTTTTATTTATAGCTCTTTTGTGTTATTTTTTATTGATCTCCTATAAAAAGAATCATATAACATAATAACAATTATTATGGACTACATAACAATTTCTCCATCAAGTTCACATGGCAAATATCTTTCACCCCTTTTGCACTTTTCAATAATTTGTTCTCCAGTAAGATCCTTAAATAGGTCCCAACTATTAATTGTATAGGCTTCCACACAATCCAGATAGCAAAGGTACTCTATTTCTTCACGAGTTCTACAAGTTACCAATGTCCCAGGAAATTAAACCAAGACAAAAATGCAAATTTGCAACAATGTCATAATTTGCTTACGATACATGTTTATTTGATTTATATTTCCTGCAAAATAATACTTATGTGAGTGCCAATAAATTCTTGCTAAGCTTCTTTCCTAAAACTAAACGGCACCTTATAACAAGAACGCATCCTTTTAAAGTGTTAAATGCCCAAATACATATAGCAAGAAGTACACAAATAATTTCGAAAGACAAATAAATTAAAATAAGTTTGCTTACGCAATTTTGATAGCCAAACTATGTCTGTAAAATAGTTTTATTCTGATTGGTAATGCTTTATCAAATTTGTGTGAGACACAAGAGAGGTTTACTTGTTATTCCTTTTTTCAAACAATAGATGGTTCGTAAATAGTCTTTGACATTGTAACGTTTGGTTCAAATTTATTTACTCTTTTAGGAGTTTCAAAAACGTTATGCATGTTTCATTGTCAATTATGAAAGTGATATATGGGCACATTCATCGAGTGCAAGCATGCAGTAATTAAACTTACATTGAATGAATTTACCAAATATTATCTGAAGTTTTCTAGTACAATATAGGCCATCAAATGTATCTCCTTAGTCTGAATTATTTTACTAAACTAATTGTTCTAATCAAATCTTATTTTCTAATCATATAAGTTAGAGTTCCATCGATTTCGTTCCTTGACATAAAAAAATAAAAGAGAGTTCGTCTTAAAGTCTTATGCAGCCTTTCCCTTGTTAAAAGAAAAATAAAACATTTAAAATACAAAAATAGTACGTAGTACTACATGTATGAGCACCTCTAATGGCAATTTTTGCCACAAGGATAGGGGCAATAAACCCCTTGAAACCCACTCCTATCAAAAAACCAGTCTCCAACAGCTTCAGCAATTGTCTGCGTATGAGTTTATTTTCAAATAACAACATAAGGAAAGCTGAAAATTATACAATATAAAAAGAAGAAAAAAAGGAAAGAAAGAAAAGTTACCTTGTTAGCTAAAGTTGGAGAGTTATTGGAGGACCAGTGACTTAGTATTTCAATGCCAAGATGGGAATGGCAAGAGGAAATGAAATATCCTCTTGATGTATTTGGTCCTAGTTCGTTCAATGCCTCCAAAAATTTCAACCTAAAATCTGATGAACAACAACTCAAACACAAGTGTGTGAGAGAGGAATTATCATATGATCGGATTAAAAGAAAATAAACTGGCTAATATATATATATATATATACCTTGGAGAGTTTGAAGTTGAGCAGGTGAGCAATAATTTATATTTGTCTTGCAATTTATCCACTTATTATAAGGATCGGCCTCCTTGGGAATCAAACTGTTGTTTATCTAATTTTAAAGAATCAAAAGGCACAATATCGTTTAGAATTTGAAGGGAAAGTAATAGCGTAAACTTACACATTGACAAAAAAGCCAACATCAGAGATGCATTTAACTCTAGCAGTTAATGGGAAAAAAAGTGAATTTGTCACAATGTAGGATTGCACCCAACCCTACTAAGAATGGCCTGTCATAGAAATTTTGGAACATTTTTTGTATTTCAGTCACTTAATTAATTGGAGAGAAATAAGAGGACAATAAGGGGGAAATGAGACATACATTTTGAGGAAATATCATTCCTTTACCGTATAACAATTCCTCCATGATTGCGTAAAAAATTCTTGCCCCTCTGTAGTGGAGGTTTGTAACCTGAAATTTTTTGGCATTTCTAGTTAGAGAGTAACATTTTACACTTCAAATTAAAACCAACTAATGAGAAGATTCTAACTTACGGGTCAACTTCTTCAATATCACCAGTATATGACCTCCGTCACAATATCTAATCTTGACTAGGTTCGAGTTGTAGAAGTCTGAAAAACATTGTTGAGAATATCTTTTCATTACTTAGTATTAGTGCCACAAACATGCACACCTTCAAAAAATAAAAATGCTGTAAATACATATAAATAATGTATTAACCACCTGGATTTAGTTGAGGATCATTGCTTAGAACTCCAGTAAAATGAGCTTCAGTTGGCATATTTTTTGAAGATAAGTCCGTAGCCGCGCGATTTTGGCAATCGGAAGTGGTTTCACACCACCCTCCACCCTGGAAATTCAAAGTTGAAGATTAGCCAAAATTTAAAGTAAAATATCATAAAGTTCTGAGTTTAATTAGTTAACCTGAAGGTGAATGAGCCAGTTATAAACTCCAGAGTCAGTTCCTGGATGAAAGTGGAATGCAGGAGCACCTCCATCCAAGCATACTATCATGACAAAATCAACAAAAATTATTAGTAAAAAATAGTAATAAAATTGTAAGACTGCCTAAAAAAGTGAGAAATGAATATCGTAAATAAATCACCTGCGCCTTTAGCTACGGCACTATCGAGGAACGTTGTTTTAACAATGAGGTCCGCTTCAATTGTCGTCCAAAGACACAGTAGAGAAACTAAACGAGATATAATTAACCAAACGTTAGTAATAAAATATTTTAAAACTACATACAACAGAGAATGCTGTCGGAGTTCATTTGGAGCATTCTTTTAATAATAATTTACGTTTTATATATACAAGTCAATTAAAATACGTACTAGAAAACACATCAGCCATGACAACTGAGTAAAAATCCATCACTTGAAGAAGCAGATAAAATAAGTGTAGGGAAATTTCTCTCTCTCTCTCCGGCAGAAGTTGAACAAAAGCTTGAAAAGTTGTAAAGAAGAAGAAAGAAAAGAGTATTGACCAGAGGATGCTTTTGAAGCGTAAGAATAGAGCATTTTTATAAGCACTGTGATCATAATATCAACCAGTAAATCTTTGTAATATAACTAAACTTAGTAACCAGCTTTTATTAAATAGTATCCCATATTAGGTTAGTGTCGGCATGTGATATGCTTATTTTCAAATTCCACAGCCAATTAAATAAATCGGTCCCCCACATACTTAATATTTGAACTGCTTATAAATGAATTGTATGACAAATTATCTTTAACTTGGTTACTAAAAATGCTTTTGACTATGCGACCCTTGCTTTCTAATTTTGGAGCACATTTACGCTTTGCAGGACAAAGATATTAATGCATGCCATTGCATGTGATCTGTTTATGAGCCTGAAACCTAAATAATGGTATTTTAGATTCAAAATACCTTTATACAGTTAAAAAAAAGTTATATTTCTAATTAAATCGCAGTATTATATTGCATTTTAGTTTAACAGAAAGTTACTCGTTAATGTAAAACACAGTATAATACTACGTTTTAATTAATAATTTATTTTTTATAGAAAAACGTAGTATAGTACTACGTTTTAGGAAAACGTAGTATTATACTACGTTTTCCTATTAAATTATAATAGGATGTAAGACTCAGATGGTTCGGGCACATTCAAAGGAGGAACACTGATGCACCGGTGAGGAGGTGTGAGCGACTGGCTGTAGTGGGCACGCGGAGAGGTAGAGGGCGACCTAAGAAGTATTGGGGAGAGGTGATCAGACAGGACATGGCGCGACTTAGGATTATTGAGGACATGGCCCTTGACAGGGAATTATGGAGGTCGAGCATTAAGGTTGTAGGTTAGGGGAAACTTGTGAATATTTCTACAGCACAATAGAGTGAGACTAGCCAGTTAGGAGTTAGACTAAGAATGTAATTGGTCGTCTATTGATGCAGGGCTTTACCTGCTAGTTTTACTATACCAGCCATCTATTTCGTATTTTGTATTCTGTATTTCATATCTCTTATATTGCTGTTATTTTATTATGCATTTTTATGGTACTAATATATCGGCTCCGGTTGCTTTTTTTGAGCCGAGGGTCTCCTGGAAACAGCCTCTCTACCCTTCGGGGTAGGGGTAAGGTCTGCGTACATATTACCCTCCCCATACCCCATTTGTGGGATAATACTGGGTCGTTGTTGTTGTTGTTGTTGTTGTTTCCTATTAAATTATAAACTTCATCTTCTTCCCTACGACAGAACCTACTGGTTCAAATTAAACAATCCCCCTACCTTCCAGCAACGGTCCCCCCCCCCCTTCCTTTTTTTTAAAAAAAAATTCAATTGGGCCCCACCCGTCACACAAAAAGTGAAGAGTGTAGGTCCCGTATACAACCCAAGCTTTCGATTGTTGTGGATTCTTTCTTTCGGGCTCAAAATTTCAAATTTCCGACATTTCAAAAAACATAAATCGAGGTATTCTGATTTAATTTATGTCAAAACTCGTATAATTATGCATATTTGTTTTCTTGAATGTGTTTGCATGTTGACTTGTGTTATGTTTGCGATTAAATTTGTATGTTATTTTTACCCGGATTAAATTATTAGTGTTTAAAAAAATAGTTAAAAGTTGAGAAATAATTTTTATTGTTCATAAATATCTTTTACTGTTTTATATGTAATTTCGTGAGTGTTATGTTCATATATTTGTTGTTTTTATTTAGTTTAGATTATTTATTTGCTTAAAGAATAGTGGCCTTTTAGCGTAGTAAAATATAGAGCCTTTTAGCGTAGAAAAATATAGAGTCTTTTAGCGTAGTAAAATATAGAGCCTTATAGCGTAGTAAAATATAGAGCCTTTTAGCATAGTAAAATATAGAGCCTTTTAGCGTAGAGTCTTTGTAGTTTAAGTATCTACTAACTACAAACTCTATCCAATTACACTTTACAAAAATTAATTATTTAATTTATAAAACAAACTTACAGAACTAACTAATTAATATATGTTGTCAAATTAAATATCGAGCGTGGAACCATAGTTATATACCCTGTCCAATTAAAAATTAATTATTTAATTTATAAAAACTAACAAAATTTTAAAAATATTAAAATTGACACACATAAGAATTCATGATAACTTGGTGCTACTGGGCCTCAAATATCGAGCCTGGAACCCATAAATATTTACTCAGTCCAATTAAATAATTAAATATTAATTATTATAACACAAACAAAATTCTAAAGATATTGAAATTGACACACATAAGAATTCAAGATATCTTGGTGCTACTGGGCCTCAAATATCGAGCCTGGAACCCATAGATATTTACTCTGTCAAATTAAATAATTAATTATTTAATTTATTAAACTAACAAAATTCTAAATTTTTTGAAATTGACACACATGATAATTAAGGATAGTTTGGTGCTACCGGGCCTCAAATATCGAGCCTGGAACCCATATATAATACTCATTAAAAGAAAGAGAGTAATTACGTAATATACCAAAAAAATTAAATTATAAATAAGATTAAATAGGGCAAAGCCCTACGCTAACTAACAAAAACAGAAAAGGAAAAAAGGGCCGAAGCCCCCTTTCTCTGGCAATAGAATCAAATTCTGCTGCGTAAAACCAAGCGGAAGCAAAAAGGATTTTGACGGGTCAGCATTAAAGCGAAAATAAAAAAAAACAAATACAGAAGGTGAGTTGGGGAAAAAGCTTGGTACCTAAAAAAAAACCACTTCCATCCATTATTTGTTCAAATCTTCAGGTATTGTATTCCACAAATTTGAGAATATATTTTACTGGTTAGAGTTAAATAAGGAGATTGGCAAAAGTCAGTGAAATAAGAAAAGATAAGTATAAATTTTTGTTAATCTTTGGCAATTTGTTGAGGAATCTTAAGCAGGAATTGTGTCTTACGGGTATAGCTTGAGCTTCTCCTTCTGATAGATCTTAATTTCGATTCTCATGATTGGGAGATTCTACAGAGAAATAGAAATTATACTAGTTCATTCACACTTGAGAATTTTCTTCCTAAAGAATCAATAGAACTTTATGAAATTGGATTAATAAAATATATGAATATGTTGGAGTTGATAGATTAGTAATTACTCATAGGTGGGTAAATATAATTCGGCGAATTAAGAGTCAAATATGAAACCTCGAGGTCGGGTATTCTAAATTAGCTATGAATTATCCTAAACAAGGAAAATAACATGAGATTGATATTATGTAATTATAGATTGATTGGAGGAATTTGTACGAATTGCTCGAGGTGAAGCATCTGGAATTTCGACACGAGTACTGTGAGTAGTAATCTTACCGCAATTTGTGTTTTCATAACTTGCATGATTTACAAATGATTTTTAATATGAATATGTTATCGATTATTTTAAGTTGCATGTGGGACAAGTCTTTTACTCGATATGATACTGAAATAGCTATTTGAGAAGATTACCATTTTTTTAAATATTTTTGTTGTCACTAGATGTGTTACCGTTACTTGAATTTACTGTTATCTAAAAGAAATTATATGATTTGATAAGAACCGAAATGCCCTATATTGTTTTAAAATATTTTTTATGAGTATATACGGATTACAGAGACAAGAATAAATGGGAGTAGACATTGAAGGATTCCGTAGCTAACGGTGGGTTCGTTAGACCTCGTGCACCTTGTAATTACAGATTAACGTTATAGCCCTCGCTAGTGGGAAGGTAGAACTAGCATATCGTTACCAATTTCCCTTGAGTAGGGACTACCGTTGTATTTGACTTCTTGCGAAGAAGTCCACAGTTATACCGATTACATAATCCGTTCATTGAAACCTTCCAAATGTGAATAGTGATATTAGACAGTGGTTACCGAGCTTATTACCGAACTATTAATTGCATTATACTACAAGAAAAGCATGACGAGACTGAAAATTATTTATTGTTTCTGAAAGGGCATTTTTATGTTGTTTTCTGTTTGATATACTAGCATGTTTTCTGACTTATCCCCACAAAATACGGTTGTGGTTAAGTGTTATTATTCACTGAGATAGCAACTCATTCCCCGCTAATTTTTTTTTACAGAAACAGCAGTTGACGCGGGCGAGGATTTCGTTAATTAGAGCGCACAAGTTGATAGTTCTTGGTGAGCCTCGCACTTGTTCGCGTGGGCGGAGATTTTATTTATTGTTATACGTTTTTTTGAACTCTTAGAGTCGCTCCATAGTCATTATTTTAGTGTCATGAGTATTCTTTTGTTATTATAGTCTTATGTTGAGTATCATTCTCATTTATAAAATGTTGGAGATAAATTAGTATTTCTAGTGGTTAGTTGGTGGTTTAGTTATGGTGGAGACTTGTATTGGTTAATTGACCAGTTGTCAATTGTTTGGTATGATATTATGATGTTTGGTTGGTGATTTGAGACAGGAAAAATTTTGGGATGGTCCAAAAATAGGGGAAACTCTGTCCGATTTTCTATAAAATTACCCATAAGGCTTACTTGAGAGCACTTGCTCCTAAGCGCCGGTCACAATTCTAAATTGGGTCATGACAAAGTTGGTATCAAAGCTTAGGCTTGAAGTCCCGAGGCATGGAGCAATGTTTAGTAGAGTCTTGTTCATGGGTATGTAGGCACCCATACTTATGATCTTGAGGCTACTGAACATCTAGGAATGTTTTTCCTTCTTTCATTCTTTGATCGTACGTTGAGATAACTTGAGATTGATTTTGGAATATTTCTTTCGCAATGGCTAGGACATGCACACCCTCATCTGCTGGACGTGGTGCTAGACGTGGTGCTACCCGGGGTGGTGGTCAAGTTGGGGTTCATCAAACTAGAAGACAGACTGCTCCTCAACCTCAAGTTGGGAACATGGGTCAAACCCAAGTTGTTATGCCAGATCAAGTGCCTTGCAGGGAGTTCAGAACGCTCCACCACCAGTGCCAACTGTTGTACCTACTGTTGCCTTACCTACAAATGTAGTGGCAAGGTTATTGAATGTGTTAGAGGCGTTGGTGCCTACTCAGGGAGGAAGTTCAGCTCCTCAAGCTACTTTACAGACACAAGCACCTGCACAGACTCGGACTTTTGGGAATAAGGAAGTTTCCCTACAAGAGTTTCTGAAATTGAAATCACTAAAATTCACAAGTTCCGATAATTTAGCAGATCCTCAAAGTTTCTTGGATGGGACACTTAAGGCATTACGTGCTCTTGGATGTTCTAGTGAGAGAGTCGTGGAGCTCGTAGTCAAACTAGAGGATATGGCCAACACATGGTATGAAACGGTATTGCTAGGAAGGCCAGCAGGAGCACCACCACTGACATGGGACGAGTTTACTAAGTTGTTCAATAATCATTTTCTCCCAGACAGTCTGATGCAAAAATATGCTAGAGACTTTGAGAGATTATTTCAGACTCCAGATATGGATGTGTCAAGATATAACACTAAGTTTTGTAAGCTAGCTATATATGCTCCTCACTTAGTGCCTACCGAAGAAGCTCGAGTTCAGAGGTTTGTTGATGGATTGGTTGGTCGTATATACATTGTAGTAGCCCCACAGATGAAGACTTTATCCTACTCTGATGTAGTCGACCTTGCTAGAAATATTGAAAACAAGGGACGTAAGGAGCGTGCAACTAGTGATTTACGTAAGAAGGCCAAGACATGATGGGCTTTCAGTGGTGGTTTTAGTGAAAATAGAAGAGCAGGAAATCAGGGACAACAACAACAACAGGGTTCTCGGACAGGTACACATATGTCTTCACAATCCACATACATACCACATTACAGACAAGGTAATAGAGGACCATCATCTTCTGGACATCTTAATTCTAGACAGATATATGCCACTACTCCAGTCTACCAGACTTGTGGTGGATCACATTTGGGACAATGTCGTGTTCTAACTAGAGAGTGCTTTCGGTGTGGCCAGTTGGGACAACACTTGAGGGATTGCCCTCAGCCTCCAAGAAATTTCAACTAGGCTTCTATTCAGTCAGTTGCACCGACTCAGACTACTTGTAATACTTCAGGTGCTACAGGTATAGGAAATAGAGGTCGAGGTGCTGGAGATCGTGCTACTTTGAATCAAGGACAAGGCAATGCTGGTAGAGGTCAGGTGAGAGTTTTTTGCATTTACTAGATAGGATGCTCAGACCTCGAATACAGTGGTTACGGGTATTCTTTCCGTCTGTTCATTTGATACACTTGCATTGATTGATCCGGGATCTACTCACTCCTATATGTCCTCGTACTTTGCTTTGAGATTTAGTAGACAACCCAAGCTATTGAGTGATCCTTTTCTAGTTGCTACTCCTGTTGGAGAGTCTCTATTAGCTGAATACGTGCATCGTGCTTGTCAGATTCAGGTTGAGGGTAGAGATACTCTAGCTGACCTTATTGTACTTGATATGATTGACTTTGACATGCTGATGGGAATAGATTGGTTATCTTCTTGCTATGCTATAGTCGATTGTCATGCAATGATAGTTAAGTTTGAGATACCAAATGAACCTAGTTTTATTCTAAGAGGGAGTCATGTTCCAAAGACTTGCAAAATTGTATCTTTTATCAAGGCTCAACGACTTCTGAAGAAAGGTTGCTTGGGTCTCTTAGCTATTGTAAATGACACAAGAAAGGAAACAACCAGTATAGAAAATGTACCCGTAGTGAGAGAATTTTATGATGTATTTCCTGAGGATTTACCAGGATTGCCTCCAGTACGAGAAATAGACTTTGGTATTGATTTGCTGCCTGACACATAGCCCATATCGATTCCCCCATATCGAATGGCACCAGCAGAGTTGAGGGAGATAAAGCAACAGTTACAGGATTTGATAGATAAGGGTTTTATTAGACCTAGTGTATCACCATAGGGTGCATCAATACTGTTCGTAAAGAAGAAAGACGGATCTTTGAGAATGTGCATTGACTACATGCAGTTGAACAAGATAACAATACGCAATAAATATCCTTTGCCTTGTATAGATGACATGTTTGATCAGTTACAAGGAGCTTCCCACTTGTCAAAAATTGACATCCGTTCTGGTTATCATCAACTTAGAATCAAAGATGAAGATATTTCTAAGACTGCTTTCAGAACTCGATACAGGCACTATAAGTTTCTTGTGATGCCTTTCGGACTAACAAATGCTCCAGCTGCATTCATGGATTTAATGAATAGGGTGTTCAAGCCATTTCTGGATAGATTTGTAATAGTATTTATTGATGATATCCTGATATATTCTTGTAGCCAAGTAGAACACGAGGATCATCTCAGGACTGTGTTGCAGACATTGCGAGAACATCGGCTTTATGCTAAGTTCTCGAAGTGCAAATTTTGGCTAGCCTCGGTATCATTTCTGGGGCATGTTGTTTCCAAAGATGGAATTATGGTAGATTCTAAGAAAACAAAAGCTGTGGAGAAATGGCCCAGGCCTACTTCTCCTACAGAGATTCACATCTTTTTACGCTTAGTAGACAATTACAGGCGTTTTGTGCAGGATTTCTCCAGAATAGCAGCGCCATTGACCAAGCTAACATAGAAAAATTCAAAGTTTCAGTGGACGGATGAATGTGAGCAGAGCTTTCAAAAACTCAAAACATGTTTGACAACTGCACCAATATACCATTAGGTTTTGGGGGATTTATTGTATTCTGTGACGCCTCGAGGGTGGTATTAGGATGTGTTCTCATGCAAAATGGTCATGTTATAGCTTATGCTTCGAGACAATTGAAAAAGCACGAGCAAAACTATCCTACACATGATTTGGAGATGGCTGCAGTGGTATTTGCTCTAAAAATTTGGAGACATTATCTATACAGCGAAACTTGTGAGATTTATACTGACCATAAAAGTCTGAAGTATATCTTTCAACAGAGATCTAAATCTTCGACAGCGTCGTTGGATGGAACTACTCAAAGACTATGATTGTTCTATTTTGTATCATCCTAGAAAAGCCAATGTGGTGGCTGATGCATTGAGTAGAAAATCTATGGAGAGTTTGGCACATATAGCCCCTGCAAAGAGACTTTTGGCCAAAGATATTCAGAGACTAGAAGATACAGGTATCAGATTTTGTGTCGAAAATTCAGAGGCATTGTTGGTTTGTGCTCAGGCTAAGTCTTCATTAGTTGAGTGCATTAAGGCCACCCAATATGAGGATGAACGATTATGCAAATACAGAGATGAGGCATTAGCTAGTAAAAGCAAGGATATGATTGTTGGAAGTGATGGTGTTCTTCGAATGGGCGATAGGCTATGTGTAGCAGATGTAGATGGGTTGAGACATGCTATTCTTAAAGAAGCTCACAACACTAAATACACTATACATCCTAGATCCACAAAAATGTACCATGACATAAAGCAATTTTATTGATGGGAAGGTATGAAGAAAGATGTTGCTAACTTTGTTTCTAGTTGTTTGACTTGTTAGCAGGTCAAGGCTGAGCATCAGCGACCCGCAGGACTACTACAACAAATTGAGATTCCAGAGTGGAAATGGGAAAGAACTACTATGGATTTTGTCGCTGGTTTACCACAAACCTTTAGAGGTTATGATTTGGTGTGGGTAATTGTAGATCGACTGACAAAATCAGCACATTTTTTGCCAGTAAAGACTACATATGGAGGAGTGAGGCATGCACAGATATTTATGAATGAAATTGTCCGACTTCACGGAGTTCCAGTATCCATCATCTCTAATAGAGGATCACAGTTCACTTCATACTTCTGGAAATCTTTTCAAGAAGCATTAGGTACACGAGTAGATCTTAGCACTGCATTTCATCCACAGACAGACGGGCAGTCTGAACGTACTATGCAGATCTTCGAGGATATGTTGAGAGCTTGTATTCTTGCGTTTAGAGGTAGTCGGGACACTTATCTACCGTTAGCTGAATTTGCTTACAACAATAGCTTCCAGTCCAGTATTCAAATGAAACCATAAGAAGCATTGTATGGTAGAAGATGTCGTTCTCCTATCGGATAGTTTGAAGCTGGTGAGACTAACTTATTGGGACCCGACCTAGTACAAGAATCTATGGACAAGGTCCAGTTGATCAGACAGAGATTGCTTGCAGCACAAAGCAGACAAAAGTCTTATACTGATAAGAGAAGAAGAGATTTAGTGTTCACAATTGGAGACAAAGTGTTCCTACGAGTCTCCCCAATGAAAGGTATAATGCGGTTTGGGAAAAGAGGCAAGTTGAGCCCCAGGTTTATAGGACCGTATGAGATACTAGATTGAGTGGGAGCAGTGGCTTATCGTTTGGCGCTTCCTCCTGAGTTGTCCTTTATTCACCCAGTGTTTCATGTCTCAATGCTAAGAAAATGTATATCAGACTCATCTCAGGTGATTGAAGCACCGACTATGCCGCTCGATGAGAAGTTTTCCTACGAGGAGGAGCCAATGGCTATTGTTGATAGGCAAGTAAGAAAGCTGCGATCAAAAGAAATTGTGATTGTTAAAGTCTTACGGAGAAATCATACTGTGAAAGAAGCTACATGGAAAATAGAAGATGTTATGTGAGTCAAGTATCCTCATTTATTTCAGTTTACAGGTACGTACTTGAGCTAAATTCGGAGACCAAATTTCATAAGGTGGGGAGAATGTAACACTCATTAAAAGAAAGAGGGTAATTACGTAATTTACCAAAAAATTAAATTATAAATAAGATTAAATAGGGCAAACCCCTACGCTAACTAACATAAACAAAAAAGGAAAAAGGGCTGAAGCCCCCTTTCTCTGGCAATAGAATCAAATTCTGTTGCGTAAAACCAAGCAAAAGCAAAAAGGATTTTAATGGGTCAGAATTAAAGCGAAAATCAAAAATAAATACAGAAGGTGAGTTGGGGAAAAAGCTTGGTAATGCAAAAGAAGTCACTTCCATCCATTATCTGTTCAACTCTTCAGGTATTGTATTCCACAAATTTGAGAATATATTTTAACGGTTAGAGTTAAATAAGGAGATTGGCAAAAGTCAGTAAAACAAGGAAAGATATGTAAAAATTTTTGTTAATCTTTGGCAATTTGTTGAGGAATCTTAAGCACGTATTGTGTCTTACGGGTATAGCTTGAGCTTCTTCTTCTGGTAGATCTTAATTTCGATTCTCATGATTGGGAGATTCTACAGAGAAATTGAAATTACACTAGTTCATTCACACTTGAGAATTTTCTTCCTAAAGAATCAATAGAACTTTATGAAATTGGATTAATAAAATATATGAATATGTTGGAGTTCATAAATTAGTAATTACTCATAGGTGGGTAAATATAATTCGGCGAATTAAGAGTCAAATATGAAACCTCGAGGGTCGGGTATTCTAAATTAGCTATGAATTAGCCTAAATAAGGAAATTAACGTGAGATTGATATTATGTAATTATTGATTGATTGGAGGAATTTTTATGAATTGCTCGAGGTGAAGCATCTGGTATTTCGGCAAGAGTATTGTGAGTAATAATCTTACCGCAATTTGTGTTTTCATAACTTGCATGATTTACACATGATTTTTAATATGAATATGTTACCGATTATTTTAAGTTGCATGTGGGACAAGTCTTTTACTCGATATGATACGAAATAGCTATTTGAGAAGATTACCGTTGTTTTAAATATTTTCGTTGTCACTAGATCTGTTACCGTTACTTGAATTTACTATTATCGAGAAGAAATTATATGATTTGATAAGAACCAAAATGCCCTATATTATTTTAAAATATTTTCTATGAGTATATACGGATTACATAGACAAGTATAAATGGGAGTAGACATTGAAGGATCCCGTAGCTAATGGCTGGTTCGTTAGACCTGGTGCACCTTGTAATTACAGATTACTGTTATAGCCCTCGCTAGTGGGAAGGTAGAACTAGCATACCGTTACCGATTTCCCTTGAGTAGGGACTACCGTTGTATTTGACTTCTTGCGAAGAAGTCCACAGTTATACTGATTACATGATGCGTTCATTGAAACCTCCCAAATGTGAATACTGATATTAGATAATGGTTACCGAGTTTATTGCCGAACTGTTTATTGTATTATACTACAAGAAAATCATGACGAGACTGGAAATTATTTATTGTTTCTGAAAGGGCATTTTTAAGTTCTTTTCTGTTTGATATACTAGCATGTTTTCTGACTTGTCCCCAATAAAAACGGTTGTGGTTAAGTGTTATTACTCATTGAGCTAGCGATTCATTCCCCGCTAATTTTTTTACAGAGACAGCAGTTAACGCGGCCGAGGATTTCGTTAATTAGGGCGCACAGGTTTATAGGTTTTGATGAGCCTCGCATTTGTTCGCGTGGGCGGAGATTTTATTTATTGTTATATTTTTTTTGAACTCTTAGAGTCACTCCATAGTCATTATTTTAGTGTCATGAGTCTTCTTTTGTTATTATAGTCTTCTATTGAGTATCGTTCTCATCTATCAAATGTTAGAGATAAATTAGTATTTCTAGTAGTTAGTTGGTGGTTTAGTTATGGTGGAGACTTATATTGGTTAATTGACCAGTTGTCAATTGTTTGGTATGATATTAGGATGTTTGGTTGTTGATTTGAGACAGGAAAAGTTTTGGGATGGTCCAAAAATAGGGGAAACTCTGTCCGATTTTCTGTAAAATTACCGATGAGGCTTACTTGGGAGCACTTGTCCTAAGAGTCGGTCACAATCCTTAATTGGGTCGTGACACCATAATTATATACTCTGTCCAATTAAAAATTAATTATTTAATTTATTAAACTAACAAAATTTTAAAAATATTGAAAGTGGCACACATAAGAATTCAGGATAGCTTGGTGCTACTGAACCTCAAATATCGAGCCTGGAACCCATAGATATTTACTCTGTCTAATTAAATAATTAAATATTAATTATTATAACACAAACAGAATTCTAAAAATATTGGAATTGACATACATAAGAATTCAGGATAGCTTGGTGCTACTAGGCCTCAAATATTGAGCCTGGAACCCATAGATATTTACTCTGTCCAATTAAATAATTAATTATTTAATTATTATAACACAAACAAAATTGTAAAAAAATTGAAATTGACACACATAAGAATTCAGGATAGGTTGGTGCCACTGGGCCTCAAATATCGAGCCTGGAACCCATAGTTATATACTCTATCCTATTAAATAATAAAAATTAATTATTATAACACAAACACACATTTAATATGGACATGGACTTGCCGCTTGTGCATCTTGGACCAGCCTCGGATCTGATATTAGTGTTACAGGGCGACCATAGGTCCTCTTACGTATCGGAGGGACATCTATTAGATCAGACTCTCCGCACCAGGATACCGAACAACTTGTGGGACTTTTTGCGGTAGAAAGATTTCCATCCCCGTGTAGTCCATCGCTTGCGTGCTACATGATTCCTTAGAATTTTTGAGATTGGGCGGTTGCAGCTCGACAGGTCTCTCATCATGGCGTTGATAGAGCGGTGGCGACCGAAGACGCACACTATTCACCTGCCCACTGGAGAGGCCACCATCACGCTTCAAGATGTTTAGGTTTTATATGGGCCGTGTGTTGATGGACTGGCCGTTGCACTGCCCCAGTATATGAGAGCTATGATGCGTGCCTAGTATTTGGATTTGCTGGGGCAATATACTGGTTTCAGGCCACAAGGTGAGGTTGCAGTTAGAGGGGGCAGTCGCATTTCTGTGACAGCTATCAGACAGCATATGGAGGTATTGCACCCCGACATCACCAGCGAGACAGAGGATCTCCATATTTACTGGTACACGAGGTTGGCGATGTTCCTTCTTTTTGGGGGTATCTTGTTCCCGAACACTTAGGGAAATCTAATGAGTATGCGCTTTTTACATCATCTTTAGCAACTAGATGAGTTACCCCAGTACAGCTGGGGTGCTGCTGTTTTCGCCTAACTGTACAAGAGTATGTGCCGGGCTAGCATGGGCACCCAGGTCTACATATGTGGTTTTCTGCCGCTTCTACAGGTGACAACATATTCGAATACTATATTCATTACTTAGAATTCTATATAGTCAAAATGACTCTTAAATTTTACGTCAACCTTGTATGTTAGGTTTGGGCCTGGGAGCGGGTTTTGTCGTTGCATACACCTCTACAACCATTAGAGTCGGATGTAGCACCTCCGTTTCTCCCTCTTGCTATGAGGTGGGTTCTCCGGCGTGGGAACTACCGAGGCAGTGATGCTCATCATAATCTCCCCCTTGTCAGGGATGTGTTGGATATGCTGGAGGCCGCACAGATAAATATATATCTAAACTTGTTATAAATTCACTTGTGTTGTGCATACTCACTTTTATGTTATTATATGATAGTTCATCTGGACGTCATACAACGACGAGTTGCTAGCTGATCTGCCCGATTATTGGTCGGTCGACCGACAGCTTTGGAGCACTTCCATCCCGCTGATGTGCCTCGATGTTGTGGAGCATCATGCCATAGAGTGGGTACTTTTCCAGTTTGACCGTCCCCAGACTATACCGAGGAGCCTGCATGGGTGGCTACACATTATTAGCGGGATGATCATTCGAGGGTGGACGACGCATTTGTAGGATGGCTAGAGGCACAGGTCCTTATTTGGGAGCAGCGAGAGGACCTGATTCTGCCACCACCTTCACAAATCCAGGCAGCGACTATTGAGCTCTATACGTCATGGTACTGCCGTCACGCCCGACTAATGATCGGGAACCCTGTTCATGTACCTGGCGGTCGGTTCAGACCATACGTCGTGAGGCACTAGTATGTTTTTGTTGGAACCCATACTTATAACTATGATATAGTGTTATGTAATTAATATTTTAAATGTTGTGCAGGAAATTGGGCATCACATGTTCTACCAGTTGGGACAAGAGATGCAACAGCATGCCGACAATGTTGTAGTCGTTGAGTATGGCCAGCGGGTGGAAGAGCTGGCTCTCTAGACCCTGCAGCGAGCCAGAGAGGACAAGAGGTTGGATCACAAGGCTGAGTATGCGGCGGTAGAGCAGCACCATCGGGGTAGGCCTGTCTCATGAGGCAGGGGTCAGGCACGAGCTAGGGCTGCTCCACGAGGCAGGGGTGCCCCACGGGGTCGCAGGGGACGGCGAAGAGGTGGTCCCCAGCAAGGAGGCGTTGAGGCACCTGTCAACCCACCTGTTGAGTCACCTGATGAGGATCTTGGAGATAATCAGTCGGGTTATTTCCCTCAGCTAGACGAGTCTTCCAGCAGCATGTCGTCGTATAGCCTTCAGCTAGATCTGCCAGCATCGCAGGCCACCCTGTCATATCCTTTGTTGATCACGGGTACATTCGACGGAGATCTAGACCAGCTCTTTTCAGGCCCATCTACCGCATCTAAGGATCAGCCGACCCGAGACGTGGATGGCTGGCGCAGGTTGAGTTTTGGCTCATCCCCGGCAGTTGATGCAGATCTATCACAGCCGCAGGTATGTTTGTATTACTGTAAAATTTTAATTTGTTTTTTTTCCTTAATGATTTACCATAAATTAATTTTTAATTTTCTTATTAAGGCTTCATCCCAGCCCATCACGGAGGCCACCGTATGCGATGATGAGGACACCACGTATGCTTATACTTAGGAGCCCTACGAGACCATGGTGAGAAAATGTTTTTGACTTAACACGTACATTACTAATAAACATTTTCATATGCTAAGCTTAGTAATTGTTTTGTAGGTTGCTGACGGCCCGACGACACCTTCTACCGATCCTGCTAGTTGTACTGTCGATGCTGCTGCGCATCCTCACATAAAGAGGCGACTTGATGAGGATGATCCTGATAGTGTACCCGGGCGACAGGGTATGCGCCTCAGGCCAACGGCTGCCCTGAAGCACACAGGCTGTGGGACTCATTGATTTATTTTTGTTTGTATTTTGTGTAAATACTACATTATGTAAATAATGGCAAGAATTGTATTTTAACAACAATTTTATTTTAACAGAATTTGAACAACAATTTTATTTTAACAGTACAACACAAACACAAACATAGCAAACCTAACAAAACATAAATTCAGTACAACTAATGATAAAACATGACAAGGGAAACATAAAGATACACTACTACACTCAACACGTACATGTAATTGTTTAGTTACCACCGCCTAGTATTCTCTGCTCCAACCATTTGAGTTGGTCTTCCAGCTTTTTTTTCTTTTTCCACCTCCTTGAGTTTCTCCTTTAACTTCACAACTTCTTGGTTGGATTGTCGCTCTCTTTCCCACTGCTTCAAACACAAATTATGAAGAAAATACAACTTGACTTTGTAGTATTCCTGCTCACATGGTTCATCAATCCATACCTCAAAATTGCAAATAGGTTCGTCGGGTTGCCTATAAAACTTGTTCATACACGCCCAGTAGCGGCGTCCAGCTTATTTCCAACAATCGTGCATCATGCATTTTTTGCCGCACTCACACCTTGGGACATAAAGGGGTTGTTGAGACATTTGTTAAAACGTAAAGAGAAACCTTGGTTTTATGAAAATATTTGATATTGGTTATTGTTAAGCGCAAAAAATAACAAGAATGCGCCTGTTATTTATAGGCAAGATTTCACACAAAACGTAGTATTATACTGCGCTATACATATTAAATTTTTCTGAAACAAAACAGCTTTTGCATAGTCGGTTCAGATTTTTTCAGACGGACAAGACAACACACAAAGCGTAGTATTATACGACGCTTTACATATTAAATTTTTCTGAAACGAAATAGCTTTTGCACAGTCGGTTCGGCTTTTTTCAGATCGACAAGACAACACAAAATGTAGTATTATACCACGCTTTACATAATAAATTTTTCTAAAATAAAACAACTTTTGCACAGTCGGTTCAGCTTTTTTCAGACCGACAAGACAACACATAAAACGTAGTATTATACCACGCTTTACATATTAATTTTTTCTGAGACGAAACAACTTTTGCACAGTCGGTTCAGCTTTTTCAGACCGACAAGACAACATACAAAAACGTAGTATTATACCACGCTCTACATATTAAGTTTTTCCTATTGGTTATTATCCTTTATTTCCTTCTACGTTGCTTTAGTTATTTTCTTTGATTCCTTTTTTAAGACAACGGCCATTTTAAGAAGCAAATTTTCAAGAAGGATAATAAAGGATGTCTTGATTTTATAGGGTTTTTTTTAATTTTAAGATTGGTCTTCTTTACTAACACCAATAACTTGATTATTTGAACTACCATATTAGCATCCCAATTTAAAAGGTCATGTTAAAAAATAAGATGTAACAAGATTGTGGAACATAATTTTATTTGATAGATATTTTAACATACACAAGTAGAGACACGTATTACAAAAAACAATACGAAAACAAAAGACTAGGTGTATCCTTGATAGTTGGGTACATTCGGCGAACTTGCACCAGGAGCTGGATTATCATCGCCACGCACACTAGCTGAAGGACATTTATGATGGTCGTGTCCTGTTTGCGTGCATATGCCACATTTACGCACATAAACGGTGTTACCAACATCCATTTGGTTCCTTATACACGTTCTCTTTTGCACTTGCAGCTTGCACAAATAGTCCTTGTTACATACCATTTTAAAAGGTTCCGGCGGCCAATAATGCTCAGCACCCAATGGCTGCAACTGCCCACTATATGTGTCTACGTATGCAGCAACTCTGTATTGCCTATCAATATAGTTGGTTGCCCCTAAACCAACTTGTTGAAAGCACTTCAAGGCATGTGCACACGACAAGTGGTAGATGGTCCATTTTCCACATAAACACAACCTGCTGGCTTCATTCACCATTTTCCGTTGAATGACTCCGACAAATTTGTAGTCAGGGATTCCCATCGTCTGCCGCCATCAACATGCAATGTCCACATGTGAAGCTCATGTCCCATCAGCCAAGTATAGGCTCATGGATCTAATTGCCGGATCGCTTCCATACGCCTCGTGAATTTGCACTGCTGGTGCTTAGACACAGCCATCCACATTAAATAATGCAAGGCCTTGTCGTGATATTTCTTTTTAGAAATTGGCCTTCAAGTGTCTCACACAGTAATGGTGGTATGCATAGGGTTCCTTCCATTCAGGCAAATGTCGTACAGAACTTAAAATACCACCATGTCGATCAGATATTAGACAAATACCTAAACGTTGTTTGACAACGTACTGCTTCAAGTGGTTCAAAAAAAGCGTCCACGTCTCTTTACTTTTGTTGGCACAAATGGCAAAAGCTAGTGGAAATATTTGTCCGTTGGCATCTATTGCAACTGCAATCAAAAGCTTAATATCATACTTTCCATAGACATGAGTATCGTCTATGGAAATTACAGGACGACAATGCACAAAACCATCAATTGCTGGTTTAAATGGCCAGAACACATAGTTCAACATATATTCGAGTCTGTCCGAACTCCGCTCACGCCTCCATTCAACAACAGTCACGGGGTTAAAGTGTTGCAGTGCGGCCATGTACCTAGGTAGAGATGAAAAATACTTATCCCAGTCACCAAAGATAAGTTGAAAGGCACGTTTGCACCCAAGATATGCCTTTCTTTTGGTTATAGTACAACCATACTCCTGGTGGACGGCTGTAATACACTCTTTAATCTTGAACCTAATGGACACTTTCAAGTATGTAATCAAGATAAGAGAAATCAAGTCTACATCCAGGTTGAAGTGATTCTCATTGAATGTGTCCATTTCACATCTGTGGGTGCTAAAATATTTACCCACTTTTCACAACCCTGATTTCTTCTTGCTGGCATGAAACATCCAGTGACAACCCATAAAGTCTGGTATACAGCCTTGTACACCTCCGTAGTTGACTCTCTTACCGTCATCTCACGACATTCTCTTACGGTGTATATTTTTACAGCCCTGATTAGGCGAGCTTTATCGGGGAAATACATGCACTTTGCCAGCACCGCTGGTCTAGATTCATCCCACATTGCTGACCGAAATTCGTCATCATCCCTTGTGAGGGCATCCACATCCGGCATACTTGGCAAATTATCAAGGTAGGGAATATTCCGCTCATGAAACGGCACGTGGAACTCGTACACTCTTGGTCTAACGGGAGGTGGAGGAGCATGCTCCCTCGTCAGCTCAGGTTTGGCATCCACTTCCTCCTCATCATTACCCTCATCAGGGAAGGGTGTGTCATCTCCAGACTCATCGGCATTGTTGTCATAATCACTATCATCTTCCTGACTCTGCGCATCTGCCAAATCACGAGTTAATACGTCATCTATGGGCAACTGTGTGAGGTCAGGAACATCAAGTTGCTCGTTTTCACTGCACAAAAAGAACAAAATTATAAGCTACTCAACTAGATAAATAATTTACATATAGCTATATCACTTTACTTACAAGTTGTATTGTATTGACGTTCCATGATGGACATTTTCTTGTTGGTGATGACCCCGGATAGACCACCATGGTCCAACATGCTAGAACTACGCATATTCCAACTAGGAGAGGGGTCATTGTTGCTCCCAAACACACACGCAAGTATACGTGGTCGACAAGTAATATAAGATTGTAAGTCCAGATATCGTACCCACAGGGACTTGTGATTAACTATCAACTAAATTAAACCAAACAATTAATCTATTTAAGCAAATCCTAAAGTGTGAATATTTTACAAAAATTAATCTAAAGTAACAAATTAGGAGATCAAAGAAAACAACGGCAAGCTTAACGGCGAATTCAATGTGGGTGAATATTCTAGAGCTATGGGTTAGCTAACAATCCCGTTGAGTTTTTCACTTAAATCAACTAATTAATTTATCTGGTTTATTGGTTGACAAGGTTAATATTGCTCGTAGCCTTCTCCTGAAGTACAACTCGCCTATTCAAGCTAATCTAACGCCTATATTCCTATGGAATTAGAATTAACAAGAACTAATTAATAATTCCTGTATAGTAACCAAGCAAGGCGATTAGGTATATTCCTATCCTAACCACAAATCCGCCCTCCCTAAGAGTTAAGATCTTGCTCTACCTAATCTTATATGCAATCTAGAATTCCCTCTCCCGAGTTCAATCCTAGATTCATAGATAGTATTCAATTGGTGATCAAGCAATCGAATAATTAAGCGCAAGATTGAATAAATAAACCAATATGATAAAATAATAAGAACAATCTAAGCTTCAAACTACAACGTTCATGTAGCACCCAAAACTCTAGAACTAATAAGCTATGAAACTAAAAGAAGAGAAGAGAAGAAAAACTAGTTAGAAGCCTCCTCCAAGCGTGGTTTGTCTTCCTCTAAGTCTAAAGTGTGTCCCTAGGTCTAAGATGTGTCAAAAGTCTGTTCGATCTCCAAAATAACGTTTTTCCATGTATATATACCAAGTAGGGTTGAGCCCAGACGAAAACACCTTTTGCTGCATGAAATAGGACTCCAACTCTGTGAAATTTGTACAGCCGCACCGCACCATGCGCCGCACCCTGCGGCGCGCTAATGGAGTTTATCAGCAGCCTCAACTTTTTACATCAGGCAACATTTTACACTGTTGCGCTGCGCCTTGCGGCATCCCATGCGGCGCGACAGTGTAATTTTCTCAGAGTGAACTTATTTCGTCCTCTTTTAACATCCGGACTTGGTACACGACCTCCGAACACGATCCCGGCTTAATGTCTTGGGCTTTTACTCAAACTTCAAAGCTCCAAATCACTTGAATTCCTTCCATAACGCCTACATAGATCGAAATCACTCCTACAAGGCATAAAACACATATTCAGTGCAAAACACTAGCGATTAAAGCTCAAACTCAATTAAAGTGCAGTAAATTAGAGTGTAATAAGCGACTAAAATACGCAGTTATAGCCTATCATCAGTCATAACTTGTAAAATTCATATCCGGACGGTACCCCTTATGAAAAATATAAGTGTTAATACAAATCTAATTCAAACATAAAATAAACATCGCTAAAGCGTAGAAAATTTGAAGTTTACCAGTCGTCTTGTGGATTATATAGAATCGAAAAATTATTTTGTGGCTGCTCATTTGCCGGTGTAGACAAGTTTAAATCAAGGCAAGCTTTTTCATCCGGAATCTGTCGGGGAAAAACTGCTCCAGAGTAACCACCCGATGACTGGGGGTTATCCCTACTATGCACACCCTCATTATTAGGAACGTCTTCAATCTTGACGTACATTTCCAACAATTATATTACAATAAATTCCTTGTATTCATCCGGAATCCGCAAAAAAACTCTAAGAGTTTCATCATCTTCGATATTAAACTCAGAGTAATAAGCAAACCCATGCGGAGTCACAGAGTACGAAAATCTACCGGTTACTTTAAGGTTCACCGAACGTTTCTTCACACTCATTTTTTTACGTAACAACGATATCAATTTATCGTACTCCATTGTAAGCGGCAATTTAATATGACACTGTGGAGGTGAGCTATACCTCACAGAGTTATTCTCCATTACAACCTCACCCCCCTCCCCCTCAATATAATGAAACCCTTATTTTTGGCTCTTCAGACATTATAAAAAAAATACTTGATAACAAGAAGAGAAGTATGAACGGAAGTTTGAAGGAAAGTTTTGAATGGATTTTCATAAAATCATAACGCCTTTAACTAAGGCAAGTCATAGCTTGGGGTGCAGAATTTTTTTATGTAAAACGCAGTATAATACCACGCTTTATGTATTTGAATTATTGTTATGTCAGTTATCCGCATAACACTTAATGGTCGGCCCAAAAAGGAAGTGAAACGCAGTATAATACTACGTTTTAGTAAAATGTAGTATTATACTACGTTTTACATTAAAAAAAACGAATATTGTCAGTTATCCTAAGAATAAGGAATATTGGTGGGCCCAAATTGAAGCTGCATTTTAGTAAAACGTAGTATTATATTGCGTTTTACATTAACAGCTAACTTTCTGTTAAACTAAAACGCAATATAATACTGTGTTTTAGTTAGAAATATAGCTTTTTATTAGCTGTATAATAGTATTTTGAGTCCAAAATACCATTATTTAGGTTTCAGACTCATCTGTTTCTCCCTACAATCAAAGTAAAGACAAAAATGAAAATATTAAAGAATTGATCAAGTAAGATTTCCCTCAAAAGTATTGTATAACCTGATGTTACATGAATTTCAAGATTGTAAATTTAGTGAAAATATATATTTTATGATTATCAGATTACTACAAATGTTTAATGCAGATCCTGAAATCCATTAATGATATGGATTGGCAGACTATGATTCTTATATAGAGGAAGATCGCTTCGGGATCAATGTGGTGTGGCTAACGTAGAGTAGTCCGCCTTTACAACGTTTGATTATCTAGAACTTCGGATATTGAGATTAATTAATGTTGTTTATCTTACCTTGGCTTTTATCCTACTCAGACTTGAAGTTGAAGAAGCAGATAAAATAAGTTTAGGATATTTTTAACTTTCCCTCTCTAAGCTAGCTGTAAAGAAGAAGAAGAAAAAAAGAAATGAATTCGGTCAATTTCTAGCTCTTTTTCAACCCAAAAAAAATAAAAATAATTGTATACCAGATGGGGACTTTTAGGGGTAAAAAAAGAAGGAAATTTCTGGCCAACTTTACTAAATGGTATTACCCATTGACGATGTTCTTCTTGTATCCATAGTTATATGCATATGTGACCTTTTCTTGCTATCTTTGAAGATGATTTATATTTTACAGGACAAAGAAATTTCTGCACATGCATGTGACTCTATTTCTCTATGCATCAAAATGGAAAGTAATAATGATACGCTTCTTTAATTTCGAATTCCCATCAAAGCATGCAATCTGTTTCGACGATTCGTGAGATGAATATGAAATTTAATTCATTCTGTATTTTATAACATAACTTCTAACAGGGCATAAAGCATGCAAATTTATATAGATCTATAACATTGACTTGCTATTAAGTTTTTACCTACCAATGGTTGCCTTATGAGGTGGGAGTATAACTTTGAGCTGATTTTTGCATTATATATAGGACAAGTCTATAACGTGGTTACTAAAAATATTTATGCTTATATTCTAATATGTAGATTAATGTAAAATGGTTAGTGAACAGTATATATTTTATGAGTTTCATATTATAATGAATGTAAAATGCACATCTTGCAATCCGTTAATGATCTTATATGGCGGACTATGATTCTGATATGTAGGGATTAATAATAATAATAACAATAATAATAATAATAAGAAGAAGAAGAAGAAGAAACTTTATTCTAATTTTGTTAGCATATTAATTTTATGGAAATAGTAAATGAATCCTTTAAAGTATAACCATGCATGTGATCGCGTCAACCAATCTTCTTGAAATAACTAATTTTAGCAGCCAGTAAAAGGAGCTTCAACAAACCATGTCGAGCCAACTTTAGTAAACCATGTTGGGGAATTCTTTATTATAGATCCATGTTACAACACCAGCGGAATATTAGAAAACTATAATTAAATGTAAATTAAAAATTGAAGTCAGTCAAAAATAATCGAAAGTACTAATAGAAACAGATTTTCAGGTACTATCCAATTTATCTCTTATCGATATCCAGCTACTCGTCACTCACAAATTGTTAATGATTGCTGTTTTTTTTTTTTTCCTTCATATTATGGGACTGGACGACAGGACGAGCAATACCATATATTCGGAGAGGGACTGTGGCTAACATGTTGGCTGGATGTGGATAATGTAGCATTTTTATTTACATGCTTTCAATAAGGATCAAGCTGGAGTGATCGCTAGGCGATCTGTTTTCTCAATGACTAAACTCTTTATCTTTTAGTAATGAAGTATTTTCCATTTTCTAAGCAAAAATCAATAAATTAGCGCAGATATAATCTCGAAAGTTTCTCGTATATCCGTAAAGATGTAACCATATAGGCATGAATACAGAAGGAGACCGCATTTCATTTTTGGTCTTACTGTTTGTCTAAATTATGTCATAGTATATAGTGATTATTTTTCTTTTACACAATACATACTTACCATCGAGTATTTGGCGTTGACTAGGCGTGCATTGACTTATATGATACTTGCATTTATTCCAAACACCTAGAGGGTCAACGTATTTGGGAACAAAACTGTAGATCACCTAATTTTCAAGAAATAAAGAGCACCACCAATTATAATCTAAATCTAAAGGGAAATAAACAAAAAGTGGGGAAAAAGTTGGTATTTTTCGAATTTATAGTCTAACCTGCCAAGAATCGTAGGCCGAGTTAATGATGAAAAGTGGCGTTTGCATGTATGGTGCTACATACTGAGGCCGGCCTGAAAGAAGCACTGCACAAAAATATTCTTGTGAGAAAAATCGGTGGTAAAAGTGCCAATTCTATGGATTTAACTTAACTATATATACTTGATAACGCCTAATTATGCCTTTTAAAAGACAAAGCGGTCATTACAAATATAATCCGGTTTTAAGTCCGGAATCGAATCCTCAGGGAACTAGCCTATCTATTACACTCTTCGGCAATGTTATTATCAACTCAATCAATCTCTGGATGCAAGATTTTTGATAAATAAAGATTGAGTTTTTGTTTAACTACTTCAACTACTATTAAAAACAACAGTAAGCTAAAACAAAGATAATTCAATGGTAAAAAGGTCTGGGGCAGTGATTTCCCCAATTGCTAGTTTAAGTCTTGACTCTTCCGCTATAATCTCGCCGTAATACTCTATGAGGATTAAGAGTTATGGGTTATCGTAATTATTTCTCGATCAACTACAATAATTTACTAGAGCATTCTCTTGAACTACTCTAGCTGACAATAGTTATGCAACTCAAAATTATCCCACCAAAGTTTTGTTATCTCTAAACCCACTTTTAAGTTCAAGTAATGAATCTCTTCAATTACTCAAAAGTGGTGGTGTTCAACAGCTATCTAACCTAATATTTTTTCTCAAGCAATATATGGTAATTAGACACGATTAATCAAGGGCCCATTCAATTAATCACCATACAAAACGTAGTTGAACAATCATATCATAAATCCGTCTCGATTATAACAACTTGAGTCAAAACTTCAACCAACAATCGGTTCCATCAACCATAGATAAGTGTTTAGCTACTCATAACAAAATAAGAGAGAACTACTAAATTGTTCATAATGTAAAATTGCAAGAATTAAAAAGGAGATAGAAAAACTCTACTGTTTGGTTGATCTTCTCACACTTGTTCTTCCTCCAAAATTAGTCTAAAACCATCTTAGCCCCCAATCTTGGGCGAGTTTCTAAAGCATATAAGGGTTTTACAAAAGTTTTCCCGATTTTACACTTTGGTCCTCAAACTTTCCAGCAGCGTGAACAGTGCACCGTGGTCGCGGCCAACCGCGATCGACCGCGGTGAATGCTGACCTTTCTGCCTTATGTTGTTAATCTACCGCGGTTCACCGCGGTCGCGGTGGCCTTCTTGCCCAGGCCATTTATGCTTCTTTGTGTTCGGGTACTTCTCGAGTGGGCATTTTTCTTCACATTATCGCCTCCAAAACACTCCATGTTGCTTCCTCTCATATAATATTCCCTGCTAAACAAAAGAACACTATTTAGAGCATTTTGTTGGCAATTTATCTATAAAACAATAACAAAGTATGGTCATATTAAGGTGTAAATATCAACTATATATCCTACTATCAACACCCCACACTTAAATTATTGCTAGTCCTCGAGCAATCCACCACACTCCATCCAAATTCCTTCCCTAAGCTTTTCCCTTAACTAACACCATGAACATTTTACAAAAGTTGCACCTAGTAGTGAACAACCTTTACCTCAAGAGTCAAACCTTTTGTACCATGCAACATTTGCACTTACTCAAACTACTTTATACAAGAGTCAAGACTTACCTTTCCTTTGTGAATCACATGCCCTCACATCACATAAGAGAGTCGTTCCACATATAATGATAATTAGAACAAGTAGGAACTAAGATAGACAAAATTCGCTCACTCTCAGAAAGAACGTTCACATGCCACAAAGATGCACCATAGGTTTGCCCATAGTGTAATACTTTACTAATTGAGCCCATTCAGTCTAATATCAATAGGACTTTACTTGGTTGTAATGTAGGCTAAGGGACGGGTAGGATATATTTAGATATAGTGACTAACCTCCCTAAGCACTTTTAATACAATTACATTTAACTTAAAGATCATAGTTGTGCCAACCAAACACTCCACCTCATTTGTTTCATCCCCATCCATTAGGTGCAATTTGTAAAAGCCACCACTTATCAACCATTATAATTATTTATAACCCATATTTTTTTTCCGTGGTGCTTTTTCTTTTATGCTTCAAAATTCCACACATTTTCTCTATCTCAATGGTTCCACTCAAACACCAAACCACCTCCCCAAACTTTTGTTTTGCATATTTCCATTACCATTCAAGTGGTTATTGGGAGGTAAAAGGGTTCAAACAGCAAGATATTCAAACAATTAGGTAAGGTTCGCAATGTGGTTACCAAAGAAATAGGCTTATAGGCTCAACGGGGTTAACTAAGATGTATTGCATTCACGTGGGTTTACTTTATATGTTTGGCTCAACAAAGAAATGTCTATATCACTTTTAAAACTGAAAGAAACTACTATTTCGCTTTGCAAACACACAGGGCAAGTTCTAGGCATCAAATATGAAACATGGAACACAGTAACTCACACACACATGGCACATGACTCACTCCAGATTGGTTTATCAAGACATTATCTTTTGAATGTTCAAGTTAGATACAAACGTACAATTTTAAGGCACTCTAACAGGATTCAACCAATGAAGCTAGGCGTTATACTCTAATGTCTATTGCGCTCAGGTGTATCAACGCTAAGGGTTTTTCTTCGAATTTAGCTCGTAGCCCATTAGTCCTAATTTAAAACTAAAAAGAACAAAATTAAACAAAAACTACCTATACCTGGTTCAAGCTAAACCCTTGAAAAAGAACCGTGGCCCAAAGAAAAACCAAGGGGGAGTTACTACACTATCTAAAAATAAAAAAATAAAAATCTTTTTGGTCTTTTCTCTAGACTAACTTCCCTCAAGAAAATTTTCTAAAGGATCCGTCATCAGGAAGAGTCTCCATAATGCAATTTGTTTTCTTCGACTTAGTCCCTCAAGAACCCCGCCGAAAGAGATTCGTCATCGGGACAAGTCACTTACTATTTTAGCTTTCCTAATGAACTATTGCTCTACATCAAAACACTCAAAGCAAGACAAAACAAGCAAAATCAAACAGTCAATTATTACAATTACAAATATACAATGAAGTATCCCCCACCACACATTTAAAATGATGACATGTCCCCATGGCTTAAAACTTTAAAGAACAGTGAGGTTAAGGAACTTCCCTGAAGGCTCACTCTTGATCGGAGATAGTGTCTGGGTTCACGTTGCACGCACATCCCAGTGCTCTCGACCAGCCCAAGAATTTATTCTCCGACTTCACTTGCCTCTTAGCTACCGCATCAACACGGGCACCCAAATCAGTGACTGAGGTACGCAACCCAGCCATATCCTGCTCCAAAGCTATCATACGAGTGCTCCGGCATGGCTGTGATAGGCCTGCCACATCAACTCTCGGAGGAGGGGGAACCGCAACTACCTCAGCATCATCATCATCATCAGCTGAATCATCGTCAGAGTCATCAACATTCATCACCGGCTCTCGTCCAATTCCAATTTTTCTCGCCCGGAACGGGGCTTTTAGTGGAAATCTCTCATCAACCCGAGGGTCTTCAGGGACTCTAGCAATACGATACAACCGGGTGATCAGCGAAGGGAAGTAGTGGCCCTTGGTTAGCTTCGGTGATCTAACGAACATCTTTTCATGGATGAGTCGGGCCACATCAAAATCATTGTGGGACATAAAACAGTGCATTGCGGACGCCCGTGGTAGATTAACATCAGTCGTGTTGCTGGATGGCAACAATCGACTGTTGACAATGGTTAGCCAACACTTAGCCTCATAATTCAGACAGTGGGAGTTGAGAGTAATCATGTGCTTGATCTATAGGTGTTCTCCATCTGGCACACAGATAGTATCAAGAAGAGTTCCCCACAAGGCCCATGTACCGCTAAAAGTACGATAAGGATCAAATTCACCCCGAAACACTGGCAGCCTGTATACCCTGTGGATGGTGTTGAGGGATGCGTTTACCGGGGTATTGCGCACCGTCACAACCCCATTCTCATGTTCTGGAAAGTTCGCATAGAACTCCCTTACTAGTTGAACATCAGCCTCCTCCGGTACCTCGAAGAAGATATCCAGCTGACACCGCCTCAGCTCATTAAACATATTGGGGCATTCTATCTCCAAAGCTGTGCGATCAATGTGCACCATATGTTGCAACTTCTTAGCTGCTTTCTGGTTTTACCTATCCTCCGCTGCTCTGGATACAAACCGAGTGCTATCAAACTGAGGTGCATTGGCTTGGCTCCTAGCTCGTGAGGAGCCTCCCGGTCTACTAGTAGAGGGCCCAGTGTTTCGTCTCTTTCTAGCTAAACTCATTGCACTTATTAAATAACGAAACGCCTATTAGTGAGTGCGCAAAATATATGACTATGGATGGTTACTCAAATTTCACCATAACCATGTCACAATAGCTCCTTATATCTCCATTGGGGCAATTTCCCAAACACCTTGTGGGCGGGGCATTATCCAAACACACTTAGCCCTCATGAATCTATCAAAACTCCTCCCAAATTGAGTATACAACTACACCAATACACTCCACACTTGTGTCATTCAATCACCCACCAACAAACACCGTTCCAAACATTAATTACACAGCCCCTTCACCAAACATTCTCATAAACGAAATTAAAATAGAAAAAAACTATAAAAAAAATCTACTACAATTACAACACCATATCAACCTCAAACTATCATAAACAACAACAAAATACAAAAAGAAAAGAGAATGGAGGGTTAGAATCATACCTTAAGGGAGGAAAGAGGAGAGGAATGGAGATGGGGGGTGTAGTATGAGTGAAGAAGAAGAAGAGGAGGAGAGGAATTGGGGAAGTTAGGGTTTAGAGAGAGAGAGAGATGGAGAAATTTGGGGGAGGGGGATCAGTAATGTAAGGTTAGGAGGGGAGGGGGTTTGGGTTTTAAAATTAAAAGAAGAAGAAAAGAAAAAAACAGAAAAAGAACGAAAAAATTTAAAAAAATTCAAAATACCTGGTACCCCCGCGGTCGACCGCGGTCCACCGCGGCCGCGGTGGGTTTTAAAAAATTAAGGCAGAATGTTTACATCTCACCGCTGTCCACCGCGGTCGCGGTGGGAAGAAAAATTCGTACAGAATGTTGCCTTCCACCGCGGTTGCGGTGCTGGCACTGTTTTTTTTTAAATGAACATACTAACAACAACACTCGTGGGTTGCCTCTCACCCAGCGCCTTATTTAACGTCGCGACACGACGCAAACATTTTATCATCACTTCTTTTCCGCGTACTGGGGCTCTCCCAAAGTGATTACCACTCTCTCCCCTTTTTCTTCAGCCATTCCAAGGTAATGTTTCAACCTTTTCCCATTTACTGTGAACTTGTTTGTCCCATCTTCTGATTCAATCTCTACAGTTCCACTTAAGAACAATTTCACCACTCTGAAGGGTCCTGACCATCGGGACTTTAACTTACCTGGGAACAATCTCAATCTCGAGTTGTATAACAACACTAGATCTCTGGGTTTGAAGTTTCGATCCAAAATGTGCTTATCATGCATTAATTTCATCATTTCTTTGTATAATCTAGCACTCTCAAAGGCCTGGAACCTGAATTCCTCAAGCTCATGTAATCCAGTGACTTTGTTAGTACCTGCTGTCTCCATGTCTAAGTTCAACTGCCGCAATGCCCAAAGTGCTTTATGCTCTAGCTCAACTGGGAGGTGGCATGCCTTGCCAAACACCAACTTGTACGGTGACATACCAATTGGGGTTTTGAAGGCTGTGCGGTACACCCACAATGCATCATCCAACTTCTTTGCCCAGTCAGTCCTTGTTGCATTCACTGTTTTTGTGAGGACACTTTTAATCTCCCTGTTGGACACTTCAACTTTCCCGCTTGATTGTGGGTGGTACGGGGTGGTCACTTTATGAAGAACTCTATATTTTTCCAATAGCCGTGCGAATGCTCTATTGTAGAAATAGGTTCCGCTATCACTGAGTATAGCTCTTGGGGTACCAAAACGTGTGAAAATGTTCTTCTTTAGAAAGCCTAGTACCCCTTTAGCATCATTGGTCGGAAGATCCACTGCTTCGACCCACTTGGAAACATAGCCAACTGCTACCAATATGTACTTGTTACCATGCGAGCTGACGAATGGCCCCATGAATTCAATCCCCCACATGTCAAAAATCTCCACCATTTGAATTGTGGTAATTGGCATCTCGTGTCTACGAGATATGTTGCCAGTACTTTGGCAATTATCGCAGCTTTTAACCCAATCATGGGCATCCTTAAACAGAGTAGGCCAGTACAAGCCTGACTCCAACACCTTAGCTGCTATCCAAATTCCTCCAAAGTGTCCACTATATAGTGAGGCATGGCAAGCCTGCAAAACAGAATGTTGATCTTTCTCGGGGATACACCACCGGATCATGTTATCTACACATATTTTAAATAATAGAGGTTCATCCCAATAATAATACCGACAATAACGAAAGAACTTTTTCTTTTGAATTGAGGAGAGTTCATAAGGTACAATACCACTTGCTAAATAATTAGCAATATCAGCACACCAAGGTGCCTCCTCCATTGTCATTGCCAGTAACTGTTCATCCGGGAATATCTCTTTTATATCCTCAACCTCTACCTTCTTTTCAGCTCCTTCCAACCTTGAGAGGTGGTCAGCTACTTGGTTCTCTGTCCCTTTTCGGTCACGTATTTCCAGATCGAATTCTTGTAACAGAAGAACCCAGTGAATCAAGCGTGGCTTTGACTCCTTCTTTTCTATCAGGTACCTAATTGCTGCATGGTCAATGTAAACAATAACTTTCGATCCAATCAAGTATGACCTGAATTTGTCAAATGCAAAAACAACAGCCAACATTTCCTTTTCTGTCACGGTGTAATTGAGTTGTGAACTGCTTAGCGTTCTGCTTGCATAGTAAATCGGGTGCATCAGTTTATCCTTTCGCTGCCCCAAGATTGCTCCTATGGCATAGTCATTTGCGTCGCCCATGAGCTCAAATGGCTGCTCCCAGTTGGGTGCAACAATGATGGGTGCAGTCACCAATCGCTTCTTCAGCTCCTCAAATGCCAACCTGCATTCATTAGAAAACACAAATAGGTGATCATTTTCAAGGAGTTTGCATAATGGGTTAGCAATTTTGGAGAAATCTTTTATGAATCGCCTGTAGAACCCGGCGTGCCCAAGGAAACTTCTCACCGCCTTGACTGAAGTGGGCGGTGGTAGTTATTCAATCACGTCAACCTTAGCATGGTCTACCTCAATTCCTTTACTGGACACTCGATGTCCCAGGACTATCCCTTCCTGTACCATAAAATGGCACTTCTCCCAGTTCAACACTAAATTTGTCTCCACACATCTTTTGAGCACTCTTCTTAAGTTGTGAAGATAGTCCTCGAATGAATCTCCCACCATGGAGAAATCATCCATAAAGACCTCCATAATATCTTCCACCATGTCTATGAAAATGGCTAACATGCACCATTGAAATGTCGTCGGTGCATTGCAAAGCCCAAAAGGCATTCTCCTAAAGGCGAAGATGCCATACAGACAAGTGAAGGATGTTTTCTCTCTATCTTTGGGGGCTATTGATATCTGATTGTACCCCGAGTATCCATCCAAGAAATAGAAGTGTGATCGCCCGGCCAGCCTGTCCAACATTTGTTCAATGAAAGGCAAGGGGAAGTGGTCCTTCCGGGTGGCTGTGTTTAATTTTCGATAATCCATGCAAATTCGCCATCCCGTGACTGTACGAGTTGAGATCAACTCATTGTTCTCATTTTGCACAACAGTCATTCCCCCCTTTTTCGGCACACATTGGACATGGCTGACCCAATTGCTATCAGAGATAGGGAAGATGATTCCCGCATCTAACCATGTGATCACTTCCTTCTTTACTACCTCTTTCATATTCGGGTTCAGCCTTCTTGGATGTTCTCTGGAAGGTTTGTGCCCTTCTTCCAAGAGAATCTTGTGCATATAGAAGGCTGGGCTGATACCCTTTATGTCTGCCATGGTCCAGCCAATGGCAGTCTTACTTTCCTGCAGTACCTGTAAGAGCTAATCTACCTGCACATCTAGCAAACTGGATGATATAATAACAGTCAAAGTAGAATCAGGGCCTAAGAAAATGTACCTGAGGTGAGCTGGGAGTGGCTTCAGCTCCAGCTTGGGTGGTTCCTCTACTGATGGATTTGCTGGAGGTGTAGCCCTTTTTTCTAACTCAAGGGACTCGAACTGAGGTTCCCTTTTCCAGAACCCTTGTCCTTCAAGTGCCATGACCCACTCAGCTAACCCTTCACCATCCATCTTCTAAATTTGTCAGACATGCCTCTAATGGATCTTTAACAGTCAGGGTCACATAATCTTCTTGCAGGATCACATCCACTGTCTCCACTAGAGAGCAATTAGAATATTCACTGGGTCTCTTCATAGATTGCTGAACATTGAATATGACTTCTTCATCGTTCAGTCTCATTTTTAATTCCCTAGTCTCACAATCGATCAGTGCTCTCCCAGTGGCCAAAAATGGCCTACCTAAAATGATAGGTATCTCCTCAGCTACCTGACTGTCCAGAAAAACAAAGTTTATAGGAAACACGAACTTCCCCACTTGCACCAACACATCATCAAGAATCCCAGTAGGCCTTTTTACCGTACGGTCAGCCAGCAGCAGCAACATCGAAGTCGGTCTAGCTCTGCCAATGCCCAGTTTGGTGTATACAGCCAGAGGAATCAAATTTATGCTGGCTCCCAAATCACATAATGCCTTTGCAAAGGCGTAACTCCCAATCGTGCATGGAATAGTGAAGCTACCTGGGTCGGACATCTTTTGAGCCATCGGTCTGGTCACTACTGCGCTGCAGGTCTGCGTCAGAGTCAATGTGGATAGGTCCTGAAAATCAAATTTTCGTGACATTAGGTCTTCCATCATCTTTGCATAACCTGGAATCTCCCTCAAGGCATCCATCAAAGGAATATTCAACTGAATTTGACGCAACATCTCCATGAATTTCTTGTATTGATCTTCCTTCTTTTGTTTTACCAGTCTCTGAGGGAATGGTGCAGGTATCACCCTTTGTGCACTGTTTGTTGGCTTCTCTCTGTTGGGGTTCTATGGCACAAGAAACACCACCTGTTCTGCATCTTGTTCATTTACCTTAGCCTTACCCTTTTCATCTTGACCCTGTTCAACCACCACTTCAGTCAGATTTGTTGGTTCATCTACCTCTAGTGGAATTGGAGTGGCTGGCGTAGTCTATTTGTTGGCTTGTGCAACCTCCTGCTCTTTGTCTAAATCTCTCCCATTCCAGAGACTTACTGCCATCCGCTGATTCGGGTTTTGCTCCTTAGGGTTAATATTTGTATCCGCTGGCAATGTTCCCTGGGGGCGGTTGTTTAAAGCCGTAGACAACTGCCCCAACTGAGTTTCAATGTTCTTTATAGCTGTATCATGTACTGCCAACTTTTCTTGCATCTTACCATTTGTTCCAATGAGTTGCTAGAGTATCCCCCTGATCTCTACCATGTTATTATCTTGCTGCTGAGGAGGTGGCTGATATATCAACTGTTGCTGGTTCTGTTGTGGGTAGCACTGTTGTCTCTGGTGGTATGGCACCATTTGGCCTTGAGCTTGCATTCCCCCAGGCTGAGGCATGTTGGGTCTGTATTGCTGATTTGGTACCGGTCTCCACTGTTGTCCTCCTTGTCTCTGACCCCCAAAGTTGTTAACATAATACATATCTTCCCTTGCCCCTTGATTTTCACCTTCTCCGCTCCATGAACACACATAAGACTGATTAACACAGGGTGTACACAGTCCTCCATTTGTCGTGTCAACAATATGCACCTGTTTGGTACCCATCTCATCTATATTCTTTGTTAAAATACTCATCTGAGTCATGAGTGTGGCCATGTTCTCTGCATGCAAATTATTTGGGTCAAGAGGAACTGAATGCACTATGGGTGCCAGTGTTGTACCTCTAGTCATCCATCCCGAACTATGAGACATCTTGTCAAGAAGGACTTTGCACTCGGTGAATGTCTTACTCACAAATGCACCTCCAGCTGAAGCATCCACATTGGCCTTTAGATTGTCAGCTAACCCCATGTAGAATATCTGGCCAAGCATCTGTTCTGGAATGCCATGGTGAGGACACTTCATCAGCATCCCTTTAAATCTTTCCCAAGTTTCTTGCAAGGTCTCAGTCGGCTGCTGCTTGTACTGTAATATTTCATCAATCTACCTTGCAGTCTTGTTAGGCGGGTAGAACTTATTCAGGAACTGCTTTACTAATTCTTCCCAGGTGATAATGGAATCTATTGGGAGCGAATTCAGCCAAGTCTGAGCTTCCCCAGTCACAGAGAACGGGAACAGTAATAGCTTGATAGCTTCTGGGGTCACATTTGGCTACCTTTGAGTCACGCAAATTGACAGAAAATTTTTCAAATATTGCCGAGGGTCTTTAATGTGTGACCTAGAGAACAATCCCTTATTCTGCAGCAGATGCAACATATTGTTGGTGATTTGGAATATCTTCGCTTGAATTGCGGGTACAACTATGGCAGTTGCCAGGTTGTCAGTTGTGGGTTGAGCCCCATCATAAAGTGCAGCTTCTAGCACAAGAGGTGCCACCACTCTGACGTTTGGGTCAGCTGGCTAATCCCTGATGTTTCCGTTGACGTTCTCTACGTCACCCATGTCAATTTCAAGCTAGTATGGTTGTTGTGATTGTTGGATCCTCTTGTTGGCACGATTCAATGCCCTGAATGTTTTCTCGGGGTCTGAAAGTCCTTCAAGCAATTCTCCAGTCCTCGAAGAATCTCTAGGCATACACCTGAATTCCACAAGAGTTCAAACGTTAGAATTTCAATGAAAATTGTTTAACACCTTTGGAAATTGATTTGAACTAATAATTTTTATACTACTTTTAAGTTGTAATAAATAACACTATTAGTTCCCCGGTAATGGCGCCAAAAATTGATAACGCCCAACTATGCCTTTTAAAGGACAAAGCGGTCGCTGCAAATATAATCCGATTTTAAGTCCGAAATCGAATCCTCAGGTAACTAACCTATCTATTACACTCTTCGGCAATGTTATTATCAACTCAATCAATCTCTAGATGCAAGATTTTGATCAATAAAGATTGGGTTTTTATTAACTACTTCAATTACTATTAAAAACAACAGTAAGCTAAAATAAAGATAATTCAATGGTAAAAAGGTCTAGGGCAGTGATTTCCCCAATTGCTAGTTTAGGTCTTGACTCTTCCGCTATAATCTCGCCGTAATACTCTATGAGGATTAAGAGTTATGGGTTATCGTAATTATCTCTCGATCAACTACAATAATTTACTAGAGCATTCTCTCGAACTACTCTAGCTGACAATAGTTATGCAACTCTAAATTATCCCACCAAAGTTTTGTTATCTCTAAACCCACTTTTAAGTTCAAGTAATGAATCTCTTCAATTATCCAAAAGTGGTGTTGTTCAACAGCTATCTAACCTAATATTCTTTCTCAAGCAATATAAGGTAATTAGACACGATTAATCAAGGGCCCATTCAATTAATCACCATACAAAACGTAGTTGAACAATCATATCATAAATCCGGCTCGATTATAACAACTTGAGTCAAAACTTCAACCAACAATTGGTTCCATCAACCCTAGATAAGTGTTTAGCTACTCATAACAAAATAAGAGAGAACTACTAAATTGTTCATAATGTAAAATTGCAAGAATTAAAAAGGAGATAGAAAAACTCTAATGTTTGGTTGATCTTCTCACACTTGTTCTTCCTCCAAAAGTAATCTAAAACCAGCTTAGCCCCCAATCTTGGGCGAGTTTCTAAAGCATGTAAGGGTTTTACAAAAGTTTCCCCGATTTTACACTTTGGTCCTCAAACTTTCCAGCAGCGTGAACAGTGCACCGCGGGCGCGGCCAACCGCGGTCGACCGCGGTGAATGCTGACCTTTCTGCCTTACGTTATTAATCTACCGCAGTTCACCGCGGTCGCGGTGGCCTTCTTGCCCAGGCCATTTATGCTTCTTTGTGTTCGGGTACTTCTCGAGTGGGCATTTTTCTTCACATTATCGCCTCCAAAACACTTCATGTTGCTTCCTCTCATATAATATTCCCTGCTAAACAAAAGAACACTATTTAGAGCATTTTGTTGGCAATTTATCTATAGAACAACAACAAAGTATGGTCATATTAAGGTGTAAATATCAACTATATAGCCTACTATCAACACTACATTGATAGTGTAAATAATTTTCAAAATTATGAAGTATTATATTTTAACTCGGGTAACAGATAATCTGCTTTATTTTTCCGTTTATTAATTTCACTTTTTACATATAGTAAAAGATATTTTTGCACTGTTTGTACAGGGGCAAAGCTAAAATACTAAATGCTGGTTTGGTCGAATCCGATAGTTTTTGCTCAAATAATGTATTTGTGTTAAAAATTCATTAGTACGTACAAATATCAAATTTAGTACCCAATATAAAAAAATTAGCTCTTATTATTTTTGTTTTAAAATTTAGAATACATAAAGTTGAAATTCTGGCTCCGCCTCTGCGCCGTACATAAAAGCTAAAAACTCCAATTGTATTCCAAAAACATTGTTCTTACCAAGCTTTTATCATATTCAACAGCGCAATCTTGTGGCAGGTTCTTGGCAGACCCCTAAAACCAGGTACAATCAAGATTAAAAACATTGAAAGGAATAGAGATAACAAATAAGCAACTAATTAAATTATGATTCTTACATGTAATTTAACAATTCTGTAAAACAACTCTTGTATATGTGGATAGCCCGAAATAGTTTCTCTGCATAAACTCATACAAATATTAGTATCAAACTTCAAAACACTGCAACCAAATTTCTAAGGAATCGAAGGGGGAAAAAGAAACTTACACATCAACAAAAAAACCAGAATCAAAAATGCATCTAACTCTAACACTTAGAGGAAGGAGATTGCTGAACTTGTCACAATTCAATATTGCAGCCAACCCTCCTGCTGAAGTTCCACTCAGAATGGCCTATCATGACATTTTTTTTTTTAAATTTGTTAGTTATGTAAAATAAAATAGAAATTAACTTAAATTTTTGGCCTCCCAAAAAGAATAGTCGATAAATGTATATATTATACATAACTAATAATGTACAATATTTGTATATTGATTAGGGACTGTATTTTTAGGTCGAGCAGCCAAATGTGTTAAAAGACCAAAATATATAAATAAAGCTAAGGGGGTACATTTTCAGCTTTGTACATTCCTTTAGCTAA
The DNA here is from genome assembly GCF_000393655.2 of Nicotiana sylvestris. Classification (NCBI taxonomy): domain Eukaryota; kingdom Viridiplantae; phylum Streptophyta; class Magnoliopsida; order Solanales; family Solanaceae; genus Nicotiana; species Nicotiana sylvestris. The sequence continues at coordinate 14,217,998 of NC_091068.1, forward strand.
CAAATGTTGCACGATTGATTTGAAAATCCTTGCCCCTCTGTAGTGGAGATTTGTAGACTGGAAAAGTTTTAATATTTCTTGTTAGAAAATTCAATTATATTAATATGGACTTTATAGCAATAAGAGAGAACTTGTACAATTGAACTTACTGGATCAACTTCTTGAACGTCACCTGTATAAGATGCCCCATCATAGTACATAATCTTGAGTTTGTTCCAGTCATAGAAATCTAAAAATGGTGACATACATAATTTTCCTTTCCATTTCATTGGTTAAGAGAGCTAGACAATTTCTAATAAATAAAAAAAAATATTACCGGATTTAGTTCAGTGTCATTGCTCAAAATTCTTGTAAAAAAACTTGAGGAGGAATTTGTTTTGAAGATCCATAAACTTGTCCAGCACGAGTTAGGCAGTTTGAAGTGGTGTCACACCAGCCTCCTCCCTGAAAAATTCGGAGTTAGTTATAAAGACAACGTTTCTGCTACAACAGATTATTAAAATATATCGATAATAAAAAAAATATATTATAGTATAAATGTTAGAGGATTCTATAAGTTAAATTAAAAGTCGTAGTTACGTTAGTTATGTTCAAGACGTATCTGCTATAACAAGCTAAAATGTATAAATAGTAAAAAAATATTTTACAATACAATGTTTTGGTGGATATTATAAGTTAAATAAATTATTTATAAAAAAAACGAAACTAGGAAACTGAGATTATGACTCTAACCTCAAGGTGAAGAAGCCAACTACGAACTCCTGCGCCAGTTCCTTGATAAAAGTTGAAAGCAGGTGCACTTCCATCTAAACATACTAGTATTAAAACGAGTTGTAATTGAAGTTTTTTTCTAGTGAAAAAATGCTCTCTGTCATGAACTCCCAAACCCATCAACTTACATCGTTGATTCCCCCCAAACCACCAGACATCAACGTAAATTCACTACAAATTCATCAACAACAAATACCAAAAACAACATTCAAGGATATGCTAATATCCTCCGACCCTATGAGTTTCGCACCCATGCTGAATCAATCTAATGAATACCCCCTAGAATACTCCTCAGAAGATAGAGGGAACTTGGAAGAGATGCTGGATGCTCCCTCGCAGGGGATCAGTAGGATCACTCTCACGGATGATGACAAAAGAAGAATCTATGAGCCTTGGAAAAATGTAGTCATTGTCAAATTGTTTGGGAAAAGGATGCTATACCAATACCTAAGACAAAAAATACAGGAACTTTGGAGACCAATGGAACAAATAAAACTAATTGACCTGGGTGAAGACTATTTCATTATCAAGTTTGTAAAAAGAGAGAACATGGACACAGCGCTACATCAAGGTCCATGGTTTGTGAATGGCCATTACCTATCAGTGGCTAAATGAAAACTGAATTTCGTGGTAACGAAAGAAAAACTAACAACCTCAGCTAGATGGATTCGATTGCCACAATTACCAACAGAATTTTATGATACAAAAACTGTGGAAAGAATTGGCAACTCTATAGGTCGTTTGCTAAAAATTGATGTGTGCACATCAACAACTATAAGGGGATGCTATGCACGATTATGTGTAGAAATTCCTTTGGAGCATCCAGTGCAACCCTACATTTATATTGGTACTCATAAGAAATCAATACATTACGAAGGAGAGAAGCTGTTTTGCACAATATGTGGAAGACTGGGCCACATTTCGACCCTATGCTCCTTTGCCCAGAAGCCCTCAAAATTGAAACACAACCCAGAAGCCTTAGAACATGACATAAATGAAGATAGCAAAGCAGGAGAATGGAAGGTTGTCAACTTCAACAAGAACAAGAGGCACCATGGGAAAATCGTTTCTTCCAACAAGGTTCTTCCTAAGGAACAACAAGAAGGCCCAGGTATCTCTGTAAATCTTTTCCATGCCAGCACAGGTAAGTTTCTTGACACCCAAGTTCTTCAATACAAACCTAAAGACACCACCAATTTACAATACTCCAAAGAGGAAATCATCTATAATAGGTCAATGCCAAACGATACCATGGTTCTGGTTCAAAGCCACTTTACCACCCTTGAACATGAGCAAATGGTTTTGGAAAATTATAAAAAAAATGATAATAAAAAATTCACTAAAAAATCCCATGCAAAGCCACACGTGGACATGTCAATCTCTCACTGCCAACTTGGACACATGCGTGTCCGACCCAAATAACAACGATAATTGTGACATGCAAATAGAGGGGGCTAACATCATTATTAACCCTACTATTAGCACTAATCTCATAGGGCAAGGCAAGGACCTAATAAGTGAAGCTAATCCTTACACTCCTAAAGAACAAACAAATACACAAAAGCTTCCTAAAAAATCTGAAAATACAAACACCCCTAAGCATGCAAGCCAAATGTCCACCATTGAATCTAACACACGAAAAATGGCCAACTCAACCAAACACGGCAAAGATACTACTCCATTTCACAACAAAACTATAAGTATCATAACTGACCATTCAAATTTCATGCAAGAAGACCTCCCAATCATTACCTCTATCACAAATAAAATTCCCCCCCTCGGAATCCCTTAACCTTCCACACTCCTTTCCACCTTTAAAGAGTACATTGCCTATCCAAAATGCCAAGAATTCCAAACTCCCTCAGGAGAAGACACATCCTAATTCAAATTCTCAGATAACAGAGAATTCATTCGATGGAAAATCACCAAGATCCACCTCCCCAACCATTAGCTCCACAGATCATCTTTGTCCAACTCCCCCCCCCCAAACTATAAGACTGCCAACCACTATCTTTTATGGAAATGAGACTAATGGGCCATGCAATCTCCTTCAACATCTAAGTGAATAGTCAGGACACTAGAGTGATATTCCAAAACACACAATACCTAGCACAACTTGTGACAGAGGGCATGAGGATTGCCATGAGAAACTACTGGAACCAAGCATGGTTAAACAACATTCTTCAACCACTTGCTCCTTCTATGAATCCAAACTTTGTCCAGGCAATGAGGGTCGAGTGGCACATGCCCCCTCACTTCAACCCAATCCAGCCACAGCATCTCCCCCAAAACCTCCCATTCTTCTCACCCGACATTCTAACAGTCATGAATCCAATCTTCCTACCTGGGACACCACCCAACAGGCTCAGGAACAGGTAGTGAATCAGGAGGTCCCCCATGCACCACCATCTCCACCACAAGCCATGCAAGAACAAAACCTAGAGGAGGCAAAATGGAGGAAGAGGTCGAGGGACCCTTCAACTTAAACTCAAAACAAGTCCTAGACTTCTCAAATCTAGATGGGGTAAAGGTATATCTCTTTACGGAGAGGCATGAGAAGAGGCACGTGCTCAATTATCCCTTAGCACTTTACAAGTGCTCGATGGACATCAGACCACCACAAGACCCAACGGTGAGCAACAGAGCGATGATTCTGGTGCCATCTCTGAGGAGGAATCCCATCTTTCTGGGAGGAGTAAGGGAGAACAAGGATCCACAGAACCCAAACATAAATCAATCAATGAATCAACCAACTAATTTTATAGTGTGGAACATCCGTAGGGGAAATAACGATAACTTCAGAAGGAATTTTAGGGAGATGATTGATACACATAGACCTTGTATGGTAACACTTCTGAAAACTAGGATGGTTAACCATGAACAATGCAACAACAACAACAACCCAGTAAAATCCCACAAGTGGGGTCTGGGAGGGTAAAAAAAGAAAGTGACCAATCTTTCTGTGGAGGCGGCGAAGGGATGGTAAGGCTTTGAAGCCAAGTATCAGTAGGGGTCCTCTTGCCTAACGGAGTCAGCCCAACATGGACAATGATAGGCAGACCAAAGATTTACGCAGTCGTTGGTGTACGCAGACCTTACCCCTACCCCCAAAGGAGTAGAGAGACTGTTTTTGGAAGACCCTCGGCTCAAGATAATAAGAAAAACAAAAAGGAAAGAGTATTAGTCTCACCACAGAGATCATAGGAAAAATAGGAACATAAAATGCAGAAGGAAAAATGCAAAACAAAAATGATGGCTAGTAAATAGGTCCTGCACCGAAAAGAGAAAAAAGTAAGACACGGCCAGAGGCGGATCTAAGATTTAAACTCTATGGGTTCAATCTTTAATGTCTTTAGCATTGAACCCATAGTATATTTAAAGTTATGGGTTCATATCCACTATTTTTCATAATTTTAATAGATTTTTACATATAAATTTATGCTCCACGTTGAAAGTACTGGGTTCAGTTGAACCCGGCACTCGGTTGTTGCATCCGCCTCTGGACACGGCAACGCCCCTATCTATTTCAGACAAAACCCCTACCAGACTAGGCTCACAACAGTACATGTAACGCAAGACTCAGCTACCTCCTAGCCTACAACCGTAATACTCGACCTCCATACCTTTCTATCAAGTGTCATGTCCTCGGAAATCTGAAGCCTCGCCATATCCTGCCTGATCACTTCTCCCCAATACTTCTTAGGCGACCCTCTATCTCTTCTCGTGCCCTCCACAACCAGTCGCTCACACCTCCTTACTTGAGCATCTGGGCTTCTCCTCTGTACATGTGCGAACCATCTGAGCCTCGCTTCCCTTATCTTGTCATCAATGGGAGCCACGTGCACCTTCTCTCGAATATCATCATTTCTAATCTTGTCCATCATAGGGTGCCCGCACATCCACCTCAACATCCTCATTTTTGCTACTTTCATCTTTTGGATATGTAAGTTCTTAACAGGCCAACACTCAGCCCCATACATCATCGTCGGTCTAACCACCGCTTTATAGAACTTACCTTTGAGTATCGTTGGCACTCTCTTGTCTCACAAAACTCCGGATGCTAACCTCCACTTCATCCATCCTACCCCAATACGGTGTGCGACATCCTCATCGATCTCCCCTCCCACATGGATAACCGAACCAAGGTACTTGAAGTTGCCTCAACTTGGGATAACCTGTGATTCAAGACTCACATCCACACCCACTTCCCACAGCTCAGTGCTGAACTTACACTCCAGGTATTCCGTTTTTATTCTGCTCAGCTTGAAACCTTTAGACTCAAGAATCTATCTCCAAACTTCTAGTCTCTCGTTAACCCCGGCTCGTGACTCATCAATCAGAACTATGTCATCGGCAAATAGCATGCACCATGGCACCTCCCCTTGAGTATGGTTTGTCAATACACTACAAGTAATTTTCTACAATACCTGGAAAGTTCTCTTTAAAAAGAGTATAATGACATCCTTAGGATAGAAGAGGACTATTGGAAATTAAGGTCAAGAGTCTTATGGCTAAATGACAGTGATGCCAATACAAAATTCTTTCATATAACGGCCTCTAACAAAATTAACTACTTCAAGGATGAGGAAGGAAATTGGATAAATGACCATGAGTTAATCATGTCTCATGTCTCCAATTACTTTAAAGACATTTTCACATCCTATCATACTAGTACTAAACTGAAAGCTTTAGGGTCTAACCCCTCAAACCTCAATAAAATTGACCTGCGTTCCCTTGATAGTCCACTTTTAGATCTTGAAATCAAAAAGGCAATTTTTTTTTCAAACCTTTTAAAGCACCCAGCCCGAATGGCCTCCATCCATTCTTTTATCAAAGATATTGGCACATCATTGGTCAATTAGTTACTAAGTATTTCTATGACATTTTTATTAATCAAGAAATACCTAAGGAAATAAATACAACCTATCTGTGTTTGATTCATAAGGTGCCCAACGCAAACCACATTAAAAACTTTCGACCGATTGACCTGTGTAACACTATCTACAAGATTATTACCAAAATTCTAGCCAATCGCCTAAAACAGTTTTTAGCAAAAATAATCAGCCCTTTCCAAGTTAGTTTTATGAAAAATAGAAGAGCATCCGACAATACTATTATTATTCAAGAATTATTTAGTAATCTTCGGATAATTAGGATTAAGCATGGTCACATGATGATAAAAATCGACTTGGAAAAGGCATTTGACCGTATTGAATGGTCATTTGTCTACTACACCCTTTGATTTTTCTAGTTTCCTCCTAAATTTTCCAAACTATTACTCAGTTGTATTTCTTCTAGCTCAATCTCAATTCTGGTGAACGGCTCTATAAGTACCTTTTTTAAACCGAGTAGAGGAATCAGGCAAGGAGATCTTTTATCTCCTTACATCTTTATTCTATGCCTCGAAATATTTTCCAGTTATATTACAAGTCAAGTAGATACCTTACAATGGGATCCTATTACCATAAAGAGAAATAATATTAGCTTTTCTCACCTATTTTTTGCAGACGACTTGACCCTAATGGAAAAGGCTAATGAGAAATCATGCCATGCCATAAAATTAGGATTAGAGACCTTTTGTTCCCTCTCTGGTCAAAGTATCAATCATGCAAAATCAAAAATCTTATTCTCCCAAAATTGCAACCCTACTACTATTAAATCAATAACAAACACCCTAGGGTTTAAAAAAAGTGAGAGTTTTGGAACTTACTTAGGTTTTCCAATCCTAAATAGAAATCCAAGGCCGGCAGAATTTTATTATTGATAAAATGAGAACAAAACTGGCTACTTGAAAGTTGAGATTCATTAATATTGCAGGTAGAATGACTCTAACTCAATCCTGTTTAAACTTTATCCCTAACTACTATATGCAATACACCCTTCTCCCTAAAAATATATGTAAGATAATCGATAAAATCCAGAGGGACTTTATTTGGGGTATGACTGAGAATAAAAAGAAACTACATTTAATCAGCTGGTCAAATGTTTGCAAACCAAAATCATCAGGGGGGTTGGGATTGCACAATGCACATGCAAAAAACTTGATTAACCTAGCTAGTTTAGCCTGTAGACTCCTTACCCATGCCACTACTCCGTGGGCAAAAATGATCATTACTAAATATGGAGGAGGACGCTCCAAAGCCAACCAAACATTCATTTGGAATGCAATTAGGAAAGGCTAGGAGGTATGCTCCAAGGGCATCGTTTGGTCACCCTAAACAATAATATATGGGATTCGAAATGGATCCCCAATTCCCAAAATCTAAGAAGTTTAATTGAAGGTCATCTATCACCAACCCACTATAGCCTAAAAATTAAAGATATCTATATAACTACAAATGGAACCTTTCAAAATTGTCTATGGACATACCAAATGAGATTTTCCAAAATATCCTTAAAGAAAAAATTCGCAAAAAAGGACCACACATGACATTCCCATTTGGTCTCTTTGTTCAAAAGGTATTTTACAACTAAAAGTTGTTATGCCTTAATTGAACCTCAGTCTCAGCCACATATAGATTTTAACTGGATTTGGTCACTATCTTGTCCTAATAAAATTAAATTCTTTATATGGCAATGCCTCTATAATAGGTTGCCATGCAAGAAATACCTAACATGGATTCGGATTAATAAAGATCCCCTTTGCCCAATATGCAATATGAAAATGAATGAATCTATTACTCACATATTTTTGGAGTGCAAAGCAACCAATTCCTTTTGGTACAACATGGATGGGGTGATCATAAGTGAATACTCAAAAGAACACTGGCTAATACAACTTAGAAACATGTCCATTACCATGAACCATAATATCCTCAAATGGAATTACTTCCTACCTTTTGCCCTATGGGGAACTTGGATCAATAGAAATACCAATAACCAAAATAACACGTCCCACCCCATAAACACTAAATACATTGTTCAACAAGCTTTAGAATACAAGTTACTAATAGATCATAATCCATTGTCTGTTGAGAAGATCCAAATCAAAGTACGTTGGCAAAACCCACCTAAAGGGTGGTACAAGATAAACGTGGATACAAGTTACAATGAAGACAAAAGTAGTGTTGGGGGAGTTCTTCGCAATGCGAAAGGCCACTGGATTGTAAGCTTCACAAAGAACACCAATTCTAGGGGATCTTTGGAAGCAGAACTAAAAGCAATCAAAGAAGGGCTTAAAATAGCTCATGATTGGGACACAAAATAAAACTTCTCAGCCACAACACTCTCAAGAATTGTTGTGTTAACGTACTGGGCTTGCGTAGTAGTCGAAAGACACAGTACAGAAACTACCCAAAATATATATAACTAAATGGTAGTGTTTTTTGATTCGACATTGTTGATAATAACTCTTTTAGACATTTATGAAAAAACAAAAGTAAGGATTCAATATAAACGAAATTAGAATACCAAACACTTCGTAAATAATTGACGCCATGAGCTTTTGCTGACAAAATAAATTAAGACGAATTGCAGAAAATTAATATATCTTGCAAAGAAGTTAGGATGATTGGTATATGTCTTGCAAAAGATATATCCTTTTATAAGGGTGGATAGAGCGATATCTTGCAAATGACCTTCAATTAGGGGTGTTCATGTTTTTCTATCGATTCGGTTTTTGTTGGTCTTTTCGGTTATTTATCGGTTCTTTTCTTAAATATGAGACATACACTACTAAACGCATATTCCGGCAACTATATTTTCAACATAACACTATCAAATCAACTGCTCTTTGAGAAATTTATCGTTACCAAGATATATTAATGATAATGGAATCAAATAGTGATGAATAATTTAAGTACTCAATTAAAAATCGATTATTTTAACATGAAAAAAATTCTTGTACTTAGCAAAAGAAAATTACTAATCAAACTAGAATGTAAAGGTAAAGAATTAGATTATTAAATAGCAAAGAACTAGACTAAAAATATAACTGACTATTATGTACCATAAAATTTTAGAAACTTTATATAAAAATATACATATATATAGGTGTAATAATAAATTTAAATAGCTAATTTTATAGTTGTGATGACCCAATAGGGTCATCTCATATTTTAGAACTCAATTTGGGGTTTCGACGCCTTCAAGATATCATTTTCTTTTTTCTCAATTTGCATGCGCAATCCGGGCGTGCTTCCGGAAAGCCCTTATGTGAAAATTAGAGAAAATATGCCAATTTTGCCTTTAAATTCTAATTTAAGTTGACCTCGGTTGACAGTTTAGGTAAACGGACTCGGACCCGTGATTTGACGAACCCAGAGAGTCTGTAGAAAAATATGGGACTTGAGCGTATGCCCGGAATTGAATTCCAAGGTCCCTAACCCGAGAAATGAATTTTTGAAGAAAATTATTTAACTGAAAAATATAAGAAGTTTGGAAATTGTACAATGTTTGAATTTGATGGTATCGAGCCCGTATTTTGGTTTCGGAGCACGCTACAGGTTTAATTGGTATTTAAGTTTTGTCTGTAAAATTTGGTAAGAAACGGAATTCATATGACGTGATTCGGACCCTCGGTTGTGAAAATGAAAACCTTAAGAGTTCTTGAGATTTTCATTGATTTTGATGCTAAATTCGTTGTTTAAGATGTTATTTGGGCGATTTGATCGCACAAGCAAGTCCTAATGATATTTTTAGGTTTGTGTGCATGTTTGGTTTGGAGCCCCGAGGGCTCGGGTGAGTTTCGAATAGGCTACGGGGTGATTTACACTTAGAAAATTTGGTATAAGTTGTTGCTTCTGGTGTCCAGGCATTTTGTGCTTCGCGGTCGCGAAGACACTCTCGCGATCGCGAACTGTACTCAGGGCTGGGGTTGGGTTTGTTCATCGCGAACGAGTAGCCATGATCGCGAACGCGGAGCACCTGAGGGATGCTCTACGCGAACGCGACCGGTGTCACGCGAACACGTATAGTAAATTGGAGGTGGGCTGGGAAACGATCATTTCTTCTACACGAACGCGTACATTGGTCCGCGAACGCAAAGGCCAGGGAGGCATACCCTTCACGAACGCGTGGAAGATCTCGCGATCGCGTAAGCCTGAGGAAGGCTGCTCTTCGCGAATGCGATAGTGCTCATGCGAAAGCAATGAACACTGTCGCCCAACACTTAAAACAAAAACAGAACGAGAATAAGGCCATAAATTCATATTTTCACAAACTAGAAGGCATAAAGGTGATTTTCAAGAGACAAGTTCTTCCCCAAAGTGTTGGTATATGATTCTAAACCACTTTCTATCAATTACCCATTACATTTCATCAATTTTCATCCAAAAATATAGGGTTTTCATGGTAGAAATTAGGGATTTGGGTAGAATTAGGATTTTTTGTATAATTGGAATTTAGACCTCAATTTGGGGTCGAATGGGGTCGAATTTTGAAACTAATTGCATATTCGGGCTCGTGGGTGAATGAGTAACGGGTTTTGGTCCGAACCTCGAGTTTTGACCAAGCGGGTCCTGGGTCGATTTTTGACTTTTTGGGAAAAATGATAGAAAACCTATAATTAAGCATTGGAGTTGAATTCTTTAGCACTTATTGATATTTTTAAGTTGATTATGGCTAGATACAAGTAAATTGGAGGTGAAATCTAGAGGGAAAGCGGTATTTGAGGCTTGAGTTTGGCCGTGGAATCCGAGGTAAGTGCTTGGTCTAACCTTAGCTTGAGGGAATATGTGTTGTGTCTTATTTGCTACGTGTTAGTGTCGAGTACGATGTATAGGTGAGGTGACGAGTATCTATACGTTGGTGTCAAGCATGCTCGTGAGTCTTATACTTTGATTGTTGTAACTTTTATTATGTACTGTTCATGCTTAAATTGGTGATTATCACTGTGGAACAAGACTTATGATAAATTCTTGGAATTTGACCATTGTCGAGCATTAGTTCAAGTTGAGGTTTATTTTGTAAAGTAACTGTTGAAACTAGGTTGGTTATAGCTAATTCCCTTGCCGAAATATTATTGTTTCTATTATCGACTCCCTTGCGGGGACGGTATTGTTCTATTGTTGATTCTCTTGCCGGGATGTTATTATTTCTAGTGTTTGGGTGAGGAAGAGTGTAAAGCATGAAGGGTGATGTCGTGCATGATATTGTGAGTGAGTATTAATGCACGAAGGGTGATGTCGTGCTGATATTGTGAGTATTAATGCACGAATGATGATGTCGTGTCATATTATTGAAAGTAAAAGTACGAAGGGTGATGTCGTGCCATGAATATGAGAGAGTAAAAGCACGAAGGGTGATGTCGTGCCGTTTATGTTGATTTCTATTGTGAAGATGAGAGTAAAAGCACGAAGGGTGATGTCGTGCACTTGTTACTGCATTATCATTTTCGTTGCTTCAAGTTTGATATTTACTTTGTCACTTTATTCTATTATTGCAATAACCTAATATCCCCCTCAGCATGTTCCCCCTTTTCCGGTTTTATTCTTCTAAATTTTTGTTATTATTGCTTCTCGTATATGATTTAACTGCACAGGTTTATATGGTTGTCCCGTCCTAGCCTCATCACTACTTCGCCAAGGTTAGGCTCGACACTTACCAGTACATGGGTTCGGTTGTACTAATACTACACTCTGCATGTTTTGTGCAGATCCCGGTACTGGACCCTACGGACCGTAGTTTGAGGTTGCTGCCTTTAGTCAAATGGAGACCTGAGGTAGTCCTGCAGGTGTCCGCAAGCCTTGGCGTCCCCTTCTATCATATTTCCCTTTTGTTTTATCTATTTCTAAGAAAAATTTGTATTTTCTTGTATAGACCATTATTTGTTGTATTCGTAGACAGTCCGTGAAATTGTGACACCAGTTATGGGTGGAGTTTTATTATGTATTTCGTTTTAGCATTAAGAGTATCTTTGGGTCATTTTAGCCTATAACTTGTATAATATGGCGATGATAGAGTGATGGTGTGGGGCTCGGTTTGCTTACTGTTACGAGCTTGAAGACACATATAAGAAGAAGCTAGTTGCGGGTTTTAGTTATCATAAGATTAAGAGTCTACGTAGTGTCTCTTAATGGTCTGAGGAGAAAATTGTACGGGCTTGGTCCAAAATGAATAATATTACACCATATTAGAAGTATCTCCAATCAAAAATTAACTTTTACAGGGCAAAACTAAAACTGGCCTTAATTTACGTGTCAGGTTATACACATGTACGTACATGAATGATATTCATACATTATCTTTATTCTATTTTGTTTGACACTATTTTTTCTGTTAATCCGTTTTGAAAAGAATTGTTGTCAATTTTCTCTAGTGAAGAACTTTTATGGTCACACAAATGTTATGGTATATAATCATAAATTTCAACTGTTTTTTTTCTTTATTAAGCTTTGTGGCAAGTCAGACTAAGAAAAATAAATTGAACTGAAGGGAGCCTTCCATGAATGCCACGCGTAACGACCTGGCCGGTCGTTTTGAGAATTAACGCCCCGATCCCCTATAAATTACTTCCTGCATATCTTTTTCTATTAATGTGACTTGTCGGGATGATTCATTTGGAGTTTCGAAGTGTTTTGGGACACTTAGTCCCTAAATGAGAGCTTAAGTCTTAAAATTTGGACCGTAGTCGGAACAATATGAAGACGGCTTCGAAATGGAGTTTCATCAATTCTGTTATCTCTGTTGGGTGATTTTGGGCTTAAGGGCGTGTTCGGATTATGTTTTGGAGTTCCACAACTCATATACGCTTGAAATAGCGAAAGTCAAATTTTCAGAGTTTTGGATCGGTAGTGGAATTTTTGAAATCAGGGTCGGAATTTGATTCCAGAAGTTGGAATAGGTCTGTAGTGTTGAATATGACTTGTGTGAAAAATTTGGGGTCAATCGGACGTGGTTTGATAGGTTTCGACATCAGTTGTAGAATTTTGAAGTTTCAAGTTCATTAGGTTAGCATTGGGGATGAATTATTGTTTTAGCGTTGTTTGATATGATTTGAGGGATCGACTAAGTTTGTATGGAATTTTAGGATAGTTTGGCATGTTTTCTAGAGGTCCCGGGAGCGTTGGGTATGTTTCAGATGCTCAACGGGTGAAAACTTGGACTTAAAGGATTTTCTGGTGTGCTTGTTCTGGTGTTTTCGCACCTGCGGTAGGGAACCGCAGGTGCTGGGCCACATATGCGGATAACCAAGCACAAAAGCAGATTTTGGGAGAAGGTCCGAGGTCGCAGGTGCGAGGGGAGTTCCACATCTGCGATGGTCGTAGGTGCGAGTGAAGGAACCGCAGGAGCGTTGGGACCGCATAAGCGGACAAGGGTCCGCAGGTGCGCACGCGCAGGTGCGACCTCTTGATCGCAGATGCAAATTAGGTGCTATAAGTGAAAAATTGCATTTGCGATGGAAATTTCACAGATGCGGGACCGCAGATGCGATCCTTGGCCCGCAGAAGCGGAATAGGCAGAAAAGGGGATTTTTGAGGGTTTGAAATTCATATCACAAAAATTCAATTTGGAGTTCAGTGGAAGGCATTTTTTCGAGAGAATTTGAAGGAGAGCTATTGGGTAACAAATCCCAACTCAATTTTGATCATATTACATTAATTTAGTGTTGTTTCTTCATTTAACCAAGGAAATTGAGTGAGAAAGTTGGGAAAATGAGGGGAAAAGTTCCCCAATCGAATTTCTGAGTCTGGAGTGGGATTTCGATATCCGATTTGTATAATTTTGGTACGAGTGAATTCATGAGTGAATGGGTGTTCATAATTTGTGACTTTTACCCGATTCCGAGACGTGGGCCAGTGGAGGCCTTTTGGGAATTTTTCTATTTTTTTGCCTTAGCTTTGATTTCATTAGCTAAATTAGTTGTTTGTAGCTATATTTACGTTGTGTAATTGATTTAGATAGATTTGGGCCACTCGGAATTGGATACTCATGGCAAGACCATGATTTCAGATTGATTTGAGCTTGGTTCGAGGTAAGTGGCTTGTCTAACCTTGTGTGGGGGAACTCCCTTTAGGATTTGGTACTGTTTAATATATGAGCGCCGTATACATGAGGTGACGAGTGCGTACAAGGGCTATTTGTTGAAAAACACTCCGTTTCCATTAAGTAAAATATCGGTTTTCCTTAAAATTGAGCTACACTAATCTATGTAATTATCTTGTTAGGTTTAGAAAAGCATGCCTACGTACCTTAACTTCCTCAACTTCTTATCTGAAGTCTGTATAGCATGTTTAGTGAAATTTTCTATTCTTCCTTTACTCAGACGTAGCATAAATTGTGGATTTCTTGTTGTAACTGCTCTTTTGTTGGTTGAGCTGCACTACGGAACGGTATTTCGGTAGATCCCCCTGCATCTTTACTTTGGGACTACGGGACGGTATTCCGGTAGGTTTCCCTGCACATTTACGTTTGGGACTACAGAACGGTATTCCAATAGATCCCCCTACATCTTTACTTTAGGACTACATGACGGTGTCCCGGTAGACCCCCTGCACATTTACGTTTGGGACTACGGAACGGTATTTCGATAGACCCCCTGCACGTTTACGTTTGGAACTACGGGACGGTATTCCGGTAGATCCCCTGTTGATATCTCTGCGTTTGAGCTGTTGTTCTTCTATGCTTACATTCTTGTTAAATTTCAGTACTAGTTCTTACTGCGATATCTCATTCTGTTATATTTTATTATATATATACCAGTAGGGCCCTGACCTGATCTCGTCACTACTCGATCGAGGTTAGGTTTGGTACTTACTAGGTACCGCTGTGGCGTACTCATGCCCTTTCCTGCACATATTTTTAGTGTGCAGATCCAGGTACCTCACATCAGTTGCATTACCAGTGAGGCGAGATGACTGTAGAGACTTCGAGGTATATCTGTCGCGTCCGCATACTTAGGAGTCCCTATCTACTCTTTCTCAAGTTAAAGACTTCTTGTATTTTCTTCTTGTATTAAACTCTGGAGTATGGGAGTACTGCATCTTTATTTAGCTTATGACATATGACATTTCGGATTTTGAGAGAGTTTATGTACTGTTCGAAAGTATTTATTGTATATGCCGAGCGGCATCGCATTTCCTTGTTTAAGTTTACTTATTAATTGATAGTTATTATGTTTTCGTTCCTCTTTCCACGAAATATTATGCTTACCTAGTTATAGAGATTAGGTGCCATCACGACGGTTCACGGAGGAAGAACTAGGGTCGTGATACCACGATTGCCCCTCCTTTACCTCATTATCACGGGCACTGAACACTTAGCACCATAAAACTTTAAAAAATGAGTTTCTATATGTCCACTTAAAATTTTAAGAAAAAAGAAAAAGAAATTAATCATACAAAAAATTATTATATTATTTTGACAAATTTCTTGTGTTTTTTTATCTTTTCACAATTATGGTTGACTGTGTCAGCTCTTTTCACAATTAATCTTTTCACAATTATGGAACCCTAACCAACATTTTGGATTTAGAGTTTTCACCCCCTAACATAGGCTTTTTTTAAAAAATATATTGATAAAATAACTTGATATTTAAACATAAATATTTATGATCTGTTGTGTATATAATAATTGACCACCTCAAAGGTCGGAAGAAGATTCTTGAAGACCATGTTAACCCTTGCTGAAAGGGGTATTTAATGTTCGGCTATAATTTCATATTTTAATACATTATTTACCTTACATTTCGAAGCTTTAATGCTAAACTATATTATGTTTGTATTTAATTGAGTTTATTTTATGTGTAAGTACGTTAAAGACGAAAGTGAAAGCAAAGTAAAGATTTTATGTGTATTTCATATACTACAAGAATGACTTGTGATTATTTGATGATGGAAAGTATTATGATGTCATGATTGGGTGATGATTGAATACAAAATTATTTAAATTATAAAGTGAGCAAATTGACGTAAGAGACAATTGGAAAGCAAAGGCAAAGAGTTGGAAAATTAGGCAGAAATCAGAATGTGGAAACGAAGCAAAAGAGCAGGCGACGCGAGACCTTTTCCTGGCGTTAGAGCTTGCGTCGCCAGGACTAACGCACGGTCTTTCGCGTCTTTCGGGTTTTTAAGCCTATTTTGTCTCTTATATGGTTTTAGACTTGCTTATTTCGTCTAGGTTTATTTTCTATACATATAAATAATTATAAAACACCAATTTTGGGACCAAGAAGAGGAGATTGAGTTTGAACATAATTTAGACCTAAGGAGGCTAAGGAGATCGGGATTCGACCTAAGGAGGCAAGAACACATTAGGAGCAAGACGGAGAATTCTTCTATGAGTTTTTCACTTCCTTCTTGCTACTTCTATTATTAGTTATGAATTCTAGTACTGTAGTTATGCATACTATTATGAATAGCTAATTTGTTATCTAGGGTTTTGATGGAACCTATTGGAAGATGATTTTCCTGTTACGTGAATATAGATATATCGCAATATTTTCTCTATTTGTTCAACTACGTTATTATTGTGGTTGGTTGAAGAGCTTTCAATCGGCTGTGCCTATTTAGTGTGTATTACTCAGGAGAGAGTGCATATTTAGGTAGTTGTTAAACAACATCACTCCTAACGTATATGAGGGACCAATACGAAGGGTTTAAAGGTGGGATTAGGGATAACGAAACCTTGATGCGATCCGAGTGAGCCATACTTAATGCCAGCTAGCGTAATTCGGGAGAATATGTCTAATAAATTGTGGTAATTATTCGGGAGAGAGTTACGACAGTAAGAGTGCTCATGATCCGTAGAGAAGATTTAGGCAAATTGATAAAAAAAACGTAGCAGAAATGATTCAGACAATAGAAGAAATCATAACTCTAGATCTCCTTAATCTTGTCTCCAACCCTTATCCTTGTTAATTAATAGTTTTACTGCATTCTAGTATTTATTAGTTAATTATATAAAAATAAACATTATAATCTTTATAATTAGGAAATTGTTTGGACTTGTGTTTTTAGCGATATTGAATAACTGTAGCTAAGCCTTAGTTCTCTGTGGGATTCGACTCCGGACTTGTAAACCAGATTATATTTACAACGACCGCTTAGTCCTTTTTATAAGGCATAGTTGGACGTGATCAGGTATGGGAAAATTTAGAACCCGTTTGGATTAGTTGATTACAAATAGTTGATATGCTTGAAATGTTGAAAAATATTTTAAGTGCTGAAATTGATTTTTTTTTTTTAAATAAACATTTACGTGTTTGGATAGACGTGCTGATATTGGTTATAAGCAGTTGATATGTTTGGTAGAAAAGTGCTGATGAGCTGTTCTTTTGTTAAAAAGACAAAAGTGCCCTTAAAAACTTTACAACAGATTATACATTAAAAAGTTTCTTTATAAAGAAAAGGGGATGAAACACGAATATGGAATGAGGAGAGAATTAAAAAATTTATCTTAGGAAAAATATTTTATGAATTAAAAATATTAAGAATTTGTCATTTACTAATGAATATCATGCCCATGAACTTTTCTACATTTAACTACAACTCATTTGAATGTGCAAGAACACTACACGAGCTGATGAACTTGTCACCACTGATTATTTTCGATTCACCAAAGCTTGACGATGTCAATCAATTTTTACTATATATTTTGATAGCCAAGATTTATGAGCCAGGTTGCATTGCGTAATATTTGCCTAATTTCCTACTTTTGGTAACCTAATCATTAATTGTCGATTGACTATTGATCATCCCTTTTTCCTTAGAAGTAAATGAACACACGTTCTGTTACACGACCCAAAATCTCACATGTCGTGACAGCGCCTATCTCGATACTAGGCAAGCAAATAACCTCAATAAATCACATTTTTTAAGTTTGAAAATATAATATTTAAAGTCAATACTAGAATCTCATTAATACCGACATAAAACACTCTCAAAACCCGGTGTCACTTAGTACATGAGCTCTAAATGATAACAAAGTCTGACTGACAAAGATACTGTGAAAATATAGAGCAGTACAATAACCGAAAGGAAGAAAGAGTCAAGGTTAGCGTACGCCAAACAACTACCTTGATGGTCTCCAACTAATAACACCCTGAGATCTAACAGTCGTCGTATCCGGAAGCACCTGGAACTGCACACGAGGTGCAGGGTGTAGTATGAGTACAACCAACTCAGCAAGTAACAATACTAAATAAAGAACTGAAATTAGTGACGAGCTTCACAGCTAAGTCCAATTACAGTAGTTTCCAACATAAGAAAAATATCCATGCTTGCAAATTCAACAATTAAGGCCCACACAGTAATTTCATATCAAGTTTGACTAAACAGAAGGGTATGGACCCGTCCAGTTGTTTCGTGAGTTACAGCTTTGTTCTCTATTTTTCTACTTCATTTGTGTTCCTAAGTTGTACTATGTCTTACCAGGTCAGTTGGTTCGGGTCCGAAGTGGTTTTGGAGGAAAGAGTTTAAGATGGAAAAATTGACCGGATATTGACTTATGTTTAAACAATCTCAAATTTGAATTTTGATGGTTTCGTTATCTCCGCTAGGTGATTTTGGACTTGGGGCCGCGTGCGGAATGTGATTTGGAGGCACGTGGTAGAATTAGGCTTGAATTGGCGAAAGTTAGAATTTTGGCAATTTTGGTCGGTAGTGGACATTTTGATGTCTGGGTCAGAATGGACTTCCGAAAATTGGTGTATGTTTGTGGTGTAATTTCTGACGTGTGTGAAAAATTTGAAGTCATTCAGACGTGATTTGATAGGTTTTGATGTCGTTTGCGAAATTTGGACGTTCAGAAGTTCTTAGGCTTGAATCTGAGCATAATTTGGTGTTTTGGTATTTTTTTTAGTGATTCGAAGGTTCGACTAAGTTCGTATAGGGTTATATGACCCGTTGGCATGTTTGGTTGAGGTCCCGGGGGCTTCGGGTGTGTTTCGGGTGGTTGACAAAACAAGTTTGGAATTGGAAAAATTGCTGAAATTGAACTCAATTGTCATAACCGCACCTGCGGAGTGGTAGCCGCAGGTGCGAGCCCGCGGAAGCGGGTAAGGAGCTGCAGGTGCGGCCAAGGCTGGGTGGGTTGAATCATAGGAACGAAGAGGTGTGCGCATCTGCGAGCCCGCAAGTGCGACGATGGTTCCGCAGAAGTGAAGGTAGGGAGTTTGGCTGTTTTCGCAGAAGCGGAGAAATGATCGCAGGTGCGGTTTCTAGGACGCATGTGCGACGTCAGTGTTTAAGTAAGGTTTCGTAGAAGTGGAGCTCTTACCGCAAAAGCGGCTCCGCAGGTGCGAATATTGGACATCAGGTGCAGAATTAAGAACCTGTAAACAGAACACTTCACGAATTTTCCACGTTTTCGCCATTTTTTAATACAGACTTTAGAGCTTTTGGGAGGATGTTTGAAGGGGATTCAAGGATATTCATTGAGGTAAGTTTCTTGAGCTTTAATATCATTAGCTAAGGTATTTTCCGTTGAATTATTACCTAATTAGTGGAATTTTGAAATAAAAATTGGGGGTTAGGGCTTGGAATTTGGAAAGAGTAATTTGGGGATTTGAGTGACCAAATGATGTTGGATTTTGATGAAATTGTATGGGTAGACTCGTGAGTGAATGCGCCTTCTAGTTTTGTGATTTTTACTGGATTTCGAGACATGAGACCGGGGGCCCGGTTTGAGGCGATTTCGGGATTTGAGCCCGATTTAGTAGTTTGTTTTGTGGAATTGGTCCTTGGCATATATTGATTGTGTTGTGTTGCTTTTGACTAGATTCGAGGCGTTTGAAGGCCGATTCGAGAGGCAAGGCCATCGCGGAGTAGGATTTGGCTCGGATTGAGGTAAGTAACAGTTATAAATCTGGTCTTGAGGGTATGAAACCCCGGACATTGTATCTTGAGATTATTTTGGACGTGACGCACATGCTAGGTGACGAGTGTGTAGGCGTGCACCAAGGGGATTGTGACTTGGTCCGTCCCGTAAAAATTGTAAAATTGAACAACATGTTGCTACCTCTTTGTTATCTATGTGTCATGAAAGATTGACTGTAAATCATGTTAGAAACCTTGTTTAGGTTATATGTTGGCACTGTTGGGTCCCGTAGGGGCCGCATTACTTGTTGAATTGCCTTTTAAATGCTAGTTGTACTCAGTCACAGTTTTTACTCATATATCATATCTTAGTCTCTGTATTTTATATGATACTTCATGTTATTGTTGTTTGGGCTGATTGTCCTGATTTCTAAGAGCACGAGAGGCTGGAGAGATTGATGACTGAGTGAGGCCATGGGCCTGATTATGAAGATATTTATGGGATCAGGCTGCGCACCGCAACGTGTTTTATTGATTTATGACTGAGTAAGGCCGTGGGCTTGATTGATTTATTCCATGATTGGTTTGTTATAGCGTTTGGGATGAAGGAGCCCCTCTAGAGTCTACACACCTCCAGTGAGCGTAGGTACCTACTGAGTGCGAGTACCGAATGCCGAGTGACGAGTGATTATGAGTGACTGGGAGGAATGAGTGATTGTGAGATTGGAGTGGATTGGGAGGACTAAGAGATGATTGCCGGAGAGGCAGTATTTGATTACATTATTGATGCACACTGTTGCCTTATTTCCATGTTTTGGAAAACTGTTGAAAAATATTCTTATCTGGTTTTACTTGAAATTGACTAAAATAAACTAATTTGACTTGAATTACTAGAACTTGGGAAGCATGGCTATTTTCCTTTATGAAATTATTGAAAATGAACAAAACTGCGTAGCTCGATCTTCAATTCCTTATTTATTATTGTTACTTACTAAGTTGGCATACTCACGTTACTCCCTGCACCTCGTGTGCAGATTCACGAGCTGTTGGACGCGGTGATTTTTTATAGTACTCGTAGCTGGTCATTGGAGATCTCGAGGTAGCTTCCGGTATTCGCAGCCCTGCTTTCTTCTTTCCTATCATTCCCTGTTTCTGTATTTTATATTTCAGACTATGTTAGTCTTGTTGGTTTTCAGATCAGTTGTGTTAGATGCTCATGACTAGCGATACCCCGATGTCGAGCTTTATTCCCGCACTTATTTTTTAGGTTCACCCCTTATTATGGCAAAGATTTTAGTTATTTTAAGAGTTTTAATTATTTCTGATTATTGTTGAAAGTGTTTTCGTAATGTCGGCTGGCCTAGTATCATCGACAGTTGCCATCACGACGGGTAGTGTTTTTGGGTCGTGACAAGTTGGTATCAGAGCCTAGGTTACATAGGTCTAACAAGTCATGAGCAAGTTTAGTAGAGTCCTTTGGATTGGTACGGAAATGTCTGTACTTATCTTCGAGAGGCTAAAAAACCTTTAGGAAACTTCCCGTTCTTTAATTCTTATCATGCAAATCTGTTGATTCTGGTAACTAAACTTTTGTTATTCTATTCTGTCACAGATGGTGAGGACACGTGCTACCGGTCAGGACAGACAGCCATCAGTACCACCAATTGGGGCCGCGAAAGGTCGAGGTCACAGTAGAGGCTGTGGTAGGGGCAGGGGTGCAGCCCGCACAGCAGCTAGGGCAGCACCTACAGATCCACCAGTTGCCCTAGTACAAAATCAGGTTCCAGCTATGGATGCGCTAGCGGGACCAGCTTAGGAACTAGCTGTTCCCTTCGTGATTCCAGGTCTTCAGGAGACATTAGCTCAGATTCTGACCGTGTGCATTGGCCTTGCTCAAACTGTCTCTGTTGCCACTACAGTAGCCACTTCCCAGGCCGTGGGAGGCACTCAGACTCCCGCCGCCTGCACACCCGGGTAGGTTTTCCAAGGACTTCAGACACTGGGGGCACCATTAGCCCAGCAGGTTGCACCTGCTCAGAAATATGTGATTCCAGTCATGCCTGATGATGAGCAGCGTAGATTGGAGGGGTTTGGTAGACTTTAGCCTCCGACTTTTAGTGGCGTAGAGGGCAAGGATGCCCAGGGTTTCTTGGATAAGTGTCAGAGAATTCTTCGTACAGAAGGTATTTTGGAGACCAGTGGGGTCTCGTTCACTACTTTTTAGTTCTTTAGAGCTACCTTCACTTGGTGGGAGGCTTATGAGAGGCGTAGGCCTGTTGGTGCATCCCCTTACCTGGCAACAGTTCTCCATTCTCTTCGTGGACAAGTATATGTCGTAGTCCCGCAGAGAGGAGCTGTGCAGGCAGTTCGAGCAGTTGCGTCAGGATGATATGACTGTGATACAGTACGAGATGAGTTTTTCTAAGTTGGTCCATCATGCTATTTGGTTGGTTCCCACAGATAGGGAGAGGATCAAAAGGTTTGTTGATGGCCTCACATATCAACTGCAGATTCTTATGACTAAAGAGGGGGTGTCTGGTGCTTCTTTTGAGGAGTTTGTTGACATTGCTCTAGATATAGAGTCGATTCCCTGCCAGGAGCGAATAGAGAGGGAGGCCAAGAGACCTCGTGGATTTGGTAGTTTTGGTAGTGTTCCTTTTGGAGGTCAATTTCACCACGGTAGGGGTCGTCCTTTCAGGCATGCTCAGACGACTCGTCCAGCTCACCTTGGTGTATCATCTGGCCATAGTTTTCACAGTTCTCAGCAGGGTCACTCATCTCTCAGTGCTCTTCCAGCTTAGGGTTCGTCCCGTGCTCCATCGGTTCAGGGCTAGTCTATTGTCGGTTCATCTACCAGTTTTCCCGATGCTCGTGGTTCCCTTCAATCCCCACCACCACCACCAGGGGGTTATTTTGAGTATGGGGAGTTTGGGAATATATGGAGGTAGTGTCCTCATCGTCAGGGATGTCCAGAGCAGCAGAGTGGTTAGGCTACATCTTTAGCACTAGTTACATCGCCATCCCCCCAGTCAGCTCAGGGTAAAACTCAGTGAGCTAGGGGTCGCTCAAGAGGGGGAGGCCAATCAGGCGGAGGTCAGGCCCATTTATATGCTCTTCTAGCCAGGCCAGATGTTATTGGTTTAGATACTGTGATTACAGGTATTATCTCAGTCACCGAGATGCTTCGGTATTATTTGACCCTGACTTTACTTATTCATATGTGTCATACTTTGCTCATTATCTAGACATGCCCCGTGAGTCTCTAGCTTCATCTGTTCATGTATCCACCCTAGTAGGCGATACTATTATTGTGGACCGTGTGTATAGGTTGTGTGTACTGACCATTGGGGGATTGGAGAATATAGTGGATCTTCTATTGCTTAGTATGGTTGATTTTGATGTGATATTGGGTATGGATTGGTTGTCTCCCTATCATGCTATTTTAGACTGTCACGCTAAGACTGTAATGTTGGCGATGTTGGGGTTACCTCGAATTGAGTGGTGATGTCATTTAGATTATGTTCCCACTAAAGTGACTTTATACTTTAAGGCCCAACAGATGGTTGGGAAAGGTTGTGTATCCTATTTGGCCTTTGTGAGGGATGTCAGTGCAGAGACTCTTACTATTGATTTAGTTCTGGTGGTGAGGGATTTTTCGGATGTGTTTTCTGCAGACTTGTCAGGCATGCCGTCGGATAGGGATATTGACTTCGTAATTGATCTGGTGCCGGGCACTCAGCCCATTTCTATTCCACCGTACCGCATGTCACCGTCTGAAATGAAGGAGTTGAAGGACTAGCATCAGGAGTTCCTTTAGAAGTGGTTTATCAAGCCTTATGTCTCACCTTGGGGTGCACATGTTCTATTTGTGAAGAAGAAGGATGGCTGTAATAATCCAAAATATTTTTTTTAAAATACTTATTAATTGTGAAACTAGAGAATCAATTTTTATTTATAGTTATTGAATCAAATATTGAGTCCGAAACTTTTTTGATGGTTTTTTGGACAAAAAACACGTGTCTAATGTTTCAAAAAAAATGTTACGTTTCTAAGTAAAACGCAGTACTATATTGCGTTTTACTTTAACGGAAATTTGGCCGTTAAAGTAAAATGCAGTATAGTACTGCATTTTATTTTTAATTTTTTTTACTAATTCGTAGTACTATACTGCGTTTTACTTAAAATCAGTACAACACATTTGTTTTTTTTGTAAAATGCAGTATAATAATGCCTTTTACCTGAAACGTACTATTATACTACGTTTTACTCTGATTTTTGGCCCCACCAATTAACTGACATAACAATCTTTTAAATACATAAAACGTAGTATTGTACTGCATTTTACATAGAAAAATTCTTGGACTTACCTTATTTTAGGCGTTTCAATTTTATGAAAATCCATTCAATACTTTACTTCAAACTTACGTTCATACTTCTCTCTTCTTCTTATCAATCATTTTTTTACAACGTCTGAAGTGCCAAAAATAAGGGTTTCACTATATTGGGGGTGAGGTTGTGCTGGAGAATAACTCTGTGAGGTATAGCTCACCTCCACAGTGTCATGTTAAATTGCCGCTTACTATAGAGTACAATAAATTGGTATCGTTGTTACGTACAAAAATGAGTGATAGGAGGTGTTTGGTTAACCTTAAAGTAACCGGTAGATTTTCGTATTCAGTGACTCCGTAGGGGTTTGCTTTTTATTCTGAGTTTAACATCGAGGATGATGAAACTCTTAGAGATGTTTTGCGTATTTCGGATGAATACAGGGAATGTATTGTAATAAAATTATTGGAAATGTACGTCAAGGTGGAAGACGTTTCCAATAATGAGGGCGTGCATAGTAGGGATAACCCCCAGTCATCGGGTGGTTATTCTGGAGCAGTTTTTGCCGGACAGATTGCTGATAAAAGAGCTTGCCTTGATTTAAACTTGTCACCACCGGCGAATGAGCAACCACAAAATAATTTTTTGACTTTATATAATAAATAAGACGACTAGTAAACTTCAATTTTACTACGCTTTAGCGATGTTTATTTTATGTTTTAATTAGATTTGTATTAACACTCATATTTTTCATAGGGGGTACCGTCCGGATATGAATTTTACAAGTTATGACCCCGCCCCTTGTTGGAATATGCGTAGTTCTGGAGTATTGGACCAAGGTGGTCCATCCGGGAGTCATCGCCAACAAGAAAATATCCATCATGAAACGTCAAGACAGTACGACTTGTAAGTAAAATGATATAGCTATATCTAAAGTATTTATCTAGTTGGGTAACTTGTCATTTTGTTCTTTTTATGTAGTGAAAATGAGCTTCTTGAAGCTCTTGACCTCACACAGTTGCCCATAGACGACGTATTTACTCGTGATTTGGCAGATGCGCAGAGTCAGGAAGATGATAGTGATTATGACAACAATGCGGATGAGTCTGGGGATGACACACCCTTCCATGATGAGGGTGATGATGAGGAGGAAGTGAATGTTGAACCTGAGCTGACGAGGGAGCATGTTCCTCCACCTCCCGCTAGACCAAGAGTGTACGAGTCCCACGTGCCATTTCATGAGCGGAATATTCCCTACCTTGATAATTTTCCAAGCATGCCGAACGTGGATGCCCTCACAAGGGATGATGATGTATTTCGGTCAGTGATGTAGGATGAGTCTAGACCAGCTGTTCTGACAAAGGGCATGTATTTCCCCGAAAAGCTCGCCTAATTAGGGATGTAAAAATCTACAGTACAAGAGAGTGCCGTGAGATAACGGTAAGTGAGTCAACTACGGAGAAATATAAGGTTGTATGCCGTAGAGACTTTATGGGTTGTCACTGGATGTTGTGTGCCACCAAGAAGAAATCAGGTTTGTGGAAAGTGGGTAAATTTATTAGCGAGCACAGATGTGAAATGGACACATACAATGAGAATCACTTTAACTTGGATGTGGACTTGATTTCTCCTGTCTTGATTCCATATTTGGAAGTGTCCTGATTAAAGAGTGTATTACAGTTGTCCACCAGGAGTATGGTTGTACTATAACCAAAAGAAAGGCATATCTCGGTCACAAACGTGCCTTTGAACTTATTTATGGCGACTGGGATAAGTCTTTTTCAAATCTGCCCAGGTACATGGCTGCACTGCAACACTTTAATCCCGAGACTATTGTTGAATGGAGGCGTGAGCGGAGTCCGGACAGACCCGAATATATTTTCAACTATATGTTCTGGTCATTTAAACTAGCAATTGATGGTTTTGTGCATTGTCGTCATGTTATTTCCATAGACGGTACTCATGTCTATGGAAAGTATGATATTAAGCTTTTGATTGTAGTTGCAGTAGATGCCAACGGGCAAATATTTCCACTAGCTTCTGCCATATGTGCCAACGAAAGCGAAGAGACATGGACGCTTTTTTGAACCACTTGAAGCAGCATGTTGTCAAACAGCGTTCAGGTATTTGTCTAATATCTGATCGGCATGGTGGTATTTTAAATTTTGTACGTTACTTTCCTGAATGGTAGGAACCATATGCATACCACCGTTACTGTGTGCGTCACCTGAAGGCCAATTTCCAGAAGAAATATCCTGACAAGGCCTTGCATGACTTAATGTGGATGGCTGCAACTGAGCACCAGAAGTGCAAATTCACGAGGCGCATGGAAGCGATCCGGCAGTTAGAACCACAAGCCTATACTTGGTTGATGGGGCATGAGCTTCACATATGGACATTGCATGATGATGGCGGCAGACGATGGGGAGCCCTCACTACAAACGTGTCGGAGTCATTCAACGGCTTGTTGAAGTCTGCTCGTGGTCTGCCTGTCACTTCCATAGTCTGCATGACATTCAAACAGAGTGTAGAGAGGTTTGTTGAAAGGCATGTATCTACATCAGCATTGATGGACAGGGGTGTTCAATTTATGCCAATACCCATGAGAAGATTTAAAAGGTCCAGGAGGCGAGCATAGTGGCATTCATTTCTTCAGTACGATCATGAACAGGGTATTTTTGAAGTTAAGACCGCTATCCGTAGACACCGTGGGAATAATCTACAGACAGTGAATGAAAATAGAAGGTTGTGTTCATATGGGAAATGGACCATATACCACATGCCGTGCGCACATGCGTTGAAGTGTTTTCAACAAGTTGTATATGGGGCAAAAAACTATAGTGATAGGCAATACAGTGTTGCTGCATGCATAGACACGTATAGTGGGAAGTTACAGCCATTAGGTGTTGAGCATTATTGGCCGTCGGAACCTTTTAAGATGGTATGTAACAAGGACTATTTGCGCAAGCTGCAAGTACAAAAGAGAACGCGTATACGGAACCAAATGGATGTTGGTGACACCGTTTATCCGCGTAAATGTGGCATATGCTCACAAACAGGACACAACCGTCGTAAATGTCCTTCAGGTGGTGTGCGTGGTGGTGGTAAGCCATCTCCTGGTGCAAGTTCGTCGAATGTACCCAACTATCAAGGATACCCCTAATCTTTTGTTTTGGTATTGTTTTTTGTAATACGTGTTTGTACTTGTGTATGTTGCATTATATATCAAATAAACTTAGTACACATACATGCCATACATGCCAATACATGCCACTTCAATACATGCCATACATGCCACTTCAATTAAAATAAAACATTACTACAGCACAAACACAAACATAACAGGCCAACATAATAAAAATACATAAAATATGAAAAATACACTAAACACATACATGCCAATATTTAGTGTCGGTTGCCATTTATTCTCCGCTCCAACCACTTAAATCGTTCTTCTATTTGTTCTTTTTCTTCTTCTACCTCTTTCAGTTTTGCCTTCACCTCCGCAAGTTCCCGTTTATATTTTTTTTTACATTCCTTTTGTGCTTTACAATTCCATTGTGCTTTTTATTTTTCTTCTCCCACCTCCTTTAGTTTTGCCCTCATTTCTACAATAATTCTATCGCTTTCTCTTTGTGTTTCCCGTTGGCATAAACACATATTATGAAGAAAATGCAGTTGTTCTCTGTAGCATTCCTGATAACATGGTTCATCAACCCATTCCTCAAAATCACAAATAGGTTCACCGGGAACCTTGTATAACTGGTTCATACAGCACCAGTAGCGGCGTCCAACTTCACCACCGTCCCAACAATTTTGCATCGAGCATTCTTTTCCATAGTTGCACTTTGGTGGACGAAGAGGTTGAGCCATTTAATGAAATATTTGCTTTTAGTAAAAACCTTACTTTTAATGAAATATTTGCTTTTACTAATTTTTGAGCAAACAAAATAACTATAATGAGGCCTCTATTTATAGGCGAGATTTAATATATAAAGCGTGGTATAGTACTGCGTTTTATGGAGTTGTCTTGTCGTTCTGAAAAAAGATTAAAACCCTGTGAAAAAAGCTGCTTTATTGCAGAAAATTTTAATATATAAAGCGTGGTATAGTACTGTATTTTATGGAGTTGTCTTGTCGTTCTGAAAAAGATGAAAACCATGTGAAAAAAGCTGGTTTATTACAGAAAAATTTAATATAATGCGTGGTATAGTACTGCGTTTTATGGTTTTAGTTATCCTTTGTGCAGTGATGGTTTTAGTTTTACTGTTTGTTTTTGTGTTACGTTTGCAATGTTTGTGTTTCTTGTGTAATATTTAAGTAAAATTGTTGTTCAAACGCAATTAAAATAAAAATGTTGTTAAAAGATAATTGTTACCATTATTTACATAATGCACTATTTACACAAACTAAAAACATAAGTAAATCAGTGAGTCCCGCAGCCTGTGTGCTTCAGTGCTGCTGCCGGCCTAAGTCGCATCCCCTGTCGTCCGGGTACACTATCTGGATCATCGTCATCAAGCCGCCTCTTTATGTGAGGATGTGCAGCAACATCGACACCACAGCTAGCAGGATCAGAAGAATATGTCGTCGGGTCGTCAGTAACCTACAAAACAAGTAGTAATCTTAGCATGTGAAAAAGTATATTTGTATTGTACGTGTTGAGTCAAAAATTATTTTCTCACCGTGGTCTCGTCGGCTGCCTGAGTATATGCATCCATGGTATCATCATCAAAGCATGTAGTGGCCTCAAAGATGGGCTGGGACAAAACATACATAAGAAAGTTAAAAATTAATTAATGTCAGCTCATTAAGGAAAAGAAAACAAATTGAAATTTTAAAATAATACAAACATACCTGCCCCGGTGGTAGATCCGCATCAACCGCCGGGGATGAGGCATAACTCAACCTGCGCCCGCCATCCACGTCCCGGGTAGGCTGATCCTCAGCTGCGGTAGATGGGCATGCAAAGTACTGGTCTACATCCCCGTCGAATGTACCCGTGATCGACAATGCTCCTTGTAAGCACGTGATTTTTGCCCTATATGAGAATTACTCCCAAAAAATTCAAAATAAAATAATTTTCCTTGGTGTGCAATTTTGTGATATTTTTATGATATTTTTGGATAATTATTTGTATTTGTCTGTACATGTTTAGTTGTTAAATTAATAAAAAATACAAAAATATGTCGCATTTTGCATGTAGGATGTAATTCTACAATTGTTAGTAATTAAGTTTGTTTTACAAAAATTGAAAATTACAAAAATAGGCATCTTTTGCATTTTTAGCATTTAATGTCCAAATATACAATTTTATGCTTAATTATTATTTAATTGTGCGTTAATTGTTATTGGGAGTTAATTTGCGCTTTTATAACTTAATTTAGTTCTTAATAATAATTTAAGTATTTTTTATAATTTAGTTTTAGAAAAATAAAAGAAGACCAGAAAGCAAAAATACAAAGAAAAATCGGATTGGGCCACTTCTTCAATTGTAAGCCACAGGCCCAAAATATTGTCCAACCTTCCTCATGAACCGGTCCATTTCAAACCGGGTCGACCCGGTCCGCCCCATAACCCCAATACCCAACCCCTCTACATTTTTCATTTTTGTCCAACACAAAACAAAACAAAAACCCAAACCCTAAAACACTAAACCAATCCGCCCCGCCCCCCTTCTTTCTCTTCATCTTCTCTAACCTCCAAGCCCCACCTCCCATGGCTGCCTCTTTCCCTCCATCCTCACGTCCAAGCAGTCCGCCATCGTCATCTTCTGCTTTGTCATCACCATGTTCGCCATTGCTGCATCTTTGTCGTCAACCATCATCCATGGCTGCCATGGCTAGTGCATCCATCGATGCCACGGCTGCGTCTTTAATGCCCATGGCTTCTACTGTTCTTCACCTCCAGCTGCTGCTGCTTCTGTGTTCAACCTCGCCTTCCATGGCCGACTGTGTCGTCGACTAAACGACCAGCTGCTTCACTACAGTCTGTCGACCAGCTCTACTGTGCCGCGATGCTGCTTTGCCATGTTGCTGCTGCGACTACGCGACTGCTGCTACTTCCTCGCCACGGCAGCTGCTTCTGCTTTCTTCTCCAACTGCTCCCCGCCGCTTCTGCTGTTGCTTCATCTTCTTCGTTTCGTCAAAGTTCGAGGGTTTTTCGTTGAGTCGAGGTCCGGTACGTCGAGTTTTCTGTCCGAGTTTTCCATTTCCGTTCGTCGTTGGTCATTCCTAGTTAGTTGTATTTTGAGTTCCTCCGTATTTTGTTTTTGATATTCTCAAATCTAAAATCGGTAAATGTTTGTTTTATTCATTATTTTGTGAATTTTTCAGTTTGTTTCATGTTTGTTTCATTGTTCTTATTTATTGTTTAGGTAAAAGTTGTTAGTTTAATGTTGGTTAGATACAAATTGATGTTTAATTAATTATCTCTTCAATTTGTTTCATGTGTTTTATGTATTTTTCAGAAATTGTTAATATTGTTAAATTCAAGTTTAAGTTCATAATTGTTTCTTCGTCAATCTTGTTATTTGTCTAAAAGAATTTAGTTGTAATAGGGACATATGTTGGTTTAATCGTTTGAATCCGTCATGTTTGTTGTCTAAAATGGATTTAATTCATGTTCATCTTGGTTTGAAGTTCATTTTAATCCAGTGATTTAGTGTGAGTTTATGTTTTGGTTTTTGTTCGTTGATGAATCATGTATTGTGTTGTTAATATTATTGTTTCATTGCTCATCCATTTTTGGTTTAAGTTAACCAGGATTGGTTCCCAATATGGTTGATTTATTCACATTAATTTGATGTTGTTCATCTGTGTTCATATGAGTTGTTGTTGAATTTGTTTAAGAAATTGGTCATATTGGCTATATTTTGGTTGAGTTTGATTAATTGATTGGTTATAGTTGATGGGGGTAGTTTGGTAAATCGCAGTACGTGCAGGGGTAAAATGGTAATTGCAATAAGGTCGGAGGGGTAGTTTGGTAATTGAACATTTTGAATAATTCTTTATGTTAAGCATGGGGGACAAAATGTAATGGGATGGGGTTTGATATAGTTGTTTAATATAAATGGGGGACAAGACAAAATGTAGTGGGGGGAATATGGTAATTATTTATGGTAGGCATGGAGGACAAGAAGTAATGGGTTGGGTTGATATATTTGTTTAATGTAGTGGGGGATTAGTGGGAAGATAATGGGTTTGGTAGGAGAAAGTATGGTTTTATTAATGGATTAAAGGGTTTGGGATGGAAAATAAATAAGAGGTCTTGAATCAGATTTTAGGAGGAGAATAAGAAAAAGAACGGACAGAGAAGAATAGAGAGAATAAGAGAGAGAAAAAAAGAGCTGAATATTTAAGAGAAAAAGAAAAATTCCGAAAAATATTTAAACTTTCAAATAAAAAAAAACTAAAAAAAATCTTCTGCTTTCTTTCATTGTTTGAAATAAGCATTAATTGTTGTTGTTTCATAAAAGCTTGAAGCTTTTGTTTTGGGATTACTACTCCACCGGTCTGTTCCTGGGTTGCAACTGTTGCTGGACTGTTATTGCTGTGCTGTATTGTTATTACTGCTGCTGATTCTCATCTTCATCTTCTTTTGTTTCCAATATCAGGTACAAAACTGACACGCTGATTATTGTAAACTGAAACAGGAAGCATGAATACGAAAATGAAGAGTTGAATTCTAAATTTACTTTAATTATATTCTGAAGTTTATTTGAATGTATAAATTATTTAGCTTGCAAAAATCAGAATCATGTAGTTATTTAATACATATAGTGGAACATCCGTCGATAGCTTAACGGATGAACTATCTATATATCGCCTAAAAATAAATAAATGGTGTAGTAACTCTGCCGAGTAAAAAATCTAACGAATAGGCCATCTAGTAGGAACTTGGTAGAAATATTTTTTAGTTAAATAATATTGGTTAATTTCAGCATGTAAATGGTCTAGGATTAAAATTAGA
The DNA here is from genome assembly GCF_000393655.2 of Nicotiana sylvestris. NCBI lineage: Eukaryota > Viridiplantae > Streptophyta > Magnoliopsida > Solanales > Solanaceae > Nicotiana > Nicotiana sylvestris. The sequence continues at coordinate 14,249,761 of NC_091068.1, forward strand.
TTGCTAAGTTTTTTTTTCTAATTTGACAAACTGAGAGCATGTCTAGTATAATGTAACTAGGTAATAACATGTGAATAAGACGACCCAGGTCTAGTTTTATGTCATACACGTTGGGCCTCGGCCTGCAGTGGCAACGGACTGTCCTGTTTGCATCATTTTCAGATTTTATGAATCATATTCAAAATTCATCTATAACAACTCAAGCATGTAAATAAATTAAGATATTTTCTCTTTTATTTTGTAGAGACAAATTTCAATAGAAAAATGTAGGCATTTTAGGACTGTCCTTTTAAAAATAAAATGAGACGAGCCTCGCTTAATAAAATGTATAGATTGCGGGGCCCTCATAAAATGTTTAATTAAAATTAATTAGACTTCGGGATCAGCCGCTTAGCGAACTTCATGGCTGTCCCCATAAATAATAATACGCTAATCGCTTTAGGCACGATTTTAATAATAATACATTCTTAAACACGGGTGCGCATTTATGCGACCCAAATCCAAATCCCAAAACATTGAATAAAAATACGTTCCGGATCGCGGGTGCATTTTATGTGACGCAATCCAAAGACATGTTTTTAAACGATGTTCACATTCTTTTAAAAAATATAATAATAAAAGCGGCTAAAGGATAAAATTTGCACATAAGTTTATAATACATTATATCAGATAATCAAGCCAACTATAACAGTTGAGCGACCGTGCTAGAACCACGGAATTCGGGAATGCCTAACACCTTCTCCCGGGTTAACAGAATTCCTTATCCGGATTTCTGGTTCGCGGACAGTAATACAGAGTCATGCTTTTCCTCGATTCGGCATTAAAATTGGTGACTTGGGACACCCTAAATCTCCCAAGTGGCGACTCTGAAATAAATAAATAAATTTCGTTTCGATTGTCCTTTAATTGGAAAAACTCCTTGTACCCTCGCGGGGGCGGAAAAAGGAGGTTCCATAGCTTTGGCGACTCTGCTGAGGATAAATGGACCCAGAATCTCTGGTTCAGGGTTCAAGAATTCGAGCTTAAAATAACTGTTATGGTTGGCTTTGTTTGTTATCGGATTTTTTTTTAACGTATTCATGCTTAATGTGCTAAATGTTGCTTTTTACCGCTTTAATATTATCTGAATTGTGCATATAAAACTGCTACGAAACCCTTCTTCCTTCTGAGTCTTCTGAATTTATGGTGAACACGTGCGCGTGGCCCCCCTTTCTGTTAGAAGTCATACCAAATAATACGAAGTTGGGACAAGTAACTAGGCCGGGTAGACTTTCGTGCTCCCGGTATGTTGCCCCCACTTCGGCTCAAGCTGTCCACTTGGGTAAACCATGTCTAAAAGAATATGCCTCAGGTTTTTCACTTAGAATAACTCAGCTTCATGCCGGATCCCTAGTAGGAACAAACGTTGGAGGCTCAACACAGGGGTTGGGTCTGTCTATGACAGGTATACCAAAAAATAAAAATGACCATCCTGATGCATCTTACTTGCTGCTACTTGCGCATTTATTTAATTCGGACTTGTGTGTTGACTGACTTTTGAATATCAGGAATAATATTTTGAAATTGAAAAAAAAAGAAATAGTGGTTAGGGAATTGATTGTTTATTTTTAAAAAAAAAAAACCAACGCCCGAATACCGTTAAAACTCTGCCGAAATTTTGAGAAAATGAAAAAAAAATTGTCATACTAGTTTGTTTTATTAAAAGCAAAAGAAAAATAGAAAAAAAAAGTCGTTGTTCTGTCTTATTTTTAAAAACATAAAAATAAAAAAGGAAAATAGTTTGTCTTCCCCTGAAAAATGACAATGAAAAAAAAAGTCTTATTTTTAAAATAGTTTTTTTTATTTGTTTCTGAAAATGCCAAAATGAAAATGAAAGAGTCGTGCTTGGAAAGTGGTTTTGTTATTTGTTGCTGAAAAAGAAAAAAAAATCCTGTTTTAAAATAGTTCGGTTAATTTGCCCGAACTACACGGGTTTGATTCTCACCGGATGTGAGATACGTAGGCAACCCTCATCGGGTCCAACCCCACCTTTTGCTAAGATAACCAAAAATAAAAAATTAAAAAAAAATATGTCAAAGTTTTAATTTTGTCATAAATAAGTCGGGTGATGCTGTTTTGTCAAAAATAGTCGAATGCTCCCGAAAGGGACGCCGAAAGGCTGACTTTGCATAAACAGCCACTTTTTGGGTCATGTTTAAGATGTGGTCCAGTTGACCCACACAGCCTTAAAAATCTTCGCCCTCGAGGCGCAGGAGGGTCGTGTTTGCAACACCAGGTTTTTATTGTAATTTGAAAAAGAAAAAAAAACAAAGAGACCGTTTGGGCTTTTGGTCAAAATAAGCCGAGCCAGCTTCGGCAGTGTCTTAAACCGTTCTTGCCAAAATAGCCTTAGAGTATCTTTCAGTTGTCGAAAGGTTATTTGCGTAAAAGAATGGACAAGTTTGTAAAGTGTCATGAAATAATCCTCCCCGGCCTCAAAATTCATGTGAAATTTGGAAGGGGCCACATTTGCAAAAATAACCGTTTGGTTGCATTTATCAAACGGAGAAAGGAAGCTGGCCATTTATTTTTGGAGTTTGTAAACCTTTTAATTAGAATATGTGGGTTGTTTGATCTTCGAGTTTGTAGGTCATCTTTAAACCTTTGAAATCCAGTTTGTTTTAATATGAATATTGAAAAAATTATTGTTTATCTTTATTTGGTCCGAACTACGCAAGGTCTGATTCATGCGGGGTCATGATACGTAGGCAATCTCCATAAGATTCGACCACAACAAAAAAAAATAAAAAAAAATGATGAAAAAATGAAAAAAAATCGAAAAAAAGAGAAAAAGAAAAAGAAAAAAAATGTTGTTAATAATGAGGACCGACTGAGTCCATTCTATTCTGTTTTGCTTTGATTCACAAAGAAAGTTAGGTGGTTGGTTTGTAGTAAGCCGTAAATACAAGACCCAGAAGCACACTTTGCGGGGATCAGGCCTAATAACAGAAGCACTCGAATCCTATTGGGACTTGTTGACGGAGGTTGATGATATTGAAGATGGTAATGGTCTTGGTAGTATTGATGCGAAGCTCAGTGGCTAAGATGCCAGTTTTGATAAAGTGGGAGGACGCTCCGTTCCTTTGTTAGCAAGAGAGAAACTTGTGGTGGCTTATTTTGTTGTCATTTCTGTTGACCGGATTATTCTTAGGGTTGTAATCCGGATATTGTCTTGTGTCAAACTTTCTTATCTTCCCATTTGTCATAGCGGTCTGTTTAAGTTTGTCCATGCTATTTTAGGATTTTATTTTGGTTTGTTTTGTTTGTTTTGTTATTCAAACCATTTCGCCGGTAGTCTAACACAAAAGCCGGTCTTTTATTATTTCCAGTCATCTTTTTGTTTAGTCCTCTTATCATTTTTGTTCAGCACCGATTTTAGTGACATGACATGCGCACACAGTTTGGGCCTAATCTTAAAAGTTAATCATAAAACCCCAGAAAGGTGATCAGAGCATTTAAAGGAAATAAGGACGGTTTGAGATTATTCGGAGCTCGAGTCATGTGGAACTGGGGCAAGTAAAGCACAAAGAAGCCCGTTTAAAAGCAAGATTTGCCAAATTGGCATGAGGGTCGTTCATGGTAATAAGAGTGAGAGTGTCGCCCAACGGTGCTTTAGAAATGACAAATTTAAAAGCAAACGTGTGAATATAATTGTCAAGTCCAGCACCATCGGAAGAGACTATAAATCTATGTTCAATTATGTTGTTTGCACTTGGCATGTTTTGAAGACTGGAATGACGAAGGCATTTTGTTCTGCTACCTAAACACTTTATCCTTTGTTACCCCTTTTGAGCCTTATTTATTTTTCTTTCATACCCCTCATTCGGAATCATTAGCAACGACTAGAAAACACAAGCATTACAGGTAAACAAAAAAAAAAGAGAAAAAAGAAAACAGCAAAACGACAAAAGAAAAATGAAAAAAAGAGAGAAAAGAAAAATGATAACAAAAACAAAAGAAAGTCAATTGAAAAAAGAGGAATTGGGAACTACGTTTGACCTGATTCCTCAAAGAGGATACGTAGGCGCTTCACGGCTCGGTCATAGGGTGCATAATGGCCACAATGGTCACAGTGCGCATGGTGTAATAAAAAAAATTAAAAAAAAAATAATTATAAATAAATAATCCCCAACCAAGAAACTGGGGCAAGGGTTGCGCTTGTGGTAAGCAAAATTGGTTCCGAATGTTGTAATTTTAAACCCCAAATTTATTTTGTTTTTGAGTCTTTAATACCCTTTATTTCTAGCCTATCCAAAACCCACATTACGGTCCAAAGAAAGACCTTCTGATCAGTCTTCAAAAGATGTCAAGTCAGACAAATGAGAGTCTTACCGGTGAACATAACATTCTGTTCCAAAGCAGAAAGGACTCTAATCTCCAGCAGAGAGAGTCATACCGGCAACGCTCCAAATTCCCAGCTGGAAAGTGATACAAATGAGAGAGTCTTATCGGTGAAAATCTTCACGGACACCATAAGGCGATGAAAGCTGAGAGAAAAACCAAAATGAGAGAGGCTTGATAGTGAAAATCCTTCGGGCACTACAAGTCGAATAAGATTGAGAATCAGATGGGGAATTGCCAATTGCAGGTCTTGAAAGACGATTGACGGCGGAGGATAGGCCGCAGGTGCATGTCATGACCATTAGAGTCGATATCTGCGTTTGATAGGTTTTTATTTATAGTTTCTTTTGTTAAAGAGTCATCTTTTTCCTTTGTCTTTTTATTCTGTTCCCTTTTATCTTTTCCTTTCATAGAAAAATACCCCAGTAGAGTATGTTTGGTCAGAACAAGTGAGAATTGACTTCAAAATATGCCATCAGCTTTACAATTATGCAAGATGAGATCTGGCTAGTACATCCAAGTGGTATAGTCAGCAAGGAACAAGCGCGAGGCCAGTGTCAAGAAAGATATCATCCCTTGCCAAAATCAAAGGTTATAAACCTCAAGGCCAGGGCCCGTGGACAAATCAAAGAGAGCAATGAGCATGATTTGGGAAATTCTTGCGAGACTAAAAGGTCGGGAAAATGACAGTTTCTGAACTATGCCACAAAAGAAGAGGTTTATCCCCGGCAGAAAAGGATTATCCCCAGCAGATAATATCATCCCCAACAAGTTGTGGAACGCAGAGCAAGAAAGGAGAAAGGGAAAGCCATCCCCAGTAGGAGTATCACAACCAACCACCGCGTTTTAAACTAACAAATTTTGTTTAATTTGAAACAGGTAAAGGAAATGACATTGATGACAAAAATGCATGCCATAAGGGAGACTGTCAAACTGGAGCAGAAAATTTTCCTTTCATTTAGAAAATTTTCTGGAAGTCAGATACCCATTCGGGGTAGAATAAAGATAGCACCAGTCTCAAGGGAAGTGGTCTTTGAACCAGTTTTACCCCCAACATAACAAGTTTTAATAAAAGGAGTTGTATCCCCAGCGGACAGAACCAAAGAGATGAAACTGGTGTTTAGAAAAAGCGAAAGCCATTATCATCCCCAGCAGCTTCCAGAAGAATGAAGCATCGATTTGAAGGGATAAAATTCCCCAGCAGCGTTATCCTCAACAACGTTATCCCATGAAGATAACACTTTTATCCCCAGCAGTGTTGAGAGAAAATAAAAAAACAATTTGAAGGAGGGGAATAAAGGAGACTCCCCCAGTGGTATTATCCCCAGCAAGCAGGCGTCCACCTGGAGAACAAGGAAGAACAATTGAAGTAGCAAGCAGGCCTCCACCTGGAGAACAAGGAAGAACAGTTGAAATATCAGCAAGCAGGCGTCCACCTGGAGAACAAGGAAGAACAGTTGAGATATCAGCAAGCAGGCGTCCACCTGGAGAACAAGGAAGAACAGTTGAGATATCAGCAAGCAGGCATCCACCTGGAGAACAAGGAAGAACAATTGAAGTAGCAAGCAGGCCTCCACCTGGAGAACAAGGAAGAACAATTGAAATACCAGCAAGCAGGAGTCCACCTGGAGAACAAGGAAGAACAGTTCAAGTATCAGCAATCAGGCGTCCACCTGGAGAACAAGGAAGAACAATGGAAGTATTAGCAATCAGGCGTCCACCTGGAGAACAAGGAAGAGCAATGGAAATATCAGCAAGCAGGCGTCCACCTGGAGAACAAGGAAGAGCAATTGAAATATCAACAAGCAGGCGTCCACCTGGAGAACAAGGAAGAGCAATTGAAGAAATAGCAAGCAGGCGTCCACCTGGAGAACAAGGAAGAACAATTGAAATAGCAAGCAGGCGTCCACCTGGAGAACAAGGAAGAATAGTTGAAATAGCAAGCAGGCGCCCACCTAGAGAACAAGGGAATATAATTCAAATTTCAAGGTCAGGAGCCCCCCTGAAGAACAGAATGGCAATTTTTTTTGACATTATTGGTTGAAGTCAGGAGCCCCCCTGAAGAACAGAATGGCGATTTATTTTTGACATTATTGGTTGAAGTCAGGAGCCCGCCTGAAGAGAGGAAAGGCGTTTTTAAAAGTTGTTGAAATCTCGCCAACATAAAGAAAGGAATGGCATTTTTTTAAAAAAAGTTGTTGAAATCTCGCCAACCTAAAGAAAGGAATGGCATTTTATTTTAAAAGTTGTTTGTTTGAAGTCAGGAGCCCGCCTGAAGAGAGGAATGCCGTTTATTTTTAAAGTTGTTATTGAAGTTAGGAGCCCCCCTGAAGAACGGAATGGCGTTTATTTTAAAAGTTGTTTGTTTGAAGTCAGGAGCCCGCCTGAAGAGAGGAAAGACATTTATTTTAAAAGTTGTTTATTTGAAGCCAGGAGCCCGCCTGAAGAACGGAATGGCGTTTATTTTAAAAGTTGTTTGTTTGAAGTCAGGAGCCCGCCTGAAGAGAGGAAAGGCGTTTTATTTTTCAAAATTGTTGTTGAAGTCAGGAGCCCGCCTGAAGAAAGGAAAGGCGTTTTATTTTTAAAAAACAAAAGTTGTTAAAATCTCGCCAGCAAAAGAAAGGAATGGCATTTTATTTTGAAAAGTTGTTGAAATCAGGAGCTCGCCTGAAGAGAGGAATGGAGTTTATTTTTAAAGTTGTTATTGAAGTCAGGAGCCCGCCTGAAGAGAGGAAAGACGTTTATTTTAAAAGTTGTTTATTTGAAGTTGGGAGCCCGCCCATATAACAGAGGAATACGTTTCAGTATTACATTTCAAGCGTTGAAGTTGGGAGCCCGCCCATAAAACAGAGGAATACATTTCAGTATTACATTTCAAGTGTTGAAGTTGGGAGTCCGCCCATAGAACAGAGGAATACATTCAGTCTTTTCATTTCAAGTGTTGAAGTTGGGAGCCCGCCCATATAACAGAGGAATACATTTCAGTATTACTTTTCAAGTATTGAAGTTGGGAGCCCGCCCATACAACAAAGGAATACATTTCAAGATCAAGTCAGAAGACAGTAAAACAGAGGGTTACAACAGGAATCCCCAGCAGGAAACAATAAAAATCCCCAGCACCGGAAAGCAGAAGGTTGCAACAAGAGGTCCCAGCACAAATTCAAGCGCCTGAGTCAAAAGGAAGAAAGGACGCGTCTTGAAAGAAGCGGCTGGAGAACGTTAAATCATGTCCAGCATAACAAATCTGATGAAGAAAGCCGTATCCCCAGAGGAACCGCCGAAAAGCTTAATAAAGAAAGCCATGTCCCCATCGGACCGAACAAAATGATGAAAACTGGTATTCAGAAAAGCAAAGGGCTAGAAGCATCGGAAGAAAAGCACCGGAAGAAACGCAAGCAGAGAAGAAAGCAAGGCAACAAGAACAAATTGCAGTCTAGCCTAGCTTCTTGTTTTCTTTTAAGCACGGCGTAACAAGGAGATCGGTAAGCAGTGGTAATAGCATGCAACAACAGTAACATTGCAGTCCCACGGTAGTCTCAGCTACCAAAACTTTCCGAACTACATTGACCTGATTCTTGTTTAGCCCATGATATGTAGGAAACCTTTGAAGCAAAGGTTCGGTTAAATCTTTTTCAAAAAATGCTTCACACGGAGTACTCGGATGGGCAAAAATCGCTCGCTTTATCTTTGCACGAAAACCCTTCGTGTCTTCGGGCAAAGAGGGGCAGCTGTAAGCACGTGATTTTTGCCCTATATGAGAATTACTCCCAAAAAATTCAAAAATAAAATGATTTTTCTTTGGTGTGCAATTTTGTGATATTTTGTGATATTTTTGGATAATTATTTGTATTTGTCTGTACATGTTTAGTTGTTAAATTAATAAAAAATACAAAAATATATCGCATTTTGCATATAGGATGTAATTCTACAATTGTTAGTAATTAAGTTTGTTTTACAAAAATTGAAAATTACAAAAATAGGCATCTTTTGCATTTTTAGCATTTAATGTCCAAATATACAATTTTATGCTTAATTATTATTTAATTGTGCGTTAATTATTATTGGGAGTTAATTTGCGCTTTTATAACTTAATTTAGTTCTTAATAATAATTTAAGTATTTTTTATAATTTAGTTTTAGAAAAATAAAAGAAGAAAAGAAAGCAAAAATACAAAGAAAAAACGGATTGGGCCACTTCTTCAATTGTAAGCCACAGGCCCAAAAAATTGTCCAACCTTCCCCACGACCCGGTCCATTTCAAACCGGGTCGACCCGGTCCGCACCATAACCCCAATACCCAACCCCTTTACATTTTTCATTTTTGTCCAACACAAAACAAAACAAAAACCCAAACCCTAAAACACTAAACCAATCCCCCCCCCATTCTTTCTCTTCATCTTCTCCAACCTCCAAGCCCCACTCCCATGGCTGCCCCTTTCCCTCCATCCTCACGTCCAAGCAGTCCGCCATCGTCATCTCCTGCTTTGTCATCACCATGTTCGCCATTGCTGCGTCTTCGTCGTCAACCATCATCCATGGCTGCCATGGCTAGTGCATCCATCGATTCCACTGCTGCGTCTTTAATGCCCATGGCTTCTACTGTTCTTCACCTCCAGCTGCTGCTGCTTCTGTGTTCAACCTCGCCTTCCATGACCGACTGTGTCATCGACTAAACGACCAGCTGCTTCACTACAGTCCGTCGACCAGCTCTACTGTGCCGCGATGCTGCTTTGCCATGTTGCTATTGCGACCACGCGACTGCTGCTACTTCCTCGCCACGGCAGCTGCTTCTGCTTTCTTCTCCAACTGCTCCCCGCCGCTTCTGCTGTTGCTTCATCTTCTTCGTTTCGTCAAAGTTCGAGGGTTTTTCGTTGAGTCGAGGTCCGGTACGTCGAGTTTTCTGTCCGAGTTTTCCATTTCCGTTCGTCGTTGGTCATTCCTAGTTAGTTGTATTTTGAGTTCCTCCGTATTTTGTTTTTGATATTCTCAAATCTAAAATCGGTAAATGTTTGTTTTATTCATTATTTTGTGAATTTTTCAGTTTGTTTCATGTTTGTTTCATTGTTCTTATTTATTGTTTAGGTAAAAGTTGTTAGTTTAATGTTGGTTAGATACAAATTGAAGTTTAATTAATTATCTCTTCAATTTGTTTCATGTGTTTTATGTGTTTTTCAGAAATTGTTAATATTGTTAAATTCAAGTTTAAGTTCATAATTGTTTCTTCGTCAATCTTGTTATTTGTCTAAAAGAATTTAGTTGTAATAGGGACATATGTTGGTTTAATCGTTTGAATCCGTCATGTTTGTTGTCTAAAATGGATTTAATTCATGTTCATCTTGGTTTGAAGTTCATTTTAATCCAGTGATTTAGTGTGAGTTTATGTTTTGGTTTTTGTTCGTTGATGAATCATGTATTGTGTTGTTAATATTATTGTTTCATTGCTCATCCATTTTTGGTTTAAGTTAACCAGGATTGGTTCCCAATATGGTTGATTTATTCACATTAATTTGATGTTGTTCATCTGTGTTCATATGAGTTGTTGTTGAATTTGTTTAAGAAATTGGTCATATTGGCTATATTTTGGTTGAGTTTGATTAATTGATTGGTTATAGCTGATGGGGGTAGTTTGGTAAATTGCAGTATGTGCAGGGGTAAAATGGTAATTGCAATAAGGTCAGAGGGGTAGTTTGGTAATTGAACATTTTGAATAATTCTTTATGTTAAGCATGGGGGACAAAATGTACTAGGGTGGGGTTTGATATAGTTGTTTAATATAAATGGGGGACAAGACAAAATGTAGTGGGGGGGGGGAATATGATAATTATTTATGGTAGGCATGGGGGACAAGATGTAATGGGTTGGGTTGATATATTTGTTTAATGTAGTGGGGGATGAGTGGGAAGATAATGGATTTGGTAGGAGAAAGTGTGGTTTTATTAATGGATTAAAGGGTTTGGGATGGAAAATAAATAAGAGGTCTTGAATCAGATTTAGGAGGAGAATAAGAAAAAGAACGAACAGAGAAGAATAGAGAGAATAAGAGAGAGAAAAAAGAGCTGAATATTTAAGAGAGAAAGAAAAATTCCGAAAAATATTTAAACTTTCAAATAAAAAAAAACTAAAAAAAATCTTCTGCTTTCTTTCATTGTTTGAAATCAGCATTAATTGTTGTTGTTTCATAAAAGCTTGAAGCTTTTGTTTTGGGATTACTACTCCACCGATCTGTTCCTGGGTTGCAACTGTTGCTGGACTGTTGTTGCTGTGCTGTATTGTTATTACTGCTGCTGATTCTCATCTTCATCTTCTTTTGTCTCCAATATCAGGTACACAATTGACACGCTGATTATTGTAAACTGAAACAGGAAGCATGAATACGAAAATGAAGAGTTGAATTCTAAATTTACTTTAATTATATTCTGAAGTTTATTTGAATGTATAAATTATTTAGCTTGCAAAAATCAGAATCATGTAGCTATTTAATACATATAGTGGAACATCCGCCGATAGTTTAACGGATGAACTATCTATATATCGCCTAAAAATAAATAAATGGTGTAGTAACTCCGCCGAGTCAAAAATCGAACGAATAGGCCATCTAGTAGGAACTTGGTAGAAATATTGTTTAGTTAAATAATAGTGGTTAATTTCAGCATGTAAATGGTCTAGGATTAAAATTAGATTGCTAAGTTTTTTTTAATTTGACAAACTGAGAGCATGCCTAGTATAATGTAACTAGGTAATAACATGTGAATAAGACGACCCAGGTCTAGTTTTATGTCATACACGTTGGGCCTGGGCCTGCAGTGGCAACGGACTGTCCTGTTTGCATCATTTTCAGATTTTATGAATCATATTCAAAATTCATCTTTAACAACTCAAGCATGTAAATAAATTAAGATATTTTCTCTTTTATATTGTAGAGACAAATTTCAATAGAAAAATGTAGGCATTTTAGGACTGTCCTTTTAAAAATAAAATGAGACGAGCCTCGCTTAATAAAATGTATAGATTGCGGGGCCCTCATAAAATGTATGTATTAATTACTTAGAACTCGGGATCGGCCGCTTAGCGAACTTCACAGTCTTACCCATAAATAATAATACGCTAATCGCTTTAGGCACGATTTTAATAATAATACATTCTTAAACACGGGTGCGCATTTATGCGACCCAAATCCAAATCCCAAAACATTGAATAAAAATACGTTCCGGATCGCGGGTGCATTTTATGTGACGCAATCCAAAGTCATGTTTTTAAACGATGTTCACATTCTTTTAAAAAATATAATAATAAAAGTGGCTAAAGGATAAAATTTGCACATAAGTTTATAATACGTATTATATCAGATAATCAAGCCAAATATAACAGTTGAGCGACCGTGCTAGAACCACGGAATTCGGGAATGCCTAACACCTTCTCCCGGGTTAACAGAATTCCTTATCCGGATTTCTGGTTCGCGGACTGTAATACAGAGTCATGCTTTTCCTCGATTCGGGATTAAAATTGGTGACTTGGGACACCCTAAATCTCCCAAGTGGCGACTCTGAAATAAATAAATAAATCCCGTTTCGATTGTCCTTTAATTGGAAAAATCTCCTTGTACCCTCGCGGGGGCGGAAAAAGGAGGTTCCACACTCCTGACGGGGTGACATCCGATGCTGGCAGAGATAGCTGAAGGTTGTACGAAGGCATGCTTCTGGAAGGCTCATCTACCCGAGGTATATAATCCGACTGATCATCTCCAAGCGCCTCAAATCCAAAGTCCTCATCATGTCCCTCAATAGGTGGGTCGACAGGTGCCTCAACACCCCCTTGCTGGGTACCACCTCCTCGACATCCCCCGCGACCTCGTGGGGCACTCCTCCCTCGTGCCCTATCCCTACCTCGTGGGACACCCCTACCCCGATGGTAGTCCTCTGGCGCTGTATACTGAGCCTCGTGGTCTAACCTCGCGACATCTCTCGCCTGAAACAGGTTCTAACGAGCCAACTGTGCCACCCGTCGGCCATAGTCAACGACTGCAGGGATGTCGGTATGCTTCTGCATCTCCTGTCCCAACTGGTAGAGGTGATGATGCCCAATAGCCTATGAAACATTTAAAATATTAATTAAATAACACTATATCACAATTATACGATATTAATAAGCCAAAAAACATACCAGTGCCTCGTGCCTCCCGGCGTATGGTCTATAGCGCTCGCCAAGTACATGAATGGGGTTCCCGATAATCAGTCGGGTATGACGGCAGTACCATGATGCATACATATGAATAGTGGCCTCCTGGGTAAATGTAGGTGCTGGTGGAATACGGTCAGCTCGCTACTCCTCCCAACTTTGGACCTGCTGCTCTAGCCATCCCATATATATATATCATCCAGCCTGGCACGGTCATCCCGCTGATGGTGTGTAGCCACCCATCCAAGCTCCCCCAGTATAGGCTAGGGACAGTGAAACTGGCGAAGCACATGCTCTGTGGCATGATACTCAACCATATCGAAGAAGATCATCGGGACGGAGGTGCTCCAAAGTAGTCGATCGACTGAGTAATAAACGAGCAGCTGAGCTAGCAACTTGTCGCTCTATGGGGTCCAAATGAACTACCAAATAATAACATAAAAGTGAGTATGGCAACACAACTCAATTTAAAACAAGTAAGTGTAGGTACATATTTACCTGTCTGTCCACCAGCATATCTAGCACATCCCTAATAAGGGGGAGATTATGATGATCATCGGTCCCTCAGTAGTTCCCACGGCGGAGAATCCACCTAGAAGCTAGAGGAAGAAATGGATAAGCCTCACCGGGCGCAAGTGGTGGTAGATGTGGTTGCAACGACATAATCCGCTGCCAGGCCCAAACCTAAGATAAAAGGTTGATGTAAAATTTATGATTCATTTCGACCATATAGAATTCGGAATAATGAACAGAGTATTCGAAAATGTTGTCACATGTAGGAGGGGTAGAAAACAACATATGTCCACCAATGGGCCCATGCTCGACCGGCACATGCTCCTATATAGGTATGCGAGAACAGCAGCACCCTAGCTATACTGGGGTAAAGCATCAAGCTGCTGAAGATGATGGAGAAAGCGCATACTCACGAGACTCCCCGAAGTGTTTGGGAACAAGACACAACCGAAAAACAGGAGCAACGCCAACCACGTGTACCTCTCAATATGGATATCCTCCGTCTCATCCGTAATGTCTGGGTGCAAAACAGCCATATGATCTCTAATGGCTGACAAAGCAACGCGACTGCCCCCAGCGTCACCCTAATGTCTATAACCAGTGAAATACCCCATCATATCCAAAAACTGTGCACGCATCATGGATCTAATGTACTGGGGTAGTGCCACGGCCCATCCATCTACGCGTAGCCCGTATAAAGCCTGAACATCCTCCAGCGTGATGGTGGCCTCTCCAGTGGGCAAGTGAAAAGTGTGCGTTTCCGGTCGCCACCGCTCTACCAAGGCCGTGATGAGAGACCAATCAAGCTGCATCCGTCCAAGCTCAAAAATCGTATAGAAGCCCGTAGCATGTAGGCGTGCGACTACGCGGGCATGGAAAGGATGATCCACGATGAACTCCCACAAATCGTCAGGTCTACTGGGGCGGAGAGCCTGCATCGATAGTTGTCCCTCCCATACAAAGGAGGACCTATGGTCGCCCTGCAACACTAGTAGCTGATCCTCGGCAGGTCCAGGATGCGCAAGCGGAGGAAAGTTCATGTCGTATACTATAATTTAAACAAAATTAATTGTGTGTGTTAGTTTAAGGAATTAAATAATTAATTATATTTAATATTGGACTGAATAATTATGTATGGGTTCCAAGCTCGACATTTGAGGCCCGGTTGCACCAAGTTATCCTTAATTATTACGCGTGTCAATTTCAACATTTTTAGAATTTTGTGAGCTTAATAAATTAAATAATTAATTATATTTAATATTGGACTGAACAATTATGCATGGGTTCCAGGCTTGATTTTTCAGGCCCAGTAGAACCGAGTTATCCTTAATTATTATGCGTGTCAATTTCAACATTTTTAAAATTTTGCTAGTTTAAGGATATAAATTAAAAATTATTGAATTGGACTGAATAATTATGTATGGGTTCCAGGTTCGATATTTGAGGCCCAGTAGCACCAAGTTATACTTAATTATTATGTGTGTCAATTTCAACATTTTTAGAATTTTGTTAGCTTAATAAATTAAATAATTAATTATATTTAATATTGGACTGAATAATTATGTATGGGTTCCAAGCTTGATTTTTGAGGCCCGGTAGCACCGAGTTATCCTTAATTATTATGCGTGTCAATTTCAACATTTTTAGAATTTTGCTAGTTTAAGGAATTAAATTAAAAATTATTGAATTGGACTGAATAATTATGTATGGGTTCCAGGCTCGATATTTGAGGCCCGGTAGCACCAAGTTATCCTTAATTATTATGCGCGTCAATTTCAACTTTTTTAGAATTTTTCTGGTTTAAGGAATCAAATTAAAAATTATTGAATTGGACTGAATAATTATATATGGGTTCTAGGCTCGATATTTGAGGCCCGGTAGCACCAAGTTATCCTTAATTATTATGCGCGTCAATTTCAACTTTTTTAGAATTTTGTTAGTTTAAGGAATTAAATAATTAATTATGTTTAATATTGGACTAAATAATTATGTATGGGTTCCAGACTCGATATTGGAGTTAATTTTACAATATATATTAGAGTTTGCAGTTACTACATACTTAAACTACATAGACTCTACGCTAAAAGGTTCTACATTTTACTACGCTAAAAGGCTCTATATTTTACTACGCTAAAAGGCTCTATATTTTACTACACTAAAAGGCTATATTTTACTACACTAAAAGACTCTACATTTTACTACGCTAAAAGGCTTTTTTTTTTACTACTCTAAAAGGTCACTATTACATATAAAACAACTAACATAAAATATAAATATAAACAACAAATAAAATAAATAATATTAATTTTTTAACAATCCAAATAATTTATGAAATTTTAATAATTTTTTGTACCAAAGCTAATAAATCAATCCGGGTATAAATAAGATACAAATTTAAACATAAATATAACACAAATTAACATGAAAACACATTAAACAATACAAATATGCATGTACTATATGAGTTTCGAAATAAACAAAATCGAAATACCTCGATTTAAGTTTTTTGAATTTGATTGAAATCGAATTTTCGCACTCGAAAGAAGGAATCCAAAGCTTGTCTTGTGTGTGGGACCTACACTCCTCTTTAGGTGACGGGTGGTGCCAAAATTTTTTTTTACTTTTACGCGGGGGGGGGGGGGGGGGGGGGGGGGGACCAGTAGAATCCAAAGAAGAAGGGGTCGTTGGTTCTGTGGTCCAAGGAAGAAGAAGGGGTTTATTTTATTAAAGCAATTCGCAGTATAGTACTGTGAATTAGTAAAAAAAAATTATAAATAAAACGCAGTACTATACTGCGTTTTACTTTAACGACCAAATTTCTGTTAAAATAAAATGCAGTATAGTACTCCGTTTTACTTAGAAACGTAACATTTTTTTAAACATTAGAAACGTGCTTTTTTTTGCAAAAAAACCATCAAAAAGTTTAGGACTCATCAAATATTAAGCTAGTTGAGGAAACCTACTACTCCTATAATTGTATACAATAATGTCAAGTAAATTTTCTGGTGGGCCTAGCCCTATTGTGAAAGGTCACGTGTCAGATTGACCTTAGAGGATATAAGTGTTAGGTCTCTTCATCATTGGGAATAAAACAAAAAAGAAAAGAAAAAAAATGGAGGACTTTAGAAGAAAACTGACGCGGCAGCGTAAACGAGCTCAAATTGTGGCGTCACTATTGACGAAGCCAAGGAAGGGAATAAACTTGCAGGCTTCAGGTATGTGTAGTGATTTTGGTAAGGATTTTGAATATAATTTTGTTAAGTAATAATTAAGGGATTAAGGATATGTTTCGTTGTATAGTTTTTGGGGAAAAGAATTACTGACTTCTACTACTACAAAGTCTAGATTTTTACGGCACCAAATTGGACTTTCAGTGATTAATTAATGATTAGCCCATAATTTATAGATAAAGTAATGATGATTCAATGATTAGAATGGTTTATAAAGTCATCTCCAACCTTGCCCCATCCTCGTAATGAGGGAAATATTTGAGGAAAATTAGCTCCAACCCTCCCCCATTTTTGTCCCCAAAATGGGGATGAATAATGTTCCCTCAAATAAGGGGGTACACTATTCATCTCCCCGATTACTATTCATCACTTTTTTATTATTATTATTTTATTATTTAATCTTTTTATTTATCTCTTTATATATATACCTAATTATGTTTATGTAATGTCTTTATAATATTAATATTATATCTTAACTTTGGTGTATAATTTTGATAAATTAATTTTCGTGCATTTATTTTTATGTAGAAATGACAGTAGATGAAAATCAACGATTTCAAGAATTTTTATTACGACATAGAAGAATTAAGGACAAAGATGCTCAATTTGCACTTCGTAATGCATTAATAGATCATTTATGGGAGAATACTAGAGGTTGAAGTTGAATATTTATCAGGTATTTCGAATGAATTTTATCGTTATGTAATATATATTTAATTAATCTTTTATTGCAATGATTTCACTTTTATTTGAGTTATTAGTTAATCTATAATATTGCTTACAAATTATATTATTTAAAATTTTATGGAATTGTTTTAATTATGGAAATTACAAATTAATAAAAATAAAAGATGGAATTTGTTTAATGGAAATTAAAAAATGAAATTGAAATGAAAGAAAATAATATAACATAGAAGAATTAGAAGAATATAAAAAAGTTTGGGGAAAAAGATGGGGGAATGGTTGGAGTAAGTTGTCCCCAAAATGGGGATTTCCCCATTTTGGGGACCAAAAATGGGGTAAAGGTTGGAGATGCCCTAATAAGATTGGGTAAATTAAGGCATTGTAACGTATTCTACAGTTGCATTGCTGCGACATTCATGTTCTGCGTTTGCTAATTTGTTCAGATTTTTAGTAATTGGATCGGGGGTTCACTTTGATTTTGACTTGTCCTAAGATTATGAAAAATTATTCACCTAGACTAATTAGGACGTGTTATTCAATATTTTGAATAGATTGAGGCCATTTGAGGTCGTTTGGTTGGTGTTCTAGGCATTACAAAATTGGGGAACTTCCCGTTAGTGAGGTAAGTGAGACTTTAAGTTTTGATGCTTGCTTTTCTAATATCTATTTTGGAAGTATATTTTATTTCTGCCTGGTCAATGTGTTGGAACGAGCGTGTGCTTGACAAAATCGGTGGTCTTTGACCAGCCGCAGAAATATATTATTTTGTAAAAGGCTAAAATTATTTAATAAGTGATTTGTAGTGTAGGTGTGATGGGGCGTAGCCTTGTGCTATGGCGTTGGAGCGTTATAAATTATTTCTTCGCTGACATAATATATTTGGGGCATTGTGTATGCCGCCGTGACAGATTTGGGGCATTGTGTATGCCGCCGTGATAGATTTGCGGCATTTTATGTGCCGCCGCTATATATTTAGGGCATTGTGTATGCTGCCGCTATATATTTGGGACATTGTATATGCCGTCGTGATAGATTTGGGGAATTGTGTATGCTATCGTGGACTCGTTGGGGTGTTTGGTTAATTTCCTACATTGCGGTTAATGACAAGTCCTTAGTGTAGATTGTGTTGAGATATATGTAGTATTGTTGTTGAATAATTATTTGGACCTTATAGAGTAATTATATGATAAAAGAATTTTTGTGCGTATTATTTGTGTGCTCATTGTGTGTATATTTTCTAACACTTGTTCCAGAGGTATTCAGACTGGCGGGTCGATGATCTTACTGGGTTATATTTACGTATAACTCACTCCTTACCTGCATGTCCATGCAGATACTATTGGTGAAGACGAAGCTAGTAGCCGACGAGTTCGCTAGAGTTGATTTAGTTATTGAGGTGAGCCGCCGCATTGTTCGTGGAGGATGCCCAAAGAGTCTTTTATCATTTATTCATATGCGGCCTTTGTAATTCTATTAGATGCTCCATGGTCTAGTGTTGGATTTGGGCTAGAGTTTTAATCTAATATTTTGAGATATTAATTGTTCATAATAGTTATCAGATTATTTGGGTACTCATTTAATTAATCAAATGCTGCAAATTAATGGCTAAGGTAAGAAAGTATAGTTCGCCCGACAGGTGGTGTTAGTTGGGTGCCAGTCACGTCTAGGGGGTAGTTTGGGACGTGACAAAGTTGATATCAGAGCTTAGACTTTAAGTCACGGGTCATGGAGAAGTGTCTAGTAGAGTCTTGCTCATAGGTATGTAGGCGCCCATACTTATGATCTTAAGGCTACTAAGCATTTAGGATGTTTTCACTTCTTTCATTCCTCATTCGTGCGTTAAGCTAAATCGAGTTTATTCCTAGTATGTCCCTTTAGTAATTGGCTAGGCCGCGTGTATCCTCGTCTATTAGACGACACCGTAGATATGGAAGTTTCTAACAATCTATGAGCAATTGAGAGTGGCCTTGAGTACATGAAATATTACGTGCATTGGTGATAGTTGATATTTTATTTGTTTTAAATTTTGGGATAACTCTATTTTCCAAGGAACGTGTGCCAAATTTTTTTAAAAAAAATAAGAGGTTTGAGAGTTAGTCAAATTTTTTAATGTTGGAAATTTGTGTGAATTGTAAAGTGATCTAAGGATTTGATTTTTCCTGAGAGCGACATATTCAATATTTGAAGTTGTGGATACAACTCCATGTTATGAGTTTGATTTGGATAAGAAAAGAATTGGACGTAGAAGTATAAAGTATAAAGTAACAATGTCTTAAACACATCTAGACTGTAAGGCTTAGCATGAAAGATATTCTGAGAAAGATGCTTATATGGGTCTAAGCTTAATCTCTTTTGAAGTGATTTGATTACTAGTGATATCGTGATGGTACTGTTATAAGTGTATTTGGGGCATGACTATTCTAATTTAAGTGCATTGAGTATGACCTTGATTGTGGCACTAGGTGATGTAAAAGGTACAACATATTATACTTGGGGTCCGTTAATGAATTCCAATCTATGAGAGAAAGTAAGATATAAGTATAACGCTTAATGCACCAATATAGCAAAAGAGTGAGTATGAAACTTAGCGAGTAGTGGCATGATTAGCTATTAAAATAAGGGTAGAACGTATAGTATGGAGACTGTCATGTACCATATACAAGAGAGATAGACAATTTAAAGAGTTGAAATACTTGAAAAGAATTAACAAATGTTATCGAATGTAGTGTTTTATCCTGACAATTGTCATGTTGTTATATCTTGTATTACATGAGTTGAGAAAGTTTGAATATTGACGAGGTGATGCAATAATTGAAAAAGTATAATTTTACCCAAGTGGGGGAGCCTACTATTATTGATTATATTTATCAGACATGTGGGACCACAGTTACGACATAGGGATGGTTGCGAATTTGTTATGGTTTGTATTGTTGACATTTAAGTGAACTTGTGCATGAATTGACTAGTTTTATCATATTTAGTACTCCTAATGTGTCATACGTGGTGACAATCCTCGTAAAAAGACTATATTTGTGGATAGAGTATATAGAGGATGTGTGATACCCTACTAGTGTTGCCGATATCTGACTTTAATGTTATTATGTGCATGGAATGATTAGTATCACGCTATGTGATGCACAATTGTCAGGTAAAGGATATTAAGTTTGTTATTCCTATGGTCTTAGAATAACATGGAAGAGTATTCACGATTGACATGGGTGAGAAAGTTCCTTATACGAAGGTTTTACACAAGATGAATAGAAAGTGTTCAACATATCTATCTATGATTTTTAAGGCAGTAGAGTAGAGATTCTAACCTTGAGGATATTTGTAGTTGTTAATAAGTTTCCAAACGAGTTACAAAAAGCGTATGTAGGGTAAGTATGAAAAGATAAGATGAGTATAACGACAAAGTATTCATACCTCTCTTTTCTAGGGTATAGCTCGCTTAACATTCGAGGACGAATGTTCTTTTTAAGTGGGGGAGAATGTAATAATCCAATTTTTTTTAAATACTTATTAATTGTGAAACTAGAGAATCAATTTTTATTTATAGTTATTGAGTTAAATATTAAGCTAGTTGAGGAAACTTACTACTCCTATAATTGTATACAATAGTGTGCAAGTAAATTTTCTGGTGGGCCTAGCCCTATTGTGAAAGGGCACGTGTCAGAAGAAAACTGACGCGGCAGCGTAAACGAGCTCAACTTGTGGTGTCACCACTAACGAAGCCAAGGAAGGGAATAGACTTGTAGGCTTCAGGTATGTGTAGTGATTTTGGTAAGCTTTTTGAATAGAATTTTGTTAAGTAATAATTAAGGGATTAAGGATATGTTTCGTTGTATAGTTTCCAGGGAAAAGAATTACTGACTTCTACTGCTACAAAGTCTAGATTTTTACGGCACCAAATTGGACTTTCAGTGATTAATTAATGATTAGCCCATAATTTATAGATAAAGTAATGATGATTCAATGATTAGAATGGTTTATAATGAGATTGGGTAAATTAAGGCATTGTAACGCATTCTACAGTTGCATTGCTGCGGCATTCATGTTCTGCGTTTGCTAATTTGTACATATTTTTAGTAATTGGACCGGGGGTTCACTTTGATTTTGACTTGTCCTAAGATTATGAAAATTATTCACCTAGACTAATTAGGACTTGTTATTCAATATTTTGAATAGATTGAGGTCGTTGGAGGTCATTTGGTTGGTGTTCTAGGCATTGCAAAATCGGGAAACTTCCCGTTAGTGAGGTAAGTGAGACTTTAAGCTTTGATACTTGCTTTTCTGAAATCCGTTTTGGAAGTATATTTTTTTCTGCCTGGTCCATGTGTTGGAACGAGCGTGTGCTTGGCAGAATCGGTGGTCTTTGACCAGCCGCAGAAATATATTATTTTGTAAAAGGCTAAAATTATTTAATAAGTGATTTGTAGTGTAGGTGTGGTGTGGCGTAGCCTTGTGCTATGGCGTTGGAGCGTTATAAATTATTTCTTCGCCGCCGTTATAGATTTGGGGCATTGTGTATGCCGCCGCTATATATTTGGGGCATTGTGTATGCCGCCGTGATATATTTGGGGCATTGTGTATGCCGCCGCTATATATTTGGGGCATTGTGTGTGCCGCCGCTATATATTTGCGGCATTGTGTATGCCGCCCTGATAGATCTGGGGCAATGTGTTTGCCGTCATAATAGAGTTGGGGCATTGTGCATGCTACCATGGACTCGTTGGGGTGTTTGGTTAATTTCCTACACTGTCGTTAATGACAAGTCCTTAGTGTAGATTGTTTTGAGATATATGTAGTATTTTTGTTGAATAATTATTTGGACCTTATAGAGTAATTATATGATAAAAGAATTTCTGTGCATATTATTTGTGTGCTCATTGTGTGTTTGCTTTTTCTAACACTTGTTCCAGAGGTATTCAGAGTGGCGGGTCGATGATCTTACTGGGTTATATTTACGTATAACTCACTCCTTACCTGCATGTCTTTGCAGATACTATTGGTGAAGACGAAGCTAGTAGCTAACGAGTTCGCTAGAGTTGATTTAGTTATTGAGGTGAGCCGCCGCATTGTTCGTGGAGGCTGCCCAAAGTGCCTTTTATCATTTATTCATATGAAGCCTTTTGTAATTCTCTTAGATGCTCCATCGTCTAGTGTGAGATTTGGGCTAGAGTTTTAATCTAATATTTTGAGATATTAATTGTTCGTAATAGTTATCATATTATTTGGGTACTCATTTAATTAATCAAATGCTGCAAATTAATGGCTAAGGTAAGAAAGTATGGTTAGCCTGGCATGTGGTGTTAGCTGGGTGCCAGTCACGTCTAGGGGCTAGTTTGGGACGTGGCAATGGCACTATAAGAATGTGCATTGGTTAGTGGCAGTTGAACAAAGTCAATATCAAGAACAAGTATCCCTTGCCGTGCATTGATGATTTATTTGACCAGCTTCAGGTAGAAAGGGTGTTCTCTAAGATTGATCTCAGGTAAGGATATCACCAGTTGAAGATTAGGGATTTAGACATTCTTAAGACGGCTTTAAGGACCCAATATGGTCATTATGAGTTCCTTGTGATGTCTTTTAGACTGACCAATTCCCCAGCAGCGTTCATGCATTTGATGAACAGTGTGTTCCAGCCTTATCTCGACTCGTTTGTTATTGTATTTATTGATGATATCCTGGTGTACTCTTGTAGCTAGGAGGAGCATGCCCAATATTTGCGGATTGTGGTGGAACGGTTGAGGGAGGAGAAACTTTATGATAAGTTCTCTAAGTGTGAGTTTTGGCTTAGTTCAGTGGCGTTCTTGGGGCACATGGTGTCCAGTGAAGGTATTTAGGTTGATCTGAAGAAGATAGAGGCAGTCCGGAGTTGGCCCAGACTGACGTCAGCCGTAGAGATTCGTAGCTTTCTTGGTTTGGCGGGTTATTACCGTCGGTTTGTTCAGGGTTTCTCTTCCATTGCATCGCCTTTGACCAAATTGACCCAAAAGGGTGCTCCTTTCAGGTGGTCGGATGAGTGTGAGACAAGCTTTCAGACACTCAAGACTGCCTTGACCACAACTCCAATGTTAGTTTTGCCATTAGCTTTAGGATCATATTAAGTATATTGTGATGCTTCTCGGATCGGTATTGGGTGTGTTTTGATGTAGAAGGGTAAAGTGATTGCTTGTGGTTCTCGTCAGTTGAAGCCCCATGAGATAACTACCATATTCATGATTTAGAGTTGGATGCCATTGTTCAGACGTTGAAAATTTGGAGGCATTATCTCTATGGTGTGTCTTGTGAGATTTTTACTGATCATCGTAGCCTCCAGCACCTGTTCAAAAAGA
Source organism: Nicotiana sylvestris (assembly GCF_000393655.2). Lineage (NCBI taxonomy): Eukaryota > Viridiplantae > Streptophyta > Magnoliopsida > Solanales > Solanaceae > Nicotiana > Nicotiana sylvestris. The sequence goes on from NC_091068.1 coordinate 14,273,077, forward strand.
AGGATCTAAATTTGAGGCAGCAGAGATGGTTGGAGATGCTAAAGGACTATGATATTAGTATTTTGTACTATCCGGGAGAGGCCAATATGATGGTCGATGCCTTGAGTAGCAAGGCAGCGAGTTTGGGTAGTTTTGAATTCCTTCCTGTTGGTGAGAGACCCCTTGAAGTTGATATTCAGGACTTGGCCAATCGATTTGTGAGATTGGATATTTCGGAGCCCAGTCGGGTCATAGCTTGTGTGGTTTCTTTGTCTTCTTTTTTTGATCGTATCAGAGAATGCCAGTATGATGATCCTCATTTGCTTGTCCTCGAGTACAATGTTCTACATGATGATGTCAGAGATGTGACTATTGGAGATGATGCGGTATTGAGGGTGCAGGGCCGGATATGTGTGCCCAATGTTGATGGGCTACGGGAGTTGATTCTAGAGGAGGCCCATAGTTCGCGGTATTCCATCCATCTAGGTGCCGCGAATATGTATCAGGATTTGAGACATCACTATTGGTGGAGGAGAATGAAGAAAGATATAGTAGAGTTTGTAGCTCGGTATCTCAGCTGTCAGCAGGTGAAATATTAGCATCAGAGGCCGGGTGGCTTGCTTTAGCAGATAGAGATTCCAGAGTGGAAGTGGGAGCGGGTCACCATGGATTTCGTAGTTGGGCTCCCACGGACTTCGAGAAACTTCGATGCTATTTGGGTGATTGTAGATCGGCTGACTAAGTCCGTGCACTTCATTCTTTTGAGTACTACCTATTCATCAGATCGGTTGGCTGAGATTTACATAAGAGAGATTGTTTGCCTTCATGGAGCGCCAGTTTCTATCATTTCGGACCGAGGCACACAGTTTACATCGCAGTTTTGTAGAGTCGTGTAGCGAGAGTTGGGCACTCAGTTTGAGTTTAGAACGGCATTTCACCCTCAGATGGACGAACAGTCCGAGCACACTATTCAGGTATTAGAGGACATGTTACACGCTTGTGTCATTGATTTTGGGGGTTCATGGGACCAGTTTCTGTCACTCGCGGAGTTTGCTTATAACAACAGTTATCAGTTGAGTATTCACCTTAAAACCAATCACATAACACAAAATCCTGGATTCCATACCCTCATAACCAAATTTAGAACTGTTACTTACCTCGAACTGTGTAATTCTTTATTCTGCTATGTCTTTTCCTCTCGTATCGACCTCCAGATGCCTCAAATCTAGCCCTGGTTAATTTTTTTTTGAGCAAACAGGAAATATATATATTAGTAATTAAGTAGGGTTCAGTACATTGTACGCATACTTGGTGTCTCTAAGGAAATTTGATTACCTAGGCTTGCTAGAGTGTTACAAGCATCATAAGATAGAAATTTCTCAAAAATATATTGTTTTAGTAGGTCCTTTTCCACAAAACATTTTACATAAGGTGGAGCTTCAACAAAAGTCTTCTTGCCTTCCAATTGATCCTTAGCCTTTTTGCCATGTGATGAGCTACACTATTCCTTTACCTGAATGTGTGCTGGAAGATTATCTCCTTCTGTTGGTGCATTAACCACCTGCATTCATTGACAATATCGTCATATAACCTATTGCCCTGTAGGATGGATTGGATAGCCTCCACAGAATCTGTCTCTATTACAAGCGGGTACATTCTTCATTCCTTAGCCATTTTGAGTCCCTCTAGTAGAGATTTTATCTCCGCTTCTAGTGATCTGCCTGCATATGATTGTTTACCAAAGCCCACAATCCAGTGTCCTTTGGCATCCCCGAAAATACCTCCCAATCCACATTTTGTGTAACACTATCAAAACAAGCATCAACATTAAGTTTAGACCATCCTTTTGGTAGTTTTTGCCATGCAATTTTGATGTGGATTTTTGGAGGAGTGTACATACTTTTATCGGTGAGGAGTTTATATTCAGTAGACTTTTGAATAATAAATTCACCATTGATGGGAGTAGTCGTGTTATTTTGGTTATTATTGTTTCTATTTATCCAAGTGTACCATATAATAAAAGGAAAGAAGAGGTCCCAATTAATAAAATTATTCCAAATTGGGTAGTTAAAAAATTTCAATTGGTTCAGCTAGTGGTCACCTGGTTCTTTATAGTATTGATGCCAGACACGGTTTATTCAATTCAATCAATACTAATTATAGGAATTAATTCCATATGTAAATACAAATTTTCCAACAAAATCCGAAATTTAACTAAAAAATTGCCCTTAGGGCCCACGTATCAAAATCCGACGAAACTCACAGAATCCGACGAAACTCACAAAATCCGACAATCCATTCAATTACGAGTCCAACCATACCAATTTTATCAAATTTCAATAACAACTCGACCTCCTAATCTAAAATTTTCATTCTTGAAAAGTTTTGCAAAAATCTTGATTTCTTCTATTTAAAATCGAAATAAATGATGAATATAACAATGGATTTATGAAATAAAATCACCTTTGGACATAAGACACTTACCCAAGTCGAAGTCACGAAGAAATCCACAAAATCACCCAAGAATCGAGCTCCAAAATTCCCAAACGAAATGAAGGAAACGACCATTTTTTATCTTTAAATTTCTGCCCATCCGTCACTTAAAGTCCATTTTCCGTCACTAAAAGTCCACACCAGAACTTGCTTGCATCAGCAGTTATTCTTTTCACCTAAAGAGCTCTAACTCCATCATACAAACTTGGAATTCGATGATTCTTATTCCTATGAGTCACAAATAATAATACGAACCTAGTCCTTCAATCGAAACTCAATTCGGAGCCCATTTGCTCAATGTGATACCAATTTCGCTCGTTAAACAATTAACTAATGTTTCGTTCTAAAAACCCAATCGCGACTTGATGAAATTAGACCAAACTTTTCAAATCATTCCTATTATTCATTATCAAAATTCCAGAAGTCTCAAAATAGGATTTCGATCTCTAGAACTAAATATGGACCTTTGGATCATTACATACTTATGCTCAAAACACCAAACTCTTCCAAAAACTCTTCCATAACTCATCCGAGCCCCATGAGACCCCAACCAACTATACTAAAAAGTCCCATAATATGACACGAACTTAAGCGATGCCTCAAATTACATTAAACAACAATAAAACATAAATCGCACCCCAATTCAAGCCTATTGAAAACTAACAAATTCCAAATCCTACATTCGATGTCGAAACATATCAAATCAATTCTGATTGACCTCCAATTTTGCACACAAATCATGAATGACATAATGGAGATGTTCCAATTTCCAAAATTTGATTTTGATTCCGATATCAAAAAGTCAACTCCCCGGTCAAAATTAAATTTCCTATTTTCAATATTTCAAGCCTATTTTAGCTATGGAGCTCAAAATAAATATTTGGACACACTGCTAAGTCTTAAATCACCATACAGAGCTATTGGAAGCATCAGAATTCCATTTCAGGGTCGTTTACACATAATTCACCATCCAATCAATTTCTTCAACTTAAGCTTCCAAAACAAGAATTGTTCTTTCAATTAAATCCCGAATCATCCGAAACCCAAATTTGACCACCCTCGCAAGTCATAATACACATTTCAAAGCTGCTCGAAACCTTAAGTCACCTAACGGAATGCTAATTCTCAAAATGATAAATCGGGTCATTACATTCTCCCCCACTTAAACATATGTTCGTCCTCGAACGTGCCAAGAGTTGTTCCTAAACCTTCAAATCACTATTTCACCTTATCACGCGCATACCTAGGGGTGATCCCACGTCTCTCTATTCAATATAGGTCTGATGACACCACATAACTGAAAATTACTAATTTAGCATTAGCCCATAAACTTTGGAATCCAATTTCCAACGTCCAAAAATTTCTTTTGAAGACCCGAATCTCACATCTACATTGTATATGAGTCTTAACAAGTTGTATTAAGCCTTAGCCATAACTCCAGATGTAATCACATGATATACACACAACCTGCATACTCGCAATAGTTTCTAATCAATGTAGCTGCTTAAAAACAAACCCGATACTGGCATTATACCCCATATCAAACAATACCTCATTCCAAAACCTTCGTACACTGCCAATAATGAAAGAAACACGCAAAATTTCATGACCACTTACCAGATCAACAAGTCACGGAGCTTTCCCTCGTTCAACAAGTACCAAAGCCAATTATTTAAGCCGAATTCTAAATTATTCTTCCAACATGCTGTAATCAAATCTGGTAGTATCCATTCTAGGTCTAATGACCTCATCTCATCCAACACAACCACTCTAGTGATATGCCACATCAATACAATCTAAAGTCGTAACCCGTTCAATCAGTGCACCAATAAGCAACATTCCAAATATGCTCAATCACGGAAAATGACTCAAACGAGAGAACCATCCTGCAAGTTCAACAAGTACCTCTACAACCAAAATGCTACAAACCCATCATACCTAGTAAAACCAAGACACACAAATCTAACACAAAGGATCATCTCCCGACATAACCCAACTGCAATGCATGACCCCATCTAAGCACTGGTCCATATGAAATATCTCAAGCCACATTGCTCAAAATCAACAACCACATGAAATTTGACATCAAGTACACGAAGTGCATGACCATAAACATGGAGAAGAAAATAACACAATATACCACAATCCGGAAAGACCATAACTAAGGCGCAATCAACCATTCCACACCCCAATCATCATCTCACTCGAATTTGCCTATAATGCCCAAATAGAACCGCACCATGTGTGAATATAGCCAACAAATCACAACCTTTCGTAACATGGAAGAGTAACACATAGAACATATCCGATACGAATAAAAATAAATTCTAACCGAATGGCACATCCCTCAACAATAGTAGTTTGGAGTCAACAAATACGACTCAGTGTAGAATACACATCCTCATTGGGCCTATCAATGGGCCCCCAAATCAATTCCAGTCATCCCCAAATGGACAAATAGCCCTCCAAACCTAACCATAACACATATTATCATCTGAATAGCTTTGGCCACATCTTCACAGTCCACAGTCATGAAACAACCTGCCTCAGATAACTCCTAGTCTCCAAATCTATAGAACACACGAATAACCATATTTGATCCCAAATCCACCACCTGAATGTCTAACATATCTCTCATACACGATCATCCCGTGAGGAATACTTCTATGATTCTTTAGTGCCATATAACAATAATGTGAATTTCAGTAGTGTATCAACCAGGTGGGTACCGCTATACTAATAAGCATCTATAAGTTAAAACACTATGCACCTTCTAAAATGCGCACCATTCTTAGGAATTACCGAGTTGTTATAACATTCATCTAAATGTCTGAAACTAATCATGTTGTCCATAATTCATGACCTTCCCTTCAAAACTGAATTGCCGCCTTGTACATTCAATTCTCAATCCCACAAGACACACCGCCTCTATTAGACCACTATACAAAAAGTACGAGAATTTCATATCACCTCTGAGTCACTAGTAGAATACATACCCGATTAGTTAGAAATCTTCCATCTGCTCCCTTCCAGGAGGGAATCACAATACACAACACGTTCCTCACACCAGTAGAAAATATCCGGCTTAAACCATGGTAAAAACCATCAAGAACACTTTGAAATCTATTTGCACATAACCAAGCTATCAAGACTGAATTCCTCTAACTCGACCAAGCCACGTAGGTTACCAAATCCAAGAATATTGCCACCAAAACATCTATAGAGCCTCAGCAGATTATAATTACCCTCGTAAATACCACAACTGAGACACCCACTCTGAAAAGATATGGGACTTAAAATTGTTCTTTTACCTTTCTTATACTGGAATATAGAATCCATAGTCATAGAGAATTAACGCAAGTCCCGGCACAATCTAATGCAAATCTCAGATTCTATCCATATACATTCTTAATTATCAAATGTAAATCTCGGACCCATTAGAACCTTCTCGAGAGTCACCACTCTACTGAAACCTGAATTGCACTGCCCAAACAGGCCAAAAGACACATGCCCCATTACCACAACAACACACAAAAAAGTAACCATGCCTTAACACCACCGGTCGAATTCATATTCCATGCGAGCTACATTCTTCGCGATTAACAACTTAATCCTTCCATGATTTTTCATATTTTCATAAGTGCATTATATCCTGTATTTGGTAAATTGCCTTACTCGAGTCATCATCGATCTCAGTCTATGCAGTCATAACTGTTCCACAAGTATGTCTCTGACCAAAACATAAATTTAACCTATAGCTATGAAATTGATTTATCAATAGCACGCTCCCCCACTTGGCTCAAAGCCATAGATCAAAACGCTCAATAATTCACAATACCCATATTCAATTACTGCTATAACACCATAGTGAGATTTAACTAAATTTTTCCCAAGCTCAGGCAACATAACATATATGGTACCTCAAATCGTCTACTAAGCTCGCCTTCATTTCATGTGACGGTCAAGTCAACTTTCTTGACAAATTTAAATTCAAATCTCAATACATCTACCTTACTGATAGAAAAGAAGATTCTCCACACAACATTATAAAGATCATGCCTCTGTAGTTTATTTCGCACGTGGTAACCCACATGTTTAGCCTCAAACTGGCATCTTTCTAGACCTTTTTTACTACCACAACTACTACATAATCACTTAACCTTCATGAGTTTGAACTCATTAAAAAGACACAAAAATTTAATTTGTTCCACAATTACACCACGTGAAAGATCCTTGAATGCATTCATAACTCGAGACTCTACGTCAAATCAAGATAGAAGTTAAATACCCAATAGTCCTTTTTACATTTCAAGCAAACATTTTTTTCATCACTTTCAAACCATCTGAACACATTCCACAGTCACAATATAATCATCATATGGTTATCCAGCCGTTCATCGAGCCACAAATTCAACTCGTAGGGACACTACCGAATATATGAGTCCAATTGTACAGATTCACACAACCAAAACTACCGAGCCTAAGTTGTGGTTGTCCCATCAATAAAACATAGAAAAGACATCTCATACCTCCTTCATAGAATCACAAGTTGTTGATGCATAACTAATACCGAACACTCACATACGCATAAGAGTGAGTGAAACAAATTCAAAGAGGCACGCTTCAAGCTGAATCAATGTCGCACGAATAAGGAAAGAAAGATGGGAAGTTTATCCTAAATGCCATATAGCCTCTCAAAGATAAGTATTGACGTCATTATACCGATCCGCAAGACTCTACTAGACACTAGCTCATGACTCGTGAAACCTATGTAACCTAGGGCTCTAATACCAACTTGTCACGATCCAAAATTTCACATGTCTTGATGGCGCCTATCTCGATACTAGGCAAGACAATAACCTTAATAAATCAGATTTTTTTCTAAGTTTGAAAATATAATATTTAAAGTCAATACAAGAATCCCATTAATACCGATATAAAACACTCCCAAAGCCCGGTGTCACCAAGTACATGAGCATCTAAATGAACAAAGTCAGACAAAGAAAAATACTGTCTGAAAATCTAGAGCAGTAAAATAATTGAAAGGAAGAGAGAGTCAAGGTTAGAGGACACAAAACAACTACCTTGATGGTTTCCAACTAATAACACCCTAAGATTTAACAGTCGCCGTATCCAGAAGCACCTGGATCTGCACACGAGGTGCAGGGTCTAGTATGAGTACAACCAATTCAACAAGTAACAATACTAAATAAAGAACTAAAAGTAGTGACGTGATTTAGAGCTAAGTCCAATTACAGTAGTTTCCAACATAAGAAGTAGGAACACTTGCAAATTTAACAATTAAGGCCCAAATAGTAATTTCATGTCAAGTTCGACTAAACAAAAGATAATATCTTTCAGAAATTTCCAAAATCGTGATATATGATAGCTGAAATGCAACAATAATGAAATCAATGCATTCTCTCAGAACAACAGTCAGTCAGTCGTTCCACTCTCTTAGCACTCGACACTCACACTTAGTAGGTACCTGCGGTTACTGGGGGGTTGTACATACACCGGAGGGGCTCCTTCAGCCCAAGTGCTATAATTTACACGAACAACTCACGTGCTACACGGACAACTCACGCACTACACGGACATCTCACGTGCTATAGTATAAATATCTGGATCCGCACGGACAACTCACGTGCTATAATATTAATATCTGGATTCGCACGAAAAACTCATGTGCTATAATATAAATATCCGAATCTGCACGGACAACTCACGTGCTATAGTATAAATATCTAAATCTGCACGGACAACTCACGTGCTATAGTATCAATATCTCACAATCAATCCCTCGGCCTCACTTAGTCATAAATCTCTCCAGTCTCGCGGGGACTTAGTAATCATGAAAATCAGTCCAAAATGATGATATGATGTATCAATAAATACCAACAGAGACTGAGATATTGACGCGCCCTTGTTTTCTCGCAAAATCGGGTTTCGACATTGACAACTCTTTTAAGGAAGGGGAGGAATGGTTATTAAAAGAGAGTCACCACCTAACGGATTAAGGTGTGTTAGGGAACCTATTGCAAATGACTCAGGTTTACTAGTTGAGTCACCAAAGATCGGGCAAGGGCTCGAATTACCTCGAGAAGAAGGTGTTAGGCACTCCTCGAGGTCCATAGCGGTGGGTCCCGTCCAAACTCAAATCATGTGAATTAGTCTAATAGAGAAAAGAGGGGATTATTTTAATAGGAATGGGGGGTCCTAAGTTTTTTAGCCTAAAGGATCACCCCGTGCAATATAAATAATACTTCATAACTCCTCTAGGACGGGAGTGTTACAAATATTATTCAGCGGGCATAGACTATCATCTCCTGCTACCCGATTACTATCATTAAGTTATTTACCTAAAAACGCTATAGTCAATTCTAAATCGCACCCTATGCGTCTACTACCCGTCCCTTACCTATGGTCCCTGAGGCATTTGGACCTCTATTTTGGATGGTTCTAGACTCAACTTAGGTTGCTCAAAAATGGTAAAACTAAGTGACATACAAAAACAAGTTGGACTTTTATATAAAACAAATAGGGTATCATATTATCCTACACACATTAGGAACCAAATGCACGTAAACAGATTAGGTGTATTTACAGTTTCAAAAGTAAAGGTTGTTAGGTCCTATAGACATGATCTCTAGGTGATTCGGAATTCTAATCATACTGGCAGTTTATGTAAAGCAATTCCTACGTGATTGCGTATATGCCTACTGAATATAATTAGAAGCGATTAAACCTATAGACATGTTATCTAGGCGAATTACTCAGCAGTTGATAGTGATAACAACGAAGAATATTCAGAATTACTCAATTATTCCTATAGGCATGCTTTCTAGTGATATTCAGCAATACACCATATGAAGTTCCAGTTTTAGTACTTAATGCATATGGTAATTACCCTATGGACATGAGTTCTACCTCTGATGATTGAAACTGCTATTACTTCTTATAGATATGCATACTAACTGAGCAAGTGTGACAATCGATTAAACCTACATGCATGATTTCCAAAGAGGTAGATTTGAATATGATGTAATGAAAGTTGAACTTAGTTATTTTATTTCCTATAGGCATGGTGTCTAATCATGTAAAGCAAAATAGGCAGGATATTCATAGAACTTATTTGAGCCAAAGAAAATCCCTATAGGCAGGTTATCTACCGAGCATATTTAAGCCAAAGTAAACTCCTATAGGCAGGTTATCTAAGATGTAATAACAGACAAAGTACACATCTAGGCAAGTTTTCTAGCATATAATAGCAGAATGTTTTAAATAAAGTAAAGTCTATAGGAAGGTTATCTAACATACAATAGCGCAAAGTAAATACCTATAGGTATGTTATCTACCCATTTCATACAAAATATCAAAAAATAAGCCCATTTTCCAATTTATTATTGCCCCAATTGTTATTACAAATAATTATTAAGACCAGAATCGAATGAATGAATTACAAGGTACATAACTATAGGAAGCCTGCAGCAGGCCAAAATACGACTGGACAGGCCAAGCCTTCAACTCACAATAACTCCAAAAGCCCATGTTCATTGATACATAGTGACCAGCAATGAATGAATCACCTCTATCTCAATACCAAGCCCAAATTTCTAGTGTGTCAGAGTTTCCAAGGGCTTCAAGAACTCTGGGCAGTGCTCACACTCGAGAGGAATAATCAGAACAATTCAAGGAAAACTATGCACCAAATCCTGGTGTGTCAGAGTTCACGAGGGTCTTATAGGAACCCTAAGCATTGCTTACACTAGGAAGGCCAGGGGACAGTACTTAAATTGCTTTAGCTTTCAGCCAGAAAAGAATGACAATTTAAGAGAGAAGGGTAGATTGGAGAGTGCATATAGGGACAAAATAACACATAGAACAAACACATTTGAAATTAAGCAGACTTGATAAAGTTTTGAAAGTTAACAAAGTCATATACTAATAAGGATCAGTTCATGCTTCACAAAGATGACAAAGATTTCATATCAGGCTAAGTCACAGAAAGGGAGCTGATAAGTCAGGGAAACATTAATTAGCAATAACAATTTAACAAAGGTATCCTAACATGGTGAGCACAGAAACAGACATGTAATATGGCAACAGGTTTAACAACAAGCTAATGAGTCTACTAAGGCTTACATAATTAACTAGTTCTTAAGTAAAGGTATCAAAAACATGTTTAATACTAAAATATAATCCTAGCCTTGAATACAGAAAATAACTAGTCTAATAACAATAACATATTAAACGAGTAATAAAGGAACAAAGGATTAAATAACTTACGAATTCAGATGAAACATAAAAGAATCTAGAAATGTAGCAATGGTCACCAACAGAAGCAAACAATAGAGGATTTCTGGCTTTAGCTTCCAGCCAGCCAAGAATTAAAAGATAGAATAATAACAGTCTATAGTTTATGGTAGTGAAAATGTTTCGAACTCTAAGTCTAAAGGGGAATGGGGGAGGGGTTTAAATAACACTAAATTAGAGCACACAAATATGGTAATAATTAGTCAAAGTACCACAAAGGAAAACATCTAATAGTTAGTAAGAAAAGAAAAACTCGAAACCCTAGTTTAGGTAAAACATACAAAATCGGCAGAAATAACAAGTAAAGAGGATTATATAGACAAAGATCTTAAATCAATAATTAAAGAATCGAGCAGATTTGGTTTGATTTCAAAGAATCAAAACCCCTAATTTTAGGGTAAGTAAAAATCAGTCAGAAATTAACGAAGAGAGTTATAATAAGATGTACAAAGACATATAGACGAAAAAATTAAAGGAAAACTAATCAAAGAATAGAGAACAATATTAGATCTAGAAAGATCAGAACCCTACTTTTAGGGTAAGTAGAAAATCGCGAAGAATCTCAGAGATTCATACCATAAAGAAACGAGAACGAACACAAATAGAAAGAGGTCAAAGATTTGAACCAGATTTGGTTCAAAATTAAAGAGATCCGCTTGTCATGTTAGGCAAGCAATTATGTAACACCATAAGCGAGTAAACCAGGAGTGACAGGGGGTCAACAAGGTAAAATCATTGATTGATTCCATTTTGGGTTGGAATCAGAGAGGGTAATAGGTGACGGTGCTAGGGTTTCCACAAAAGAGAAGAAGAATAGAGAGCATTTAAGGGCGGCGGGGTTTAGGGAATGAGGAGATTAGGGTTGGGCTGGTTAATTTAAAATTGGGGAATAAATGAGGGTCGTTGATCTTGAAAGATCAATGACCTGAATTTAAGGGAGATTGGGTCGGGTATAGAAATGGATATGAGGACTAGGCTAGCAGGTTTTTAGCTAAAGTGTTGGGCTAGGTGTTTAGGTCATTGGGTTGGGGGTTGGTCCGAAAATAGGCTCAAAAATGGGTTGTTATTTAAATACCCAAATTTAATTAATAAATAATTTATAAAAATAATAAATAAATAAATAAAAATATTATTTGTGAATAAAAAACAAATAAAATAGTTATCTAACATTATAAAAGTATAAAATGATTATTTTGGCATAAATAAAATAATTATAAGTACATATAGGCTATTATTGCAAATGTGCAATTTTGGCCTTAAAAATGCAAATGTAATTATGAAAAATATGTTAAGAAAATATTTAAAACCTAATATGGGTGTAAATGGTGAAATTAGATGATAAAATCATTATAAAATAATTTGTGAGGTAATTAATGAGTATTTATATAATAAAAATGTAGGAATATATTGATTTTAATCCTTTTAATAATTATAGAAAATTATGAAAAATACTTGTATATGTTTATAAATCAAGTGATGGTGCATATCCACTATTTTGAAAGTATATATATATATATATATTTGAAAAAATATGAGAAAAAAATTGGGTATCAACAGTTGTCCTCTTTACCTAGGAAGGATGAAAAGGTTGTCCGGTAAGAAATGATGATCGATTTTGACCGAATGGAGTGACTTGAAAAATATAGGCCGCACTTTGGTTTCTGAGCTACCTACATATCCCTGGTTTTACAGGAATCAGGTCATGTGTAGTTTTGTACCCAACGGTGAATGAAACCAATGGAATTGTTATAGGAATGGTCGTGTGTTTCGGAAAGGGTTTTTTTTGGGAAGGATAGTATCAGATGGATTTATGCGGAGTTATGAATGTGAATTTGAAACATAACGGATGTGTTATAGAGCAAGAATCTAAATATCCATAGAGTAAGAAATGGGAATTGATGGTGGTTGGTTACGTTTAAAATATTTGCAAAATGTTAACGTTGCAAACGGAAACCGGAGCGAAGATTTCTCACGTTTGAAGAATAGTTACTTCCTGGATTACCTACAAAACTTAAAACACGATGCGTGCAAATATATATAGATTATTGCGAGAATATAAACATGATGCAAATTTCCTTTGGACCATGAAGGTTGTCTTTGGATAGTGAGGATGACGTCCCTAGACCATGACATCCCGGGCCATGAATCATGAGATAAGGGATTCACAGGCCATGAGATGATGTTCTCGGGTCATGAGACTGGTGCCTCTGAACCATGACACCTTTGAATAATGATGTGCGATATTGAGAGATCCTCAGGCCATGACATGGTGTCTTCAGGCTATGAGGATGACGCCTTCGGGCTATGAAGCCTTTGGATAAGATGGCAATGTTTGATCCCATGAGATGCAGAGACATGATGCTGGGTCATATAAGAGAAACAAGACAGAGCTTACTCTTGCATAAGATTGGGACATAGCTTAGCCTCGGGAAGGCAAAATAGTGCTAAATTTCTAGTAGCATAGTATTTGGCATCACACAAGGAAAGGTAGATCTTAGCCTTATGCAATTGGGGAGGCAATGGTTAGTCTTATGAAAGAAAATGATGCTTAGTCTCATACAATAAAAGGCAATGCTTAGCCTTATGCAATTGAGGAGGCAGAGCTTAGCCTCATGCAAGAAGAGGAGATAGGTCTTAGTCTCATGCAATGGAAGGCAATGCTTAGCTGTATGCAATTTGGGGAGGCAATGCTTAGCCTCATGCAAGAAAATAAGACAGGGCTTAGTCTCATGCAATGGAAGACAATGCTTAGCCTTATGCAATTTGGGGAGGCAATGCTTAGACTCATGCAAGAAAGGGAGACAAGGCTTAGTCTCATGCAATAGAAGACATTGCTTAGCCTTATGCAGTTGAGGAGGCAAGGCTTAGCCTCATGCGAGAAGAGGAGACAATTCTTAGTCTCATACAGGGAGAAGGCAATGCTTAGCCTTATGCAAGAAAAGGAGACATGGTTTAGTCTCATGCAATGGAAGGCAGTGCTTAGCCTTACGCAGTTGAGAAGGCAGGGATTAGCCTCATGCAAGAAGAGGAGATAATGCTTAGTCTCATGCAATGGATAAATAGCAAGTAGGAGAAGAATATTTCTTAGCTGGAGATGTATTTGCGCTTGGCAGTCCGATTGTTATAAAGGTAATGATTTTAAGGTGCACGTACTTGTGGTTATTCCCTGTTCCTGCACAAAAAGAAAAATAATGAGTTTTGCGGGAGAGGTTGGTTCGTGCCTTTGTCTGCTTGCTTTGCTCCGCCCCGCTCTAGAGTCCTGTTCGAGTCGCTATAGGCAGAATTTGGCTAAAAATAAAGTTTTCAAAAAATGTATGAATAGTTATTTGAAACATAGTAATATGCAATTTAAAAATCGATAAGATGAACCAGTAACTGTGACATTATTAAAGACATTGCGACCTTCTTGACATAGAATTTTGAGGGCCCTCCTCAAAATTCTACCCCAGTTATCTAGATGAATTTCTGGCTATTCCACGTACAGTGCCGTTGGCTGAAATTGCTTCGAAATTTTAAGGGTCCTTCTAAAAATTTTGCCCCAGTTTCTGATTATGGGGAAAATAAATTTTTATTGAATTGTGACTGAACACAAGGCGATGCCTACGTATCCCCTCTTAAATGGGAATCAGGTCAAGCGTAGTTCAATTACATCATATAAAGAAATGCAAACTGGTTACACATAGTATCTTTTGACTGCATCTGAATTGATAGGCTTTGGCCAAATTTCTCCGTCCATCTCTACGAGTATGAGTGATCCTCCTGTTAGTATCCTGTGAACCATATAAGGGCATTGCCAGTAGGGTGAGAATTTCCTTTTGGCTTCATCCTGATGGGGAAAGATCAATTTCAGCACCAGCTGTCTCGGTGTGAACTGTATAGGTTTGACCCTTTTGTTGAAAGCTCTGGACATTCTGTTTTGATAGAGTTTACCATGACATACTGCATTCATTCTTTTCCTGTCAATGAGAGATAATTTCTCATAGCGGTTGTTTATCTATTCGGCATCGCTGAGTTCAGCTTCTTATATAATTCTCAAAGAAGGAATTTCTACCTCGGCGGGGATAACGACTTCATTACCGTAGACCAATAGGTAAAAAGTTGTCCCGGTTGATGTACAAATTGTGGTACGGTATTCCAATAAGGCGAATGGTAACTTCTCGTGCCATTGTTTTTTATTCTCTACTATCTTCCTTAGTATCTTCTTGATGTTTTTATTGGCAGCCTCCACGACTCCATTCATTTGAGGCCTATAAGTTGTGGAATTCTTGTGCTTGATTTTAAAGGTTTCACACATGGCTTTCATCAAGTCACTGTTGAGATTGGTGTCATTGTCAGTGATGATGGATTTGGGAATGCCGAATCGACAAAAAATACGATCCTTGATGAAATATGTAACGGCTTCTTGATTACAGCTTTGTAAGATGCAGCTTCAACCCATTTTGTGAAATATTCGATGGCCACTAGAATGAACCTGTGCCTATTTGAAGCAGTGGGTTCGATTGACCAATGACATCCATTCTCTAGGCAGCAAAAGGCCAAGGTGCACTTGTTGCATTGAGTTCATTTGGTGGTACTCGTATCATATCTGCGTGAATATGGCATTGGTGACATTTCTGGACATACCGGATGCAGTCCGTTTCCATAGTCATCCAAAAATTTTCGGCTCTAAGTATCCTCTTGGCTAGGATGAAACCATTCATATGTGGGTCGTCGGTTTCGACATGTATCTCTTCAAGCAATTTCTAGGCTTCTCTGGTGTCAACACACCGTAATATGCCTAGATCAGGAGTTCTTCTATACAGAAGTCCTCCGCTTTGGAAAAAATGGGTTGACAACCTCTGAAGTGTGTGTTTTTGAGTGTGGTTTGCGTGTTCTGGATATTCACTTTTTGCCAAATACTCCTTGATATTGTGGAACCATGGATTTCCATCCATTTATTCTTCGACATTAGCACAATAAGCTAGCTGATTATGGATTCTTACCGAAATGAGATCGATGAAATTCCGGTCCAGGTGATGTATCATGGAGGACAAAGTGGCTAGTGCATCTGCGAATTCATTCTGGATTTTGGGGACATGTCGGAACTCTATTATAATGACTCAGCCGGTTATTTCATGAGTTACCGCTCTATTTCCTCCATTTCTGCTTCTTATTGTCTTGTTCATCTGTATTATATGTTATCGGGTTGGTTAGCTCGGGTTCGGAGAGGTTTGGTAAGGTTTGAGACACTTAGTCTCTTTTGAGTCAGCTTAAGTTGGAAAAAGTCAATCGGATGTTTACTTATGTTAAAAAGGGATAGAATGTGAATTCTGATGGTTCAGATAGTTTCGGGAGGTAATTTGGGACTTAAGAATGTGATCGGAACGTGTTTTGAAGGTCCGTAGTAGATTTAGGCTTGAATTGGCGAAATTAGAATTTTGGCGTTTTCCAGTTGCTAGGTGAGATTTTGATATGGGGGTTGAAATGGAATTCGAGGAGTTGCAGTAGGTTTGTTGTGTCATCTGGGATGTGTGTGCAAAATTTTAGGTCATTCGGACGTGGTTTGATAGACTTTTTGATCAAAAGCGGAATTCAGAAGATTTTTGGATTCTTAGGCTTGAATTCGATATTATTTGGTTGATTTGATGTTGTTGAGGTGTTTTGAAGATGGGTATAAGATTGGATAGTGGTATATGACTTGTTCGTGCTTTTGGTTGAGGTCCTAGGGGCCTCGGGATGATTTCGGATGGTTAGTGGGAGATTTTAAGTTGGGTTTGGCAGCTAAAGTTATCTATTGCTGTCATAACCGCACCTGCGGCTAGGGGACTACAGGTGCGGACTCGCAAAAGCGGATATGGATCCGTAGATACGGCCTCAGGCAAAGAGAGAGAAGACGCAGATGCGGGAGGTGATCCACACTTGCGGGCCCGCAGATGCGGAGTCCGGGTCGCAGGTGCGGAAATGGGACTTAAGTGAAAAATCGTAGAAGTGGTGCCTTTGCCCGCATAAGCGGTATCGCAGAAGCGGGAATGGATCACAAATGCGAAAATCCTGGGTCAAAAAGTATATATTACATCATTCGCGAAATTCAGCCTTTCTTCAGCATTTTTAAATTGATTTTGGAGCTTTTTGGGGGATTTTGAAGAGAGAATCCAAGGGAACTTCATTGAGGTAAGATGTTTGAATATAAAACTCATTCCTATGGTGTTATTTTATTGATTAGGCTTGAAATATATGGAAATTGGTGGGTAAATATTGAAGAAACTAGGGATTGAGATTGGAGACCTTTGATTAAGGGTTTGAGGGGCCATTTGTTATCGAATTTTGGTATTCTTAGTATGTATGGACTCGTGGGAGGATAAAGAGTTTATTGATGTAATTGTTATCAGATTCCGAGATATGGGCCTGGGGGTTGGGTTTGGTTAATTTTGGTTTTTGTATTGTAATTTGATTATTTTTGCTTGGGCTTCGTTCCCTTAGAAATTTTTTACGTCATGATTCTCATTTTGGATAGATTCGACGCGAGTTGAGGCTAAGGCGAGAGGAAAAGGCATCACGTGCTAGAGTTTGGATCGGATAGAGGTAAGTAATGATTGTAAATGTTGTCTTGAGGGTATGAAACCCCGGATTTCACATCGTTGTGCTACTTTGAGGTGACACACATGCTAGATGACGAGCGTGGGGTCGTGCATCGTTGGGGATTGTGACTTAATCTGTCCCGTATGACTGTTTAACCACGTGTTTGATTGAAAACTGTTTGCTATCATCATGTTTTGGATGAATGCCGTATTTGGGCCTCGTGCCAACTGTTTTGGACCCTTAGGAAATTTTTACTACTATTCCTCACTGTTTTGACTTCATATTTGCACTCAATCATGCTGTATTGTACTGTTTCACAACTCTGCCATATTTACTCTGTTTGACATCTTAAATGATATTTTGGGCTGGACATCATATTTTACTATGCCCGAGTGGCTTTGAGAGATTTCTAACTGAGTGAGGCTGAGGGCCTATATTGTGAGGTTATTATGGGATCGGGCTGCGCGTCGCAGCACTATTGTGCTGATTCATGATTATGTGGCCGAAGGCCTGATTTGTTTTGCCACGAGGTGGCTTGTTATAAGGCCGAGTGCCTGTTTGATTATGCCACGACATGGCTTATTATTGCTCTTGGGCTGTAAGGGGCCCTCTCGGAGTCTGTACACCCCTAATGAGCGCGGGTACCCAGTGTGAGATGTGATGTAGCCCGAGGGCCTGAGGTTGTTCCATGTTATTGCTTGGCTGATACGAGTGATAGTGAGATATCCTAAGGCGCTGATTCTGTTGGTATTTTGCCCGAGGGGCTGATTTATGTATCTATCTTTTCTCCCTATTTTCATTCACTCGTTTGAACTGCTAAAAGATGTTTTAAAGAGGTTTTTAATGAACTAAGGTGTTTCTATGAGTTTTTACTATTTTATTGCATTGTTCTTGTTTTATACTGCCTCCTTGTAGCATTCTGCTGTGTTTTACGTGTTTTCTTATCGCTCACCTGCCTTTACTTTAATTACTTACTGAGTTGGCGTACTCACATTACTCCTTGCACACTGTGTGCAGATTTAGGAGTCTTGGGCCACGATAGCGAGGGATGATTTACTTCTACCACAGGCTTATTCGGAGTTGACTAGGTAGTTGCTCGGCGTTCGCAGCCTAGTGCTTCTCCTTCCTATCTTTACTTTCCTTGTACTAGATTTGTACTAGACTGTGTAGTCTTTTTCATACTCTTAGACAGATATTTAGATGCCCATGACTTGTGACACCTCGATGTCGGGCTGTGTTGTTTCCGCAATTGTTCTGTTTCACCCTTTATTTTGGGATTTATTGTTTATTTATGATTAAAATCAATTGTTAGAACTGTATTAAATGGTTTGAGGATTTGTGTCGGCTGTCCTTATTTCACGAGAGGTGCCATCACGACCGGGTCCGGTTTGGGGTCATGATATCTATCTTTATGAACCTCTTCATCATCTCTTGTATGTGATGCAGATACGGCAATATCTTGGTATTCTTCGTAGCCCATTATCCTTGTACCTGGTGCACTAGCAGGTTTGAACCACCAATTACCATCAAATTCTGGATATTCATGTTGATAGCCAAATTGAGCCCCAATACGCAAGCTTCATACTCTATCATATTATTGGTTCATGGAAACCTGAGTTTTGTAGACACCGGGTAGTTTTGACCGGTTTCAGACACGAAAACAACTCCGATACCGACTCCCTTGAAATTTGCAGCTCCGTCGAAAAACATTTTCCAACTGTCGTAGGCTTCAGTGATATCTTCTCTTGCGAATGACACCTCTTCATCAGGAAAATAAGTCTTCAGTGGTTCGTATTCTCGTCCTACAATATTTACCGCAAGATGATTTGCTAATTCTTGTCCCTTAACTGCCTTCTGAGTTACATAGATGATATCAAACTCACTCAACAATATTTGCCATTTGACCAACTTTTCTGTAGGCATAGGCTTCTGAAAGATGTACTTCAGAAGATCCATTCTTGATACGAGATATGTAGTATAAGCATAGAAGTAGTGCCTCAATTTCTGGGCTACCTATGTTAGAGCACAATAGGTGCATTCTAGTAAGGCGTACCGGGCTTCGTAAGGCGTGAACATTTTGCTGAAATAATATACTGCCTGCTCTTTTCTCCCTGTCTCGTCATGTTGCCCCAATACATAACTGAAAGACCCATCTAATACGAAAAGGTAGAGTAGTAATGGTCTACCTGGCTCTAGGGGGACTAGGACTGGTGGTGTGGACAGTACTCCTTGATTTTGTAAAAAGCCTTCTGACAGTCTTTAGTCCAACTGGTTGCGGCAACTTTCTTCAACATTTTGTAAATCGGCTCACATATCATTGTTGATTGTGCTATTAAGCGGATGACATAGTTGAGACGTCCCAAGAAACTCATCATGTCCTTTTACTCTTTGGTGGTGGTAAATCTTGGATAGCTTTGACCTTTGACGGGTCCAACTCAATTCCTCGGTGGCTGACAATAAATCCTAACAATTTTCCAGTAGGAACTCCAAAGGCACACTTTGCGGTGTTCAGCTTCAGATTGTACTTCCTCAGCCGATCAAAGAACTTTCTCAAATCTACTTTATGATCTGTGGCCTTTTTGGATTTGATGATGACATTGTCCACAAATACTTCTATCTCCTTGTGTATCATGTTATGGAAAATGGTTGTCATGGCCCTCATGTAGGTGGACCTAGCATTCTTCATATCGAATGTCATCATTTTGCAGCAATATACTCCTATGGTGTAATGAAGGCTGTCTTTTCTGCGTCTTCTTCGTCCATCAAAATCTTATGATAACCCGCGAAGCAATCGACAAAGGACTGGAGCTCATGTTTGGCGCAATTATCGATTAGTATATGTATATTTGGTAGTAGAAAATCATTCTTGGGACTTTCTCTGTTAAATACTGATAGTCGACACATACTCTGACTTTTTTGTCTTTCTTCAGAACTGGTACAATGTTTGCCAACCAAGTTGGATATTCAACTACCCTGAGGACCTTAGCATTGATCTTCTTGTTGACTTCTTCTTTGATTTTCAGACTCATGTCTGGTTTGGACTTTCTGAGTTTCTACTTTACTAGTGGACATATTAGATTGGTAGGTAACTTGTGAGGCACTATAGATGTGATTAACCTGGTCATATCATCATACGACCATGCGAAAATGTCCTCATACTCTCTTAGGAAACGAGTGTACTCTTCCTTCTCTGATGGTGACAAGTGAATGCTTATGCGAGTTTCTTTGACGGTTTCAGAATCTCCCAAGTTGACTATCTCCGTCTCGTTCAGGTTGGACTTAGGTTTGTTCTCAAAATTCTCAACTTCTCTGATGATTTCCTCAGGTATCACATCTTCTTCTTCTATCTCTTGTGAGTCACTATCCTTACGTTGCGTTGTCTCATTACATGTCACAATCGTTGGTTCATCAAGGTAAGAAATAGTAATTATGTAGAGCAAAAGACATGAAAGATAGTAATAATAAAACATCAAACTGTTGATAAATGTTGAATCGTTAAACAAAGAAATTTTTAATGACTTCAAACAATGTTTTCCAAAGCGAAATACTGAAATAAGGATGTTTTAAACAAAAATACTCAAAAGAATTGTTTTCAAAATGAATAACACTAGCAGCCATGCTACCCCGGAACTCGTTTGGCCCTGGATGGTGTGGTAGTCCGGTTTCTTATAACTACTCCCTTCTCCACCATTTGGATGATGAGGCCCGCTTCCTCCTCGTCCTCCTCCTCAACTATCACATTGTTGTCTATGTCATCATCCTCCAAGAACAGGTTCCTTAGACCAGCTAGAACTTCATCTTCTTCATACCCCCACATCATGTCAGCCTGATGAAAGGATTGGCTCAAATGCAGAACCGACTGTTCAAGAGGGTAATAAGACCACGCCATGGCGCGACCAATCGTCATATTCCTACTAGGTATACTGGTATCCAAGCCCAAAGGCTGTGCCATGACGCTTTGGCCATATTGGTTTTGTAATGCCTTGGAGGTTCTTCCCGAGCCCTTAAACGGGTTCATACCCTGACCATGCTAGTATGCTTTCTATTTTGCTGCTCCACCTCTTGTCCTTTTCAATCGCATTGACGTGGTCGATGCGGTGATAAGTATCCCCACCTAACTTCCTTCTATTTTCCACGACCGGAATAGTTTGGTTGGTATAAATGGGATTACTCCGGTCTCCATGAATAATCACTTCCTTATGATTCCATTCAAACTTTACAGCCTGGTGCAAAGTAGAAGCCATGGCCCTGCTGCATATATCCAAGGTCGTCCCAATAGTAGATTGTATGAGGCGGATATGTCTAGTACTTGAAATTCAATATGGAACCAGGTCGAACCCATCTGCAAGCATAGATTGGTTTCCCCAATAGTGGCCTTTTGAGACACATCGAACGCCTTCACGTTTATAGTCCCTGCTCATATTTCATACAAACCTTTACCCAGCCTTTTCAGAGTTGTTAGCGAACAGAAGTTGAGACTGGACCCTCCGTCTATCAAAACCCTGGCAATGAATTTATCCTTGTATTGCACCGTCATATGCAGCGCCCTATTGTGGCTTAATCCCTCTGGTGGCAATTCGTCTTCATGAAAGGTGATCTTGTGGCTCTCCATTACTTGTCCTACCATGTTAGACATCTCCTCATTGGTGATATTGTTAGGCACGTAAGATTCATTCAATAACTTCACCAAGGCATTCCTATGTGCCTCAAAATTCTGCAGTAACAATAGGATAGATATCTGAGCAGGAGATTCATTTAGATGGTCTACCACAGAATATTCCCTCACTTGAACCTTTCTCCAAAGATCATCCAGTCAAGTTTCAATGATGGGTTGTTTGGCAGCAGCTTCTCTATTCTCAGGTGTATAAATTCTGCACGTCTTGGTCATTCTTTGTGCCGCACTAGATTCTTCCATTTTGCTTTTCCTTTCCTACTAGCTTCTGCAACATAATCCCAAGGTACGACATTGGACATAAAGGGTGGTGTGGATGCTACCTCCATAGTGAAGGGTGTGGCTTCTTCCACTTCAAATGGAATAGGTGCAGCTGAAGGTGTTGTTACTTCAATTTCGAACGGAGTCGATGCGGCTACCTCAACTTCGACTGGTGGCCGTATCTGTACCACCATAGGAGTGAGAGTGACTACGGGTTTCTCAGGATCATCCCCTTCTTGAATGAGCCTAATTGACCCTTTCGGGTCCCATTCTTCATCAGTTTCTATCACATTGACTCCTTCGCAGCTATGATCTGGGAGAGGATTGTTGCGGATATTAGATGCAGCCTTCTTTGCATGTATGACCTTGGTATCAATCAACGTCTAGATCTTGTCTTTCAAAGTGCTACATTCATCGATGGTATGACCTTTCATGCCGGAGTGGCAGGCACATGTATTGTTTGGATTGAACTATTGAGAGGAGTTTTCCATGGCAACAACGGGAATAGGGGTAAAATATCTGGCAGCTTTCAATCTTTCGTATAATTGATAGATGGGTTCAACAATAGGGGTGTATTGTTTGGATGGCCTGTGGTCAAAGTTTGTCCTGTGTTTCTGATAGTTTTGGCGGGCTAGTGGTAAGTGATAATATGTTGGTTGGGTGTTATAAGTGTGGTAGGTAGTGGCGGGTTGTGGATATCTGGGAGGTGAAGGTTGATATATAGGTGGAGGTGTTTGGTACGTAAGAGGAGATTTTGGTCCTTGGGCTACCATCACGGGCCCTACTTCTTTCTTCTTTGATATGCCCCCTAACTGCAATGCTTTGTTTTGTAGCCTACAATGCCTCAACATTAGTCACCATCCCACTCTTCATCCTTTCTTCAATCCTTTCCATTAGCTTGATGATGTTGGAGAATTCGTGATTCTTGATAACCATTAACCTTTCATAGTATTGTGGATACTGGGCCTGGATGAAGAATTTGTTCATCTGCTCTTCTTCCAATGCCGGCCTTACTTTTGCATCTTCTGATTTCCACCGAGTAGCATACTCGCAGAAAGTCTCCGTTTGTTTCTTCTTGAGGTTTTATATGTAGAAGACGTTCGGTGCATTTTATATATTAATCCTGAATCGATCCATGAAGTCTGATGCCATGCTTACCTAGCTAACCCACTTCTTGGGATTTTGACTGATGTACCAAGATAGGGCGTCTCCAGTGAGACTTCTCATGAACAGTTTTATGTGGATCCTCTCATCTTTTCTGACTCCTACGATCTTGTCACAATATGTTCTTATATGCATCTTTGGGTAACCTATTCCATCAAACATCTCAAACTTAGGAGGATTGTATCCCTCCGGCAGTTCCACGTCGGGTTGAATACATAGATCTTCATAATTCAAACCCTCAATGCTTTTTCCTCCTTCTACACCATGGACTTAGCTGGTGTGTATGAGGTTTGTTGAGTGGGGTGAGGTAAGTTTTCTACGTATATGGGCTTGTTTCGTTGGATACTGCAGGTTTTGAGTGTAGTGGTGTTGAATTCTGCGGATCGGGAGTAAGTTGTGGTGTATTTTGAGAAGTATGCTAGGTCATAGTTTGTGGATACTGAGTTGGGTTATGTTGGTGCTGAGGAGGATTTTTTATTGGAGGGGGATTAGGATTTTGGGGAGGCATGGCGTATTGGTGAGGTGCGGGAGGATTTTGTGGATGCTGGTTTGGTGTGTTTTGAGGGTGTCCTGGGTTTGGGCATTTTGCTGGTTAATATCCGGGACGTTTAAGGTGAGGGAAATGTTTGCCAAGTTGCGGACCTGCTCAAGTTCCCCTTGCAATTCCGGTATTTTCTGCTCCAACTGTAGAACCAAATCATTCTGCGCTGGAGTACTCCGATCGTCTGAAGTTTCAACATTCTCCACATGTGCGTCCTTATATTTCTTGATACCACTTATATAATCCATTTTAGCATTTCCCTTACTTTTAGGATCACTTGGAGGAGGAGGAGGTGGAGAACATCTAGATTTGGTATGATATGCTGATGATGCCAGTATGCACAAACCAATCTTAGGGGATGGGAATAATCAAAACAAAGGGAAAAAAGAAAAAAGAGGTAAAACATTTTGTAGGGAATTTTGGAAAGGATATTTGCAGTATTTAAACATGTATTATAAATTTGCATCCTAATTTTGAGGATCTCATTGTTCCTGAGGTAGGCCTAGCGATACACAGATTTGGAGAAACATAATGCCGATAATTGCCTCATTAATAAATAAGTCAAACCTCTAAACGAAAATAACAAAAAGAGTTACTAATGGCATTTGCCTTATTACAATCAAATTCTAAAACAACTTTAGAAAAGCAAGTCAACAATAATTCTAATCTACTTGGTCCTGGAGGGACCTTCTCCAAGCTTGGCCTTCTTGGTCCCATCGATCAGATTCCCCAGGTCGCGCATGTCCAGTAGTAGATATGCCCTTGCTAGGTGTCCTCCTTCATTGCCCTCTGCATTCTGACAATCCACGATCCTTTTCCTCATTTTCCCTTCAAGTTCCGTTAGACCATGTTCTAAATATTCCAACCTTTCCATTGACTTTGTAGCAATTTCCCTCCACTCATTGATTGATTCTATGTCTAACTTGTGTTGTTCTAGATGTCTGGCCTCGGACTCAAGGATTCTTTTGCGCAACCTCTTGTATTTCACCTGTGCTTTGGCAACTTCATCTATGACCCTGTTTCCTCGATCGACCCCTGGCTCGACTTCTCCCGCTATGTCATTATCCAACCATGATAGGTAGAAATATGCATGACCGGCGTGGTACAGATCTGGATCAACGTTATCTTTTTCAGAATAATCTTCGAATGCCACATGTGTTGGGCCTCAGACTTGTATGGAATGGCATCACCTTGAAAATCTGCTTTGTAATGACTCATCTTGGAGACTCGCGGTATGACTTATTTTCTCCTGGCCTATCTCATGACTCTAACAGGAACATAAGGATATATGCCCCTTAACCTGATCAGCACCAAATGAGGAACATCCCTGGACCTGATAATGATTTCACTAGTAGGGAACCACTCCAACATCCAATGGACATTATCATCAGTCAGATTGCTGAAAAAGTGTACCCAATCCACGGCGTTTTCTGGTTGTGCAAACCAGTCTGGGATGAAACTCATTCTTTTCGGATGGTGGAAAGCTATGTGGTCATTCCATGGTCTTCGTGGAAATTCATGACGGTACTGTCCTCTTTGAAGATGCTCCAACAACCATATCTGCAGCAACAAATTGCAACCCTCAAAATGTCTGAACTCCTTCTTGTAACGATCCAGGACTCGGTATATCTCTACTATGATCATTGGGACAATAGTGTAAGTCTGTCCCTCAATCCCTTCCATTAAAGTCTTGGTTACCATAGCCAACCGAGTGTGAATCCTATCTCCTTGGATTAGAAATACTATCATACCTATATAACAGACGATGAACACAAAAAAAACCCGACGATGAGTCCAGCTTAGGTAAGTGATGGCAAACTCATCATGAAAAATATGGTAGGATGTGTTGTGCCTATATTGCTCGTAGAGAAAGTCTAAAGGTATGTAGGACTTCTTCAGGTAGACTAACTCGTCATTCTTTCTAAGACCCATCATTTTCAGAAACCTCCTAGAAGTGCAATTTTCTGGTACCACTAGACCAAGACTATCCTAGGGTAGCCCAGTGGAACCTCCTATTTCTTCCAGAAGGGGAGTCATCTCTACATTGGCAAAATAAAAGACGACCCTTTCTCCCTTGCAGAATACGGTAGCAGCCTCGATCAGTATATTGTTTGGCTGAATGTCTAGCAAGGAGGGTAAATTTCTGAGAACCCTCTTCACATGATTTTTATCACTTAGCGAAAGATTTTTCCACCAATCTAGTAATAAAGGTGGGTATACTTCAGACCATGCCAAACCTGGGGACTCCGTGCCTCATTTTTCTGCAAAATAAACAAAGTTAGCCCCTTTCTCCCTTCGGGTTTGACTACTTACACATTAATGATTACAATACCGGCATGTTTTCTCCAAATAATGCACATATCATGATCATGCCCGCTGTAATTATGGAAATCCTGATAGGCTTTGGACAATGCTTTCTTTATAGGGTTATTATGTGGACAACATACTAACACATGCTAGGTTTGAGCATGATGCATGTACAATTATTATCATAGTAAGGTTTTTCTATAGAAGTCTAGACTGGTACCCTCAAGCGGACAACATCATATGGAAAGACTTGGAACCGTCGACTTTACCGCTGATCGACTAGTTTTACCGCAAATAAGCCTTTTCAAATTTAAAAGGGTAATGTAGGAAGAGTGCGGACACTCATCAAGTGCTAATATGGTATTAATTATGCACGAGTGGAATAAGATACAGATCATGTAATTATGCAAAAAGAGAAATACCATCTTGTCAAGTATTTTGCATGATGAAAGCGATAAAATGTGGTATTTAATAATCATAAAGATAGGAAAGAAAGACAGACAAGAAAGGAGTTAGTTCAGTTAATGGAAAAATTGTAGTAAAGTGATAAAAGAGGTAGGGATTGGGAAAGACATAAAGATTGAAACCAGCGAATAGGATTTGCATATTATAACAAGATTAAGCAAAGAATTGCATATAAAAGGAGCATAGGGAAGAGGATGTACATGTAACAAATAAATGGTGAATTTAAGCATAAAATAACAAAGGCACGCTTATCGAGGAAGACTAATTCACATAAATCAAGTTCATTATGGTAAGATCCTACAGATATCCCCAACAGAGTCACCATGATATCGGGCCCTCTTTTTCTCGCGAAATTGGGTTTCGATATTGACAATTCTTTTAAGGAAGGGAAGGAATGGTTATTAAAAGAGAGTCGCCACATAATGGATTAAGGTGTGTTAGGGCACCTATTGCAATTGACTCAGGTTTACTAGTTGCGTCACCAAAGATCCGGTAAGGGTTCGATTTACCTCGAGGAGAAGGTGTTAGGCACTCCTCGAGGTCCACAACGGTGGGTCCCGACCGAACTCAAATCACATGAATTAGTCTAATAGAGAAAAGAGGGGATTATTTTAATAGGAATGGGGGGTCCTAAGTTTTTTAGCCTAAAAGATCACCCCGTGCAACATAAATAATACTTCATAACTTCCCAGGACGGGGGTGTTACAATATTAATCAGCAGGCACAGACTAACATCTCCTGCTACCCGATTACTATGTTTAAGTTATTTACCTAAAAGCGCTCTAGTTAATTCAAAATCGCACCCTATGCGTGCACTACCCATCCCTTACCTATGGTCCCGGAAGCATTTGGACCTCTATTTTGGATGGTTCTAGACTCAACTTAGGTTGCTTAAAAATGTTAAAACTAAGCGACAAAAAAAATAAGTTGGACTTTTATATAAAAGCAAATAGGGGCTCAGATTAGCCTCCACACATTAGGAAGCAAATGCACGCAAACAGATTAGGCGTATTGATAGTTTCAACAGTTAAGGTTGTTTGGTCCTATAGACATGATCTCTAGGTGATTCTGAATTCTAATCATACTGGCAGTTTATGTAATGCAATTCCTAAGTGACTGCGTAGTTTCCTACTGATTATAGTTAGAAGCGATTAATCCTATAGACATGTTACCTAGGCGAATTACTTAGCACTTGACAGTGATAACAATGAAGGATATTCAGAATTACTCAGTTGTTCCTATAGGCATGCTTTCTAGTGACATTCAGCAAGACACTATATGAAGTTCCAGTTTTAGTACATAATGCATATGGTAATTACCCTATGGATATGAGTCCTACCTCTGATGATTGAAACTGCTATTAGTTCGTATAGACATGCATACTAACTGAGCAAGTGTGACAATCGATTAAACCTACAGGCATGATTTCTAAAGATGCAAATTTGAATATATTGTAATGAAAGTTGAACTTTAGTTATTTTATTTCCTATAGGCATGATGTTTTATCATGTAAAGTAAAGTAGGCAGGATATTCACAGAACTTATTTGAGCCAAAGCAGATTCCTATAGGCAGGTTATCTACAGAGCATATTTGAGCCAAAGCAAACCCTATAGGCAGGTTATCTACCACGTAATAACAGATAGAGTAAACATCGAGGAAAGTTTTCTAACATATAATAGCAGAATGTTTTGAATAAAGTAATGCCTATAGGCAGGTTATCCAACATACAATAGCGCAAAGTAAACACCTATAGGCATGTTATCTATCCATTTCATGCAAAATATCAAAAAAAGAAGCTCATTTCCAAATTTATTATTGCCCCAATTGTTATTAAAAATAATTATTACAGACCAGAATCGAATGAATAAATTACAAGGTTTATAACTATAGGAAGCCTGCAATAGGCCCAAATACGACTGGACAGGCCAGGCCTTCAACTCAAAATAACTCCAAAAGCCCATGTTCATTGATACATACTAACCAGCAATGAATGAATCACCTCTATCTCTAGGATAAGCATACCAAGCCCAAATTTCTAGTGTGTCAGAGTGTCCAAGGGCTTCAAGAACCACGGGCAGTGCTCACACTAGAGAGTAATGATCAGAACAGTTTAAGGAAAACTATGGACCAAATTCTTGTGTGTTAGAGTTCACGAGGGTCTCGTATGAACCCTGAGCAGTGCTTACACAGGAAGGCTAAGGGACAATACCTAAATTGTTTTGGCTTTAAGCCAGCAAAGAATGAGAATTCAAGAGATAAGGATAGGTTTGGAGAGTACATGTAGGGACAGAATCACACATAGAACAAATATATTTGAAACTAAACAGACTTGATAAAGTTTTTAACAAAGTCACATACCAATATGGATCAGTTCATGCTTCGCAAAGATGACAGAGATTTCATATCAGGCTAAGTCACCGAAGGGGAGCTGATAAGTCAGGAAAACACTAATTAGTAGTAACAATTTAACAAAGGTATCCAAACATGGTAAGCACAGAAACAGATAAGTAACATGGCAACATGTTTAACAACAAAGCTAATGAGTCTACCAAGGCATACATAATTAACTAGTTCTTAAGGAAAGGTATTAAAAACATGCTTAATGCTAAAAGATAATCCTAAGTTACACAGAGTTAGCAGATTCCATTAATTAATTCACTGAGTTGAACATGTCTTAAATACAGAAAATAACTAGTCTAATAATAGTAACATATTAAACGAGTAATAAAGGAATAAAGGATTAAATAACTTACCAATTCAGTTGAAACAAAAAGAATCAAGCAATGTAGCAATGGTCACCAATAGAAGCAAACAATAGAGGATTTCTGGCTTTAGCTTCCAGCCAGCCAAGAATCAAAAGATAGAATAATAACAGTCTATAGTTTATAGTAGTGAAAATGTTTCGAACTCTGAGTATAAAGGGGAATGGGGAGGGGTTTAAATAGAACTAAATTAGAGCACACAAATATGGCAATAATTAGTCAAAGTACTAGAAAGGAAAGCAACTAAGAGTTAGTAAGGAAAGAAAAACTCGAAAACCTAGTTTAGGTAAAACATACAAAATCGGCAGAAATAACAAGTAAAGAGATGTATATAGACAGAGACTTTAACACAATAATTAAATAATCAAGAAGATTTGGTTTGATTTTAAAGAATCAAAAACCCCTAAATTTAGGGTAACTAAAAATCAGTCAAATAACAAAGAGAGTTATAATAAGATGCACAAACATATATAGACGGAAACATTGAAGGAAAAATAATTAAAGAATTGATAACCATATTAGATTTAGAAAGATCTGAACCTAGTTTTAGGGTAAGTAGAAAATTGCGAAGAATCTCAGAGATTCATACCATAAAGAAACGAGAACGAACATAGATGGAAAAAGGTCAAAGATTTGAACCAGATTTGGTTCAAAATTAAAGAGTTCTGTTTGCCATGTTAGGCAAGCAATTATGTAACACCATAAGCGAGTAACCAGGAGTGAGAGGGGTCAACAAGATAAGGTAATAATTGATTGATTCCATTTTAGGCTGGAATCGGAGAGGGGTAATAGGTGACGGTGCTAGAGTTTCCACAAAAGAGAAGAAGAAGAGAGAGCATTTAGGGGCGGCGGAGTTTAGGGAATGAGAGGATTAGGGTTGGGGTGGTTAATTTAAAATGGCGGAATAAATGGGGGTCGTTGATCTTGAAAGATCAAAGGCCCGAATTTAAAGGAGATTGGGACGGGTATAGAAACGGGTATAGGGACTAGGCTAGCGGGTTTTCGGCTAAGGTATTGGGCTTGGTGTTTAGGTAATTGGATTGGGGGTTGGTCCGAAAATAGGCTCAAAGTTGGCCTGTTATTTTAATATCAAATTTAATTAATAAATAATTTATAAAAATAATAAATAAATAAATGAAAATATTATTTGTGCATAAAACAAATAAAACAGTTATCTAACATTATAAAAGTATAAAAAGATTATTTTGGCATAAAAAATAATTATAAGTACATATAGGCTATTATTGCAAATGTGCAATTTTGTCCTTAATAAATGTAAAAGTATTTATGAAAAATATGTTTAAAAAATATTTAAAACCTAATATGGGTGTAAATAGTGAAATTAGATGATAAAATCATTGTAAAATATTTTGTGAGGTTATTAATGAGTATGTATATAATAAAAATGCAGGAATAAATTGATTTAAACCCATTTAAAAATTATATAAAATTAAGAAAAATGATTGTATATATTTATAAATCAAGTGATGGTGCATATGCACTATTTTGAAAGTGTATATATACATTTGAAAAAATATGAGAAAAAATTAAATATCAACAGATATGATATGAATAGACATGACTCTATGTAAAATTTACAATTTAAATAATTAATTTAATAGCAATATGACCTCTATGGGTCTCAATAATACCGACATATAGCCTCAGCATGATTTTTAACATGATTCAGCTCAATTTCTTTAACACATAAAAGTACATTGACAATTTCAAGATTATTTGACTATATAGTTCCATGAAATTTGACCAAGTCGCAATTCCTACGGTGCACGCCCAACGCCCGTCACCTAGCATGTTCGTCACCTCAAAACCAATCACATAACACAAAAATTTGGGTATCATACCCCCAGAACCAAATTTAGAATTCTTACTTACCTCGAACTGTGTAATTCTTTATTCTGGTTTGCCTTTACCTTGCGAATCGGCCTCCGAACGCCTCAAATCTATCCATTGTTAATTCAATTCAGTCAATACTAATTATAGTAATTAATTCCATATGAAATTACTATTTTTCATACAAAATTCAAAATTTAACTCAAAATCGACTGTCGAGCCCACTTCTCGAAATTCGAAGAAAATCACAAAATCCGACAACCCATTCAATTACTAGCCATACCAATTTTATCAAATTTCGATAACAACTCGACCTCCAAATCTAAAATTTTTGTTCTTGAAAGTTTTGCAAACATCTTGATTTCTTCCATTTAAATCCGAAATAAATGATGAATATAACCATGGATTTATGAAATATAATCACTTTTGGATATAGTACAATTACCCAAGTCGAAGTCGTGAAGAAATCCACAAAATTGCCCAAGAACGGTGCTCCAAAAATCCAAAACGAAATGAAGGAAATGACCATTTTTTGTTCTTAAGTTTCTGCACATCCGTCACTAAAAGTCCATTTTCCATCACTAAAAGTCCACACCAGAACTTTCTTGCGCCAGTAATTATCTTTTTCACTAAAAAGGCTCTAACCCCATCATACAAACTATGGTGACCCAAAAGGTCATCTCTTGTTTTAGAAGTCAAATCTGTGTTCTGAGGCCTTAAAAAGCTCCTACTATTTTATCTCAATTAGAGTGCGCAGTCCAGGCGCATTTTCGGAAAGCTTCTATGTGAAATTTAAGAAAAATAATGAATTTGACCTTTAAAATTGATTAAAGTTGACTCCGGCCAATATTTTTGGTAAGCGGACCTGGACCCATGATTTGACGGTCCCATAGGATCCGTAATAAACTATGAGACTTGGGAGTATACCGGAATCGAATGCCGAGGTCCCTAGCCCGAGAAAAGAATTTTTAAAGAAAATTATTTGCTGAAAAATTTAAAGGCTTTTGGAAATGAAATGGTGTGTGCTCTTGATGTTATTGGACCCGTATTTTGGTTTCGGAGCCCGATACAGGTTTAAAATAATAATTAAGTCAAATTTGTGAAATTTGGTAAAAATCGGAGTTGATTTGGTATGAATTGGACCTTTACTTGAGAAAATGAAAATTCCAATGTTCTTAAAGAATTTCATTAAATTTGAGGTTAAATTCGTCGTTGTTGATGTTGTTTTGATGATTTGATTGCACAAGCAAGTCCATATGATATTTTTAGGCTTGCGTGCATGTTTGGTTTTGAGCCGTGAGGGCTCGGGTGAGTTTTGGATAGTCCGCGGGGTGAGTTTGGACTTAGATAAAATTGCTATTGCAGCTAGTATGTGTTGCAGGCTCTGATCTCGCAATTGCGAGGTTAGGCTTCGCAATTGCGAGCCCAACATGCTTGGCAATTGTGAGGGCTTGATCGCATTTGCGAGGAAAGCCCAGGCCTGCCTTGTTCGCATTTGCGAACTTTTCTTCGCAATTGTGAAGCCATCAGGGAAGGGAAGTTATCACAATTGCGACCAATAGATCGCAATTGCGAAGGAAGCACACATGCAGCAGGTTCGCAATTGCGAAGCCTGTCTCACATTTGCGAGCTTCGCATTGAGAAGCTCTTGTTGCAATTGCGACATCTGCGACCTGTTAAGTGGGATTTTGACGAGATTTCAGCTCATTCTTTTAATTTTTCAAACCCGAAGCTCCCATAGGCGATTTTCCAAAGAAACGTTCTTCCCCAAATCGTAGGTAAACAACTTCTAACACATTTCTTTCAATCTACTTCATCATTTTACATGATTTCGTCTCAAAATCTAAGGTTTTTCATGGGAAATTGGGTATTTTTGGGTAGAAATTAGGATTTTCAAATTTTGGGGATTTGGACATCAACTTAAGGTCGGATTTCAAAATTAATTGCGTATTTGGGTTCATGGGTGAATGGGTATTTGGGTTTTGGTTCGAACTTCGAGTTTTGACCAAGCGGGCCCGTGGCCGATTTTTGACTTTTGAGAAAAATATTGGGAAATCTAAATTCATGCATTAGGAATAGTTTATTTAGAATTTATTGATGTTATTAAGTAAATTATGGCAAGATACAAGTGGATTGGTAGTGGAATCGAGGGGTAAAGCGGTGATAGAGTGTTGAATAACCCGTTGACTTGAGGTAAGTGTTTGGTCTAACCTTGACTTGAGAGAATAGGAATCCCCGACTTAATTGCTATGTGAAATTCCATGTGTGTGGCTTATAGGTGTGGCAACGAGTACCTATGCGCCACCAAAATTACCATATTTTGATGTTTCCCTTCCCCGTTTCCTATTATAAAACCCCCCGTGTTAAGTACTACCTGCTTATAGCTGTTACCATGCCTAAATTATTGTTTGTTTATAAATGCTTCCATGCCTTAGTTGCTACTTGTTCATAACTGCTTCCATGCCTTAGCTGCTACTTGTTCATAAATGCTTCCATGCCTAATTGTTTTATATTAATCATTGCTCTCCTTATTGAAGTATTCAATTGTTTCCTGGTTACGTTTTATTATTTTGTTGGTCTTTATTGGTTTATGGGTGTCTCGTGGTACACCTTGGTTGGTTTCGCTGGATAGTTTACACTGGTGAAGTTTATTAATTGTAGTGATATTCGTTGCATAAACATTGGAGTATTTGGCTTAGACTGTGAAACACTTGTCTTCATTTTGTGATTTGTGTTGGTTTATAAATTGGGATCGGGTTGTACGCCGCAATAGTATTATATGATTGGATTGGGTTGCACGCTGCAACAAGGAGTAATAAGGGTGGATAGGTGGTATTGGCTTGCGCGATGCACCAGGAGAAATAAGGGTGATATGTGTTGAGGAGTAATAAGGGTGGACAGGTGGGATCGGGTTGCATGCCGCAACAAGGAGAACTAAAAGAGAATATTGATACTGTTGTTGCTATTTATATGATGGGATTGGGATGCATGCCATATCAGTTGTTGCTATGTGTTCATATATGTTGAGATCCATTGTCATGATGTTGAAACACCCTTAAGGATTGGTCATAGTTGAATATTAGTAGAACAGTCGAATTCCGGATTTATTTAATTCCAGTTATTGTTTGATTACATTATGTATCTCCTTTCCGTTTAGTATAAACTGTTGCGGGTTGTATATGTTGTATGCCCCGCCGTA
This sequence comes from Nicotiana sylvestris, assembly GCF_000393655.2. Classification (NCBI taxonomy): domain Eukaryota; kingdom Viridiplantae; phylum Streptophyta; class Magnoliopsida; order Solanales; family Solanaceae; genus Nicotiana; species Nicotiana sylvestris. Next base: position 14,307,646 of record NC_091068.1, read on the forward strand.
GCCTCGTCACTACTTCGTCGAGGTTAGGCTCGGCACTTACCAGTACATGGGGTCGATTGTACTGATACTGCACTCTCCACTTCTTGTGCAGATTTCAGAGCTAGTGGCTGACCAGAGTTCGAGGGTGTTGCCTTCAGTCCAGCAAGACCAAGGTAGATCTGCTAGCGTCCACAGAGCCTAAAGTCCCCCTTCCCTGTTTTAGCTTTCTAATGTCTCTTTTCATTCCGAGAACAGTTGTACTTTTATTTCTCGACCAGTGTTGTAGAAATTCATAGATGTTCGTGAAATTATGACACCAGATTCATGGGTATGCATGTATTAGATTATTTGAATTTGTTATAACTCTTCCGAACTTTTAATCTGTTTAGCTTTAGTTATTGTTTATATTTGTTTGGGTTGATTACTAATGGGTTAAAACCTTAATAGTTGGCTTGTCTAGCTTTCACGAGTAGGCGCCATCACGACTCCCGAGGGTGGAAAATCCGGGTCGTGACAAGTTGGTATTAGAGCTCTAGGTTGCTTAGGTCTCACAATTCACGGACAAGCTTGGTAGAGTCTGAGGGATCGGTACAAAGACGTACGTGCTTATCCCTAGAGGCTACTGAATTAGGAATAGTTTCACTTCTATTCATCTTTGTTGTGCGGTTTGATCTCTCAATGCTAATTGAACACTCTACTCTGTTCTTTCGCAGATGGTGAGAATGCATACCGCTTCATCCAGCCCGAGCCCCCAATGGCAGCTCCTATGAGGGGCAAAGGACGAGGTCGAGGCCGTGCTAGAGGCCGGGGTAGGGTTCATCCCAGAGCAGCAGCACCAGCGGCAGAGCCTCAGGTAAAGTTTGAGGAGGAGGCTCTAGACCAGACCGTTCCAGCAGGGCCAGCTCAAGTCCCAGAGCAGGCTTACTTCTTGTAGCATCAACCATCTTTCAGGCTGGGGGAGGAGCACAGACTCCTGCTACTCGCACTCCGAAGCAGATGGCTCCTCAGTTTCAGACTCCAGCAGCTCAGCCGGTTGGGGTAGTTCAGTCGAGTGTTATAGATCATATCATTGATGGGGCAGCTATGTCTTCAGATGCTTTGTGAAGGTTGGACAGGTTCATCAAGCTCTTCACTACTACCTATGGTGGTACATCTTCAGAGGATACCCAGGACTATTTGGATGCCTATCATGAAGTTCTACAAAACATGGGGATAGTGGAGACCAATGGGGTCGACTTTGCTACTTTTTGTCTGTCCTGTTCTACCAAGATATGGCGGAGAGATTATTGTTTGGCTAGACCAGCTGGGTCACCATCTTTGACTTGGGATCAGTTCTCTCGGCTATTTTACGAGAAGTTTCTACCGATCACTCAGAGGGAGGACTATCGGAGGCAGATTGTGCGTCTCTAGCAGGGTTCTATGACCATCACTCAGTACAAGACCAGATTTATTTCCTTGGCCCGTCATGCTCTTATTATACTTCCCACTGAGAGAGAAGGTTAGGAGCTTTATTGAGGGAGTCGCTTAGCCTATCAGATTGCAGATGGCTAAGGAGACCGGGAGCAAAATTTCTTTCCAGGATACGGCCAATGTAGCCTGGTGAGTTAAGGAAGTTCTATCTCAGGGTAGTGGTTAGGGGTCTAATAAGAGGCCTCGTTATTCGGGTAGGCTCAGTGGTGCCTCATCTGGAGGCAAGGATTCTTTTTGTAGGGGCTATCCTCCCAGGCCATTTAACTCAGCACTTCAGGCATCTCATGGAGCTTCAGGGGGGCGTGGTTTTTATGTACCTCCTTCAGGATAGCCAGCTCCTATCAAAGTAACTCCTCTTTAAAGCTATTATCATGGTCAGTCCGCCCGCCAGGGTCAGTCTCACTTTCCTCAACCGCACCATTCAGGTAAATGTTTTCAGTGCGATAAGTATGGTCATACCCGAAAGGCTTGTCCGAGATTAGTGGGTGTTCAGTCGCAGCAGCAGAGTTCTCGTGCCATGATTCCACCACCACCCGCCCAGCCAGCTAGAGGCAGGGGTCAGGGAGAAAGAGGTAGGGGTCAGCCCGCTAGAGGTGGAGGTCAGGTCGTTAGAGGTGGAGGCCAGGCCGCTAGAGGTGGAGGTCATCCAATAGGAGGTCGTACCAGAGATATAGTTCAGAGTGGTGGGGCCCAGCCCCAATGTTATGCTTTGCAAGCCAGGCCTGAGGTCGAGGTATCTGATACCGTTATCACAGGTACGATTTCAGTATGCAGCAAAGATGTTTCAATTTTATTTGGTCCAGGATCTACATACTCCTACGTGTCTTCATATTTTGCTTCATATTTGGTTGTACCTCATGATTCTTTGAGTGCTCTTGTTTATGTGTCTACACCGGTGGGTAATTTTATTATGGTAAATCGTGTCTATCATTCATGCTTGGTCGTTATTGGGGGTCTTGAGACCGTGTAGATCTCCTACTTCTCGATATGGTAGACTTCGATGTCATTTTGGGGATGGATTGGTTGTCACCTTATCATGCTATATTGGACTGTCATGCCAAGACCGTGACCCTAGCATTGTCGGGTTGCCTCATTTGGAGTGAAGAGGGACTCTTGGTCATTCTACTAGCAGAGTTATCTCATATATGAAGGCTCAGTGTGTGGTTGAAAAAGGGTATTTGGCCTATTTGGCATATGTTAATGATTCTAGTATTGAGGTTCCTTCTATCGATTTTGCACCAGTTGTTCATGAGTTTCCAGAAGTATTTCCTGCAGACCTACAGGGGATACCACCCGACATGGATATAGACTTTTGCATTGATTTGGCTCTGGGAACTCAGCCCATTTCTATCCCGCCATATCGTATGGCCCCACCAGAGTTGAAAGAATTGAAAGAACAGTTGCAAAACCAACTTGATAAGGGCTTTATTAGACCTAGTGTCTCATCTTTGGGTGCGTCGAAGTTGTTTGTTAAGAAGAATGATGGATCGATGAGGATGTGAATAGACTATCGTCAGTTGAACAAGGTCACAATCAAGAACAAGTATCCATTGCTGAGGATTGATGATTTGTTTGATCTGCTTCAGGGTGCCAAAGTGTTTTCAAAGACTGATTTGAGATCTGGCTACCATCAATTGAGGATTAGGGCATCCGATGTCCCTAAGACAACTTTTCGCACTCGATACGGGCATTATGAGTTCTTAGTGATATAATTCGGGTTGACAAATTCCCCAGCAACTTTTATGGATTTAATGAATCGGGTGTTAAAGCCTTATTTGGATTCCTTTGTGATTGTCTTCATTGATGATATTTTGATCTACTCCCGCAGCCAAGAGGAGCATGAGCAGTATCTTCGAGTCGTTCTTCAGACTTTAAGAGACAGTCAATTGTATGCTAAGTTTTTGAAGTGTGAGTTCTGGTTGATTTCAGTAGAATTCCTGGGCCACATTGTATCAGCAAAGGGTATTCAGGTGGATCCTAAGAAGATTGAGGCAGTCAAGGACTGGCCTAGACCCACATCAGCTATAGATATCCGGAGTTTCTTGGGTTTGGAGGGTTATTACCATCGGTTTGTGGAGGGATTCTCTTCTATAGCAGCCCCGATGACCAGGTTGACCCAAAAGGGTGCCCAGTTCAAGTGGTCGGATGAGTGTGAGGTGAGATTTAAGAAGCTCAAGACACCTTTGACTATGGCGCCGGTGTTGGTTTTGCCCACAGGTTCAGGGCCATATACAATGTATTGTGATGCATCTTCTATTGGACTTGGTGCGGTGTTGATGCAGAATGGTAAGGTTATTCCATATGCTTCTCGACAGTTGAATATTCACGAGAAGAATAATCTAGGTCATGATTTGGAGCTAGTAGCCATTGTTCACGCACTGAAGATTTGGAGGCATTATTTATATGGTGTGTCGTGTGAGGTGTTCACGGATCACAAGAGTTTGCAATATTTATTCAAGCAAAAGGAGCTTAATTTGAGGCATAGAAGGTGGTTGGAGCTATTGAAAGAATATGATATCACCATCTTGTATCATCCGGGGAAGGCCAATGTAGTGGCCGATGCTTTGAGTAGGAAGTCAGCCAGTATGGCAGCCTTGCGTATATTCCGGTCGGTAAGAAATCGCTTGCTTTGGATGTTCAGGCTTTAGCCAATCAATTCGTGAAGTTGGATGTTTTTGAGCCCAGACGTGTTTTAGCTTGCATAGTCGCTTGGTCTTCATTATTGAGCGTATCAGAGATCGGCAGTATTATGACCCTCATTTGCTTGTCCTTAGGGACACAGTGCGGCACGGTGGTGCCAAGCAAGTCACAGTTGGATATGATAGAGTTTTGAGGATGCAGGGTCGTATTTGTGTTCCTAATATGGATGGACTTCGTGAGTTGATTCTAGAGGAGGCTCATAGTTCTCGGTATTCCATTCATTCGGGTGCCGCTAAGATATATCAGGACTTGCGGCATCATTATTGGTGGAAGAGGATGAAGAAGGATATTGTTGCGTATGTAGCTCGGTGTTTGAATTGTCAGCAGGTAAAGTGCGAGCATCAAAGACCTAGTGGGTTGCTTCAGAAGATTGAGATTCCTGAGTGGAAGTGGGAGAGTATCACTACGGACTTTGTTGTTGGACTCCCACGGACTCAATGGAAGTTTGATGCGGTATGGGTTATTGTTGATAGGCTGACCAACTCAGCGCATTTCGTTCTTGTGGTATCTCATATTCTTTAGAGAGGTTAGCTGAGATCTATATCCGGAAGAGTTCATCTTCATGGTATGCCCGTGTCTATCATTTCCAACCGAGGTACATAGTTTACCTCACATTTTTGGAGAGCAGTTCAGCGTGAGAGGTACACGAGTCGAGTTGAGCACAACATTTCATCCTCAGATGGACGAATAGTCCGAGTGTACTATTCAGATTTTGGTGGATATGCTCCGAGAATGTGTTATTGACTTTGGAGGTTCTTGGGATCAGTTCTTGCCATTAGTGGAGTTTGCCTATAACAACAGTTATCAGTCAAGCATTCATATGGCTCCTTATGAAGCATTATATGGTGGACGGTGTCGATTACCGGTTGGGTGGTTCGAGCCGGGAGAGGCTCGGTTATTGGGTACGGATTTAGTCCAGGATGCCTTGGACAAGGTTAAGATCATTCAGGATAGGCTTTGTGTAGCTTAGTCCCGGCAAAAGAGTTATGCCGACCGTAAGGTTCGTGATGTAGCCTTCATGATCGGAGAGTGAGTGTTGCTTCGGGTGTCCCCCATGAAGGGCGTGATGAGATTTGGGATGAAGGGCAAGCTAAGCCCTAGGTTTATCGGACCTTTTAAGATTCTTGATCGAGTGGGAGGGGTGGCTTACAGACTTGCGTTGCCACCGGGTTTATCAACTGTGCATCCAGTGTTTCATATGTCCATGATTTGGAAGTATCACGGCGATCCATCCCACGTGTTAGACTTAAGCACTGTCCAGTTGGACAAGGACTTGACATATGAGAAGGAACCGGTAGCTATTCTAGATGGGAAGGTTCGTTAGTTGAGATCGAAGAGTTTCCCTTCAGTTCGTGTGCAGTAGAGAGGTCAGCCTGTTGAGGCAGCCACCTAGGAGTCCGAGTCTGATATACCGAGCCGATATCCCCATCTTTTCACCGACTCAGGTACTTTTCTATGTCCGTTGGAAGATAAACTGTTGTTTTAGAGGTGGAGAATGTGATGACCCAAAAGGTCATCTCTTATTTTAGAAGTCAAATCTGTGTTTCGAGGCCTTAAAAACTTCCTTTTGTTTCACCTCGATTTGTGTGCGCAGTCCGGGCGCGTTTCAGAAAACCTTTATTTGAAATTTCAGAAAAATAATGAATTTGGCCTTTAAAATTAATTAAAGATGACTTCGGTCAATATTTTTGGTAAACGAACCCTGACCCATGATTTGACATTCCCGTAGGGTCCGTAGTAAAATATGGGACTTGGGCATATGCCCGGAAATAAATTCTGAGGTCCCTAGCCCGAGAAAAGAATTTTTAAAGAAAATTATTTGCTGGAAAATATAAAGGCTTTTGAAAATGAAATGGTATGTGTTCTTGATGGTATCGGGCTTGTATTATGGTTTCAGAGCCCGGTACATGTTTAAAATAATATATTTAGTCGTATCTGTGATATTTGGTAAGAATCAGAGTTGATTTGGTATGAATCAGACCTTTAGTTGAGAAAATGAAAATTTCAATGTTCTTAAAGAATTTCATGACTTTGAGGTTAAATTCTTAGTTGTTGATGTTATTTTGATGATTTGATCACACGAGCAAGTCCATATGATATTTTTAGATTTGTGTGCATGTGTGGTTTGGTGTCCCGAGGGATCGGGTGAGCTTTGGATAGGCTGCGGTGTTAGTTTGGACTTAGATAAATATGTTGTTGCAGCTGGTATGTGTTGCAGGCTCTGATCTCGCAATTGCGAGGTCAGACTTCACAATTGGGAGCCCAATAGGCTTGGCAATTGCGAGGGCTTGATCACGTTTGCGAGGAAAGCCCAGGCCTGCCTTGTTCGCATTTGTGAACTTTTCTTCGCAACTGCGAAGCCATCAGGGAAAGGAAGTCATCGCAATTGCGACCAATAGCTCGCAATTGCGAAGGAAGCAGACATGCAGCAGGTTTGCAATTGTGAAGCCTGTCTCGCATTTGAGAGCTTCACAATTGCAAAGCTCTTGTCGCAATTGTGACATCTGCGACCTGTTAAGTGGGATTTTGACGGGATTTCAACCCATTCTTTCAATTTTTTTAAACCTTAAGCTCCCATAGGCGATTTTCCAAAGAAACGTTCTTCCCCAAATCGTAGGTAAACAACTTCAAACTCATTTATTTCAATCTACTTCATCTTTTTACACGATTTCATCTCAAAATCTAAGGTTTTCATGGGAAATTGGGTGTTTTTGGGTAGAAATTAGGATTTTTAAATTTTGGGGATTTGGACCTCAACTTGAGGTCGGATTTCAAAATTAATTGTATATTTGGGTTCGTGGGTGAATGGGTAGTCGTGTTTTGGTTCAAACTTCGAGTTTTCACCAAGCAGGCCCGAGGTCAATTTTTGACTTTTTGGGGAAAACATTAGGAAATCTAAATTCATGTATTAGGAATAGTTTATTTAGCATTTATTGATATTATTAAGTAAATTGTGGCTAGATACAGGCACATTGGTGGTAGAATCTAGGGTAAAGTGGTGATTGAGTGTTGAATAACCCGTTGGCTTGAGGTAAGTGTTTGGTCTAACCTTGACTTGAGGGAATAGGAATCCCCGACTTATTTTCTTTGTGAAATTCCATGTGAGTGCCTTGTAGGTATGGTGACGAGTACCTATGCGCCACCAAAATTACCATGTTTAGATGTTTCTCTTCCATATTTCCTATTATAACCCCCCCCCCCCCCGTCTTAATTTCTACCTGCTTATAGCTGTTACCATGCTTAAATTGCTGCTTGTTTATAAATGCTTCCATGCCTAATTGCTTTATATTAATCATTACTCTCCGTATTGAAGTATTCAATTGTTTCTTGATTACGTTTTATTATTCTATTGGTCTTTATTGGTTTATGAGTGCCACGTGGTACACCTTGGTTGGTTTCAATGGATAGTTTATACTGGTGAAGTTTTTCAATTGTGGTGATATTCTGTTGCATGAATTGAGGTATAAGAACATTGGAGGATTTGGCTTAGTCTATGAAACACTTGTCTTCATATTGTGATTTGTGTTGGTTTATAAATTGGGATCAGGTTGCACGCCGCACAAGTATTATATGATGGGATCAGGTTGCATGCCCCAACAAGGAGTAATAAGGGTGGATAGGTGGGATAGGGGTGCTCGCCGCAACAAGAGAAATAAGGGTTATATGTGTTGAGGAGTAATAAGGGTGAACAGGTGGGATCAGGTTGCATGCCGTAACATGGAGAACTAAAAGAGAATATTGATATTGTTTTTGCTATTTATATGATGGGATCGGGATTCACACCGCATCAGTTGTTGCTATGTGTTCATATCTATTGAGATCCACTATCGTGATGTTGAAACACCCTTATGGATTGGTTATAGTTGAATATTAGTAGAATACTCAGATTTCGGATTTATTTAATGCCATTTATTGTTTGATTACATTATGTATCTCCTTTCCGTTTAGTATAAACTGTTGTAGGTTGTATATGATGACCCAAAAGGTAATCACTTGTGTTACAAGAAAATTATGTGTTCCACGGCCTTAAAAACCTCTTTTTGTCTCACCTCGATTTGCGTGCATAGCCCGGGCGCATTTCCAGAAAGCTATTATGTGAAACTAAATGAAATAAGGAAATTGGATTTTAAAATTCAATAAAGTTGACTTTGGTCAACAATCTTAGTAAACGGACCCGGACCCGTGATCCAACGGTCTCGTAGGGCCCGTAGTAAAATTTGGGACTCGGGCGTATGCCCGGAATCGAATTAAGTTGAATCTGTGAAGTTTGGTAAGAATCGAAGTTCGTTTGGTATAAATCGGACCTTTATTTGAGAAAATAGTAATTTCAATGTTCTTGAGTGATTTCATGAATTTGAGGTTTAATTCATAGTTGTTGATGTTATTTTGATGATTGATTGCACGAGCAAGTCCGTATGATGTTTTTAGGTTAGTGTGCATGTTTGGTTTGGAGCCCTGAGGACTCGGGTGAGTTTTCGATAGGCCACAGAGTGAAATTGGACTTAGGAGAATTGCTGGTGTGTTGCAGATGTGTAGCATGCCTCTGTTCTCGCAAATGCGAGATCAGGCATCGCAATTGCGATACAAGTAGGGATCGTAAATGCGAGACTTTTGTCGCAAATGTGAAGAACCCAGGGCCAGCCTTGTCTCGCAAATGCAAGGTATACTTCGCAAATGTGAAGTCTTCAGCACATGCCCAGAAGTCGCAAATGCGACATATACCCTCACAAATACGAAGGTAGCAGGGTCCTTGCGAACCCTGGTCACAATTACAACATCAGAGACCTGTTAAATGAATTTCAGACGGGATTTCAACTATTTTTACAACTTTCTCAAAACCTAAACTCTCTTGGGCGATTTTCTAAAGAAATATTCTTCTCCAAATCAATTGTAAGTCATTTCGAACTCATTTTCTTTAATCTATAACATCTTTTCACATGATTTCAACTCAAAATCAAGGGTTTTCATGGGGGAAATAGGATGTTCTGGGTAGAACTTAGGATTTTCAATTTTTGGGGATTTAGACCTCGATTTGAGGTCCGATTTCAAAACAAATTATATATTTGAGTTTGGGGGTGAATGGGTAACCTGGTTTTGGTTCGAACCTCGGGTTTTGACAATGTGGGCCCGGGATCAATTTTTCACCTTTTGGGGAAATCATTTGAAAACCTATTTTCATGCATTAGAATTGATTCATTTAGCACTTATTGATATCATTAAGTAAATTGTGGCTAGATACAAGCGAATTGGTGGTGGAAACAAGAGGTAAAGCGGTAGTTGAGGCTTGAATTATATTCGTGGCATTGAGGTAAGTGTTTGGTCTAACCTTAGCTTGAGGGATTAGGAGTTGTGTCTTATTTGCTGTGTTAATTATTGAGTACGACATATAGGCATGGTGATGATTATCTATATGTTGGTGTCAAGCATGACCGTCAATCTTATATTATGATTAATGTGACTCCGTTTCGTATTGTTCATGCTTTATACGATGATTTCTATTGTTAAATAAGGCTTGTGGAAGTATTATCGGTAATTGAACACTGTAGAGTGTTGGCTCAAGTTGAGAATTGAGTTGTGAAGTAAATGTGGAAAAGAGAAGAGGTTTATGATATTGTCTCCCTTGCCTGGATATTATTGCTTTTGATATTATCTCCCTTGCCGGGATGTTATTACTCATGATATTATTTTCCCTTGCCGGAATATTGTTGTTACGCTATTGTTCCCTTGCCAGGATTTTATTGTAATATTATTGATTCCCTTGCCCAAATTGCTTTGTGATTGTTGCCTGGGTGAAGAAGAGTGTAAAGCACGAAGGGTGATGATGTGCATGATTTTGAGAGTGTTAATGTACGAAGGGTGATGCCGTGTCGATATTGTGAGTTAAACGCACGAAGGGTGATGCCGTGCCGATTATACTGAGTTTTTATGGTGAGGACGAGAGTAAAAGCACGAAGGGTGATGCTGTGCACTTGTCTTTGATTTCTGATTCTTGCTGATAATTGAATTACGGCTTTCCTTACATTCTTCTATTGGTTTTCTGTTGTTACTTGTTGTTCCCCGTAGCATGTTCCCCCTCCTATCCTTAACCGTAAATTTTTGCATTTACTTTTCTGCTGTATATGATTTAATTACGCAGGTTTATTTAGTAGTCTTGTCCTAGCCTCGTCCCTATTTCGCCGAGGTTAGGCTAGGCACTTACCAGCATATGAGGTTGGTTGTGTTGATACTACACTCTGCACTGTGTGCAGTTCCTAGTGCTGTAGCTTTTGGACCACAGTGAGGTTACTGCCTTCAATCCATCAGGCAACCCGAGGTAATCCTGCAGGTGTCCGTAGGCCTTGGCGTCTCCTTCTATCTTCCATACTTTTTCTTTTATGTACTTAAAAAACTGCCTCGTATTTATCTTTCTGACCCCTATTTGTAGTATTCTTAGACGGTCTGTGAAATTGTGACACCAATTCGGGGTAGCTTAAGTTTATGGATTGGTATCATTATTATTATTGAATTGTTACATTTCAATCTTGCGCTTCATTATTTCCGTTGTTTATATAATGTTAATTCACAATTGTTAAAGGATTAAAAATGAAAAAGGTAAACTATTTTGAATGATTGGCTTGCCTAACTTTCAGTAGTAGGCGTCATCACGACTCCCGAGGATGGAAAATTCGGGTCGTGATATATGTTGTATGCCCCGCCATAGCATCGTCACTACTTCGTCGAGGTTAGACTCGGCACTTACCAGTACATGGGGTCGGTTGTACTGATACTGCAGTCTACACTTCCTGTGCAGATTTCGGAGCTAGTGGCTCACCAGAGTTCGATGGTGCTGCCTTTCAATCCAGGAAGACCAAGGTGATATGCTGGCGTCCGCAGAGCCTAAAGTCCCCCTTCCCTGTTTTAGTTTTATGTTATCTCTTTTCATTCCGAGAACAGTTGTACTTTTCTTTCCAGTCCAGTGTTTGTAGAAATTCGTAGATATTCGTGAAATTGTGACACCAGATTCGTGGGTAGACATGTATCGGATTATTTGAATTTATTATAACTCTTCTGCACTTTTCATATGCTTAGCTTTAGTTATTATTTATATTTGTTTGGGTTGATTGCTAATGGGTTAAAACCTTAATAGTTGGTTTGCTTAGCTTTCACGAGTAGGCGCCATCACGACTCCCAAGGGTGGGAAATTCGGGTCGTAACACAAACTCGAAATTTGATGATTCTTGTTCCTATGAGTCACAAATAATAATACGAACCTAGTCCTTCAATCGAAACTCAATTCGGAGCCCATTTGCTCAATGTGATACCAATTTCACTCGTTAAACAATTAACTCATGTTTCGCGCTAAAAACCCAATCGCGACTTGATGAAATTAGACCAAACTTCTCAGATCATTCCTATATTTCATTATCAAAATCCCAGAAGTCTCAAAATCGAATTTCGATCTCTAAACCTAAAAATGGACCTTTGGATCATTACATGCTTATGCTCAAAATACCAAACTCTTCAAAAAAATCTCTTCCAAAACTCATCCGAGCCCCATGGGACCCCAATCAAGTATACAAACAAGTCCCATAATGTGACACAAACTTAGTCGATGCCTCAAATTATATTGAACAATACTAAAACACGAATCACACTCCAACTCAAGCCTATTTAAAACTAACAAATTTCAAATTCTACATTCGATGTCAAAACCTATCAAATCAATTTCGATTGACCTCAAATTTTGCACACAAGTTATGAATGACATAGCATAGTTGTTCCAATTTTCATAATCGAATTTCGATCTTGATATCAAAAAGTCAATTCCCCCAAACTTCCAAACTTAAATTTCCTATTTTCGTCATTCCAAACCTAATTTTGCTACGAACTTCAAAATAAATATCCGGACACACTCCTATGTCCGAAATCATCATACAGAGCTATTGGAACCATCAGAATTCCATTTCGGGGTCGTTTACACATAATTCACCATATGGTCAGTGATTTCAACTTAAGCTTCCAAAACTAGAATTGTTCTTTCAATTAAATCCCGAATCATACGAAAACCAAACTTGACTACCCTCGCAAGTCATAATACACATTTCAAAGCTGCTCAAAACCTTAAGTCACCTAATGGAATGCTAATTCTCAAAATGACAAGTCGTGTTGTTACACGTTCCCTTTCCCTATTTCTTTTTCTTATTTCAAATAAGTGAAATAAAAATAAAAATACATGAAGGTTGTCTATGTAAGTTCTAACAAAATGAATGAAATTCTTAAACTATATAAAAGAAATTAGGACAAAAATTAGGAGTCTACAAATTAAGAGAAAAAGAAAAGGAAGAAACTTATAAATTGGAACAGCCACGTGTCAATCTCTCATCCTTTATCTTGGCACATCATCTTATTTAAACTTCAAATGATTGCTAGTTTTTAGTTTTTTTATTCCGTGTCCGCTACACGATTAAATTTAGATTCGAATCGAAAAAGCATATTAGGCATAAGCATTTCCTAACAATTTCGAAACGTTTAGTTAAGGATAAAGAAGTACTTACCGTTCCACCACAACTTTGATTGGTGACCAATTGCTAGTTACGCACTAATTGCTGAATTTTATAAGGGGCCATAATTCTCTAAGTAGTAAAATAAGTCTTATAATTTTAATCCAATTACTTTAAAGAATAATTAAATCAAATATATTGTAATCAATATCCATAACTATCAAAGTTGAAATAATCGTAATGTAGTCAAGTTATTCAAAACAAAAGGTCAAGTTGTTCAATGTAACTAGCGTCTTGAATGTAGGTTTCCAACTCTTTTCCTATAATTGATCTATATAGTAAATGCAGTTTAACCATGCGTAACAATGTCAACTAACTATATTTACTGAATTCTCTATTCGTGTCACTTAGTTAAGCTTTACCACTCAAGGAAAATAGTTTGACTTCCAAATTGGTGTAAGAAAACCTAACTCTGATTTATTTCCATTTTTGTTTAGCTCCTTGTGGTTCATTTTCGTGGTCCATATTTCTATTCATCCCTATAAGACAACCAGTAAATGAATAGTTTTCTTTAATTTCATACTATTAGATTATTTTAAAAAAACAAAAATGTATAGTCTAATTAGTTAACATTTGATTATTATGTTTATCACCCAAAATTGTTGTTCTCAATCACTACTAAAAAACAAACATGAATTAGCGATGGACAAATTCTGTAGCTAAACAGAAAAATTCGTAACTAATCCTATTTAGCAACAGATTATCAAGAAATTCTATTAGCTACGAGAATTTAACAACAAATTAATGATGAGGTTCGTAGCTAATTCTAGCTAATTGCTATTTACCTAATGTTTTCTCTTGTTGTAATGTTTAAAACAATTAAATTTTTGCAGGAACCAGATTGATAAAAGATGTCGTCTTATAAGAAGATTATGGTGGTTTTACAAATTTTTATTTTTGTCACATTATTATTTCCTAAGTCAATGGTAAAAGGTATGACTTTAGAAGAACAAAAAAAAGAATATTGTCACCAAGAATGTGTATACGACTTTGTACAGTTCGATGAAGAGTCTTGGAATCTTCCTCAAACAGCAATTGAGGAAAAATGCAGAAGGGGTGAAAGATTATTTCCATGTCCCCAATATTTTCCAGGAGTACCTGTACCTAATTGAATATAATGTGTACGATCTCGTATAAAAGTTAAATCTGTAATTCATAATATATAACAATAAATTTATTAAGTAATTATATTTGCGTGAATTATGGTTCGTATTTTGGATTTAGGGATGTCATTGACATAATAATATCCACAGTGAGTTAATTCATTAATTTGCAAGCACTTGGAAATTACATCTGAATGCTCTGTCACCACTTTTATTTGACTGTAATTGATTATATTCTTAATAGCTTAAAAGTATGTTGAAAAACCTACAAAATAAACTCACCAATCAGATAATACAGTAGAGTTGGAAGAAGAACAATCTTAAGTAACTTCTATCCATCATAGAATTATCCATAATTACATGATCAGAATGTAATATTTTTATTTCCTCACTGAATAACATGAGTAGGATGGCTAACAGCATATTAGATAGTACCAATAATTCTGAAAATAATTGAGACAATAATTGAGTCGAGCATTTTTCTTTTCCATATCTGTATCTCTTTCCCTCACTTGTTGTGATGACCCGATAGGTCATTTTTAGTTTTTGACCTCATTTATGTGTTTCAAAACCTCAATTAGCTCCGTTTAGCCTTTCTCGATTTGCGTGCGCAATCCATGTCCATTTTTCGGAAGGTTTTTATGATAAAATTGATAAAAATATGAAATCGTGCATTAAAACTCATTTGAGTTGACTTCGGTCAATGTTTTGAGCAAATGGACCCGGATCTGTATTTTGACGTTTCTGGTGGGTCCGTATCGTGACTTGGGACTTGGCCATATGCCCTGAATCGAATCTGGAAGTCCCTAGCTTGATTTGACGTAATTTGTTAAAATCTAGAAGTTTAAAGGTTTAAAGAAATTCCAAGTTTGACCATAGTTTGACTTTGTTACTACCAGATTCGGATTTCGGTTTCGAATTTTGGTATGAGTCCATTAAAGTATTTGTGATTTGTCTACAAAATTTGGGGCAAAAAGAAGTTGTTTTGACGTGATTCGGACGTCCGGTTGACAAATTGCATGTTCTTATGTTTCATTAAAAATTTCATTCGTTTTGGTATCTGATTCGTGGTTCTAGATGTTATTTTGGTGTTTCGATCGTCCGAACGAGTTTGTATGATGTTATTGCACTTGTGTGCATGTCAGGTTTGGATCCCAAGGGGCTCAGGTAAGTTTCGGATAGGTCACAAAGTGATTTTTAAACTTAGAAAAGTGTTGGTGCATCAGGTTTGCAGATCTTGCAATTGCGATGACCTGATCGCAAATGCAAGCCTCAAAATGTAAGGTCAGGCTCGCATATGAGAAATGGTGGGGACTGGGTCAGCTTCTCTTTTGCAAAGTGAAGTCTGCAGATGCTAAGGGGGCAGGTTCGCATTTGCGAGTTTTTGAGTCGCATTTGCGACTAATAAAGGACTGAGGTAGACTCGCATTTGCGAGTGGATTGTTCACTTTTGCGGCAGCCTTGGTTTGCATTTGCGACAAAATTGTTGCATTTGCAATGACAACAGGCTCAGTGACTTCTTCGCATTTGCGAAGAGTTGATCGCAATTGCAAACTATGTATCGCAATTGCGATAACTGCAGCTGAGTAAAAGAGGAAAAAACGAAATTTAGCTCATTTCTTTCAAACTCTCAATTCTAAACACCCTAGAGGCGATTTACCCGAGAGATTTTCTTCCTAAATTCTTTGGTAAGTAACTTCAATCTATTTCTTTTCAATTACTCATTACATTTCATGAGTTTTCAACATTAAATCTAGGATTTTCATGGTAGAAATTGAGAATTTGGGTAGAATTAGAGAATTTTATAAATTTAGAATTTAGACCTTGAATTGAGGTCAGATTTCGAAACTAATTACATAACCGGGTTCGAGGTGGATGGGTAATCGTGATTTGGTCCGAATCTCGGGTTTTGACCAAGCGGGCCTAGGGTTAACTTTTATTGACTTTTTCAATAATAACCTAAATTGAATCCCTTTCATTCGTGAGTAGATTCTAAAGGTTATTTTGAATCGTTTGGTCAATAAATTGCTAGATTTGGTTGGTTTGGATGCTTGTTCTAAAGGCAAGGCCGTGGTTGAACCTTGGGTTGATTACAGAGTGAGGTAAGTTTTGGGTCTAACCTTGATTTGAGGGAATATGAACCCTTGAGCTATGTTCTATGTGAATTCATGTGTAGCGGCGTATATACGAGGTGACGAGTGTATATACCCCTTCAATTACTTATTTCTATATCTACCCGTATTTCATTAATTATATTATTCCATGTCTTGATTGTTACATGCCTTGGTTGTTTCCTATGCCTTAATTTGTTACTTGTCATTTATTATTCTCGCATTAAAAATATTAATTTCTTCCATGCTTCCAAGATTAATTGCTGCATGCTTTAATTGTCTTACTTGTACCCTTTAACTGTCATGTATTTGACTTGTCTTGTTGCTCAATATTAATTGTAGACGTTTTTGATTTGGTACGAGATTCTTTCTTGATTTGTATCTTTCATATTCGTTAATCGTAGAGATATTTGTGATTTGAGTTATTAAATTAATTGACCTTATTGATTTATTTATGGATCAGGTTGTACGCCGCAACAAGTTCTATAAGAGAGGATTTACATTGATACGGTGGGACCGAGTTGCACGCTGCAACAGGTGAAATAAAGGAAGATTGATATGGTGAAATAAGGGAGGATTATGATATTGACTCTGATTATATGGTGGAATCAGGTTACGCGCCGCAACATATATTTACTTATTATTATTGACATTTATATGGTGGAATAAGGGAGGATCATATTTGTATGGTGGAACTGGGTTGCGCGCCGCAATGGTTTATGTGTTTTATATTCCTTGTTGTATTATGTTGGCTTCAGTGTTTTCGTACGGGGCTCTGAGCATTGGTATTCTTGATTTTTACTGGTTTCGAGGATTGAGTTTATTTTTATGAGTTATCTGCCTTATTTTTCGTATTTTTTTTTCCTGTCATTATTATTATACTGCTTACAGGATATTGTAAGTGATCCGCCTTAGCCTCGTCACTATGTTATCGAGGTTAGGCTCAGCAGTTACAACATACATGGGTCGGTTGTACTCATACTACACTCTACACTTCTTGTGCTGCTTTTGGAGTCGGTCCCAACGGTGCTCAATAGATTGCTTGGGTTGACTATTGGATGGATACTTGAGGTACATCTGCTCGGCGTTCGCAGCCCTGAAGTCCTTCTACCTTATCCTAGTTGTGTATTTTCTTTCAGACAGCTTTACTTTCATTCAGACCTTTATCTGTATTATTCTAGTTGCTCATTCACTTGTGACATCAGATTCGGTGTTGTATATAGATATGTCGGTAGTTATGAATTTTTGCACTTTATTTCAGTTCAGTGGGAATTCCAGATCGGGACAAGTTGATATTGGAGCACTAGGTTACCTAGGTCCCACGAATCATAAGCAAGCTTAGTAGAGTTTGGAGGATCAGTATGGAGATGTCTGTACTTATCTTCTAGAAGCTATGAAGTTTTGGAACAATTTCACTTCTATTCTTCTCGATCGGGCAATTTTATTCTATTGTTAATGATTGAAATCTTCTATTCTAGTTCTCTCGCAGATGGCGAGAACGTGCACATGGTCGGTAGCTGGAGAGGAGCCGGAGACCCCAGTAACAGCTCCTACTAGGGGCAAAGGTCGAGGTCGAGGTCGCACCAGAGGCCGAGGCAGAGGCAGAGCTTAACCTAGAGCTCGAGCAGCAGCACCCACAGTGGAGCTATAGGTAGATTTTGAGGAGAAGGTTCTAGCTCAGACTATACCCGTTGAACCAGCTCAGGTCCGGAGGGGTTCATAGCCACTCCAGTGCTTCAAGACACTCTAGTCTGTTTGGTAGGCCTTATGGAGAGTGTGGCCCAGACTGATACATTCCCGGTGTCACCAGACGTCTCTCAGGCTAGGGGAGGAGCACAAACTCCCACTACTCACACCCTGGAGTAGATGGCTCCCTAGTACCAAACTCCATCATCCCTGCCAGTTGGGGTGGTTCAGCCGGTTATTGCAACACAGGTCGGTGATAGGCCCGCCATGTGTTCTGAGGCTTTGTTGAGATTGGACAAGTTTACCAAGCTCTTCCCTATTTACTTCAGTGATGCATCTTTTGAGGATCCACATGATTATCTAGACTGTTGTCATGAGGTGCTGTAGAACATGGGTATAGCTGAGACCAACAAAGTCAATTTTACTGTGTTTCAGATGACTGGTTCAGCCAAGAGGTAGTGGAGAGATTATATATTGACTAGACCAGGTAGGTCACCTGCACTTACTTGGGATCAGTTTTCGCAGCTATTTCTTGAGAAGTTCATTCCTGTCACTCTGAGAGAGGATTACCGCAACCAGTTTGAGCGTCTTCAGCAAGGTAGTATGATTGTTAACCAGTAGGAGACTCGTTTGATGGACCTAGCTCGTCATGCCATTATCTCTCTCCCTACTTAGAGGGGATAGTGAGGAGATTTATTGATGGACTCACTTACACTATCAAGATATAGATGGCCAAGGAGGCCGAGAGTGGCATTTCCTTACAAACGGCTGTAGATATTGCTAGACGGATCGAGAATGTTTGTTCTCAAGAGAGGGGGCGGGTGTTTGATAAGAGTCCTCGCCATTTCGGTGGTTTCAATGGTGCCTCATGTGGAGGCAGGGGTACTTTGTTAGAGGCCATCCTCCTTGGCTATTTCAGTCAGTGATTCAGGCATCTCACAATGCTTCAGGGAGTCGTGGTCGTTATGTACCTCATTCCGAGTAGCCAACCTACAGTGCACTATTAGCTCCTATGAGTGCGCCTCCGATTCAGAGCTATCATCGTTGTTATCCCTCTCGTTCGGGTTAGATTCAGCTTCATCAGCCACAAAATCAAGATGGGTGTTTTGAGTGTGGTGGTATTGGTCACGTCAGGAGGTTCTGTCTGAGATTATTGGGCAGTATACCACAACAGAGTTCTTGTGCCATGGTTCCTGCAGTTATCGCTCCACCGCCCGCTCAGCCAGATAGAGGTAGGGGTCAGGCAACCAGAGGTGGGGGTCAAGCTATTAGAGGTTGAGGTCAGGTCGTTAGAGGTAGAGGACAGCCAGCTAGAGTCCGTCCGAGAGACGTAGTTCAGAGTGGTGGGGCCCATCCCCGATTTTAAGCTTTCCCAGCTAGGCTTGAGGCTGAGTCATCTGACGCCGTTATCACAAGTATTGTTCCAGTTTTCCATAGAGATGCTTCAGTTCTATTTGATCTGGGCTGTACTTATTCCTACATGTCATCCTATTTTTCTTCATATCTAGTTGTACCTCGTGATTCTTTGAGTGCTTCTATGCATGTGTCCACGACTGTGGGAGATTATTTTGTTGTAGATCCCATCTATCGCTCGTGTATGTTTACTATTGGAAGTCTTGAGGCTAGTATAGATCTGCTACTTCTTGATATGGTAGATTTCGATGTTACCTTGGGTATAAATTGGTTGTTACCTTATCATGCTATATGGGACTGTCATGCTAAGATGGTGACCCTAGACATGTCAGATTTGCCTCGATTAAAATTGAGGGGGACTCTTGAGCACTCTACCATCAGGGTTATCTCTTATGTGAAGGACCGACATATGGTTGAGAAGGGGTGTCTAGCTTATTTGGCATATATTTGTGATTCTAGTGCGGAGGTTCCTTCCATGGATTCAGTACCAGTTGTTAGTGAGTTTCCAAAGGTGTTTCTTGTTGATCTATCGGGGATGTCACCGGACAGAGATATTGACTTCTGCATTGATTTAGCTCTAGGCGCTCAGTCTATTTCTATTCTACCATATTGTCTAGCCCTGCCGGAGTTGAAAGGAATTGAAGGAGCAGTTGCAAGATTTTCTTGATAAGGTCTTCATTAGACCTAGTGTCTCACCCTGGGGTGCACCCGTGTTGTTCGTGAAGAATAAAGATGGATCGATGAGGATGTGTATAGACTATCGGTAGTTGAACAAGGTCATTATCAAAAACAAATATTTGTTGCCGAGGATTGATGAATTATTTGATCAGCTTCAGGGTTCCAAGGTGTTTTCAAAGATTGATTTGAGGTCTGGCAACCATCGGTTGACGATTAGGGCATGTGATGTCCCTAAGACGGTTTTTCCGACTCGGTATGGGGATTATGAGTTCCTAGGTGATGTCATTTGTGTTGTCAAATACCCCAACCACATTTATTTATTTGATGAACCGGGTATTCAAGCCCTATTTGGAATCTTATATGATTATATTCATTGATGATATCTTGATCTACTCCCACAGTCGAGATGAGCATAAGCAGCATCTTCGGATTGTACTTCAGACTTTCAGGGATAGCCAGTTATATTCCAAATTTTCAAAGTGTGAGTTTTGGTTAGACTCAGTCACCTTTTTGGGGCATGTTGTATCGGTAGAGGGCATAAAGGTCGATCCTAAGAAGATTGAGGCAATTCAGAACTGGTCTAGACCTACTTCAGCTATAGAGATCCAGAGTTTTCTAGGTTTGGTAGGTTATTATAGCCGGTTCGTGGAGGGGCTTTTATCTATAGCAGCCCCATTGACTAGATTGACCTAGAAAGGTTCCCTTTTCAAATGGTCGGATGAGTGTGAGTTGACCTTTCAGAAGCTCAAGACTTCTTTGACTACGGCGCTAGTTTTGGTGTTCTCATAGGTTCAGGATCTTACACGGTGTATTGTGACGAATCTCGTATTGGGTTCGGTGCAATATTGATGCTGGATGGAAGTGTGATTGCATATGTGATGCAACAGTTGAAGGTTCATGAGAAGAATTACCTTGGACATGACTTAGAGTTGGACGTCATTGTTCATGCACTGAAGATTTAGAGGCACTATCTTTACGGCATGTCGTGCGAGGTATTCACGGATCATCAGGGTTTACAGTATTTGTTCAAACTAAAGGATCTCAATTTTAGGTAGAGAAAGTAGTTGGAGCTATTGAAAAACTATGATATCACCATTTTGTATCATTCTGGGAAGGCCAATGTGGTGGCCGATTCCTCGAGTAGAAAGGTTGTGAGTACGGATAGCCTTGCGTATATTCCAGTTGGTGAGAGGTCGTTTGCATCAGATGTTCATTCTTTGGCCAATCTGTTCGCGATGTTAGATGTTCAGAGCCCAGTCGTGTTCTAGCTTGCACAGTCACTCGGTCTTCCTTGTATGAGCGCATCAGAGAGCATCAGTATGATGATCTCAATTTGCTTGTCCTTAAGCACACAGTGCGGCACGATGGTCCCAAGAAGGTTACTGTTGGAGTTGATGGGGTTTTGAGGATGCACGGTCGTATTTGTGTGCACAATATGGATGGATTTTATGGGTTGATTCTTGAGGAGGCCCACAGTTCCTGATATACTATTCATTCGGCATCGCTGAGATATATTAGGACTTGCGGAAGTATTATTGGTGGAGGAGAATGAAGAAGGATATAGTTGCATATGTAGCTCGGTGTATAAATTGTCAGCAAGTAAAGTACAAGAATCAGAGGTCTGGTGGTTTGTTTCAGAGGCTAGAGATTCCTGAGTGGAAGTGGGAGCGTATCACTATAGATTTTGTTGTTGGACTACCATGGACTCATAAGAAGTTCGACGCGGTATGGTCATTGTGGACAGGTTGACAAAGTCATCACATTTCATTCCATTGGTAGTTATCTATTCTTCAAAGCGGTTAGCTGAGATCTACATCCGTGAGATCGTCCGTCTTCATGGCGTGCATGTGTCTATCATTTCTGTTTGAGTTTACCTTGCACTTTTAAGGAGCCATACAACGTGAGTTAGGCATGTAGGTTGAGCTGAGTGTAACATTTCATCACCACATTAACGGACAGTCCGAGCGCACTATTCAAATATTGAAGGATATGCTTCGTGCTTGCATTATGGATTTGGGGAGCCGTACAACATGAGTTAGGCATGTAGGTTGAGCTGAGCACAATATTTCATCACCAGATGGACGGACAGTTCCAGCGCACTATTCAAATATTGAAGGATATGCTTCGTGCTTGCGTTATGGATATTAGGGCTTCTTGGGATCGTTCTTTCCGCTTGCGGAGTTAGCCTACAACAATAGCTATCGGTCGAGCATTTAGATGGCTCCCTATGAGGCATTATACGGGAGGCGGTGCCGTTCACCAGTTGGATGGTTCGAGACGGTGGAGGCTCGGTTGTTGGGTACAGATTTGGTACAGGATGTCATGGATAAGGTCAAGATTATTTAGGACCGACTTCACAAAGCTCAGTCCAGACAGAGGAGTTATATCGACCGTAGAGTTCGTGATGTTGCATTCATGGTTGTAATGAGGGTGTTGCTCTGGGTTTCACCCGGAGCAAGCTGAGAAAGAAGGGCAAGTTGAGCCCTAGGTGTATTTGACCCTTTGAGATTCTTGAGAAAGTAGGTGAGGTGGCCTAAGACTCGCATTGCCACCTATTTTATCAACAGTTCATCCACTGTTATGAGTCTATGCTCCGTAAGTATTACCGTGATCTATCCCATGTGTTAGATTTCAGCTCAGTCCAATTGGACAAGGATTTGACTTATGAGCCCTTATTTTTGTGTTTTGAAATCTTGATTAGCTCTGTTTAACCTTCCTATATTTACGTGCACAATCTGTGTCTCTTTTTTTGGAAGGTTTTTATGAGAAAATTAATCAAATGTAAAATTGTGCTTTAAAACTCATTTGAGTTAATTTCGGTTAATGTTTTGAGAAAATGGACCTAGATCAATGTTTTGATGGTCCTGGTGGGTCCGTATTGTGATTTAGGACTTGGGTGTATGCCCAAAATCGAATTCGAAAGTCCCTAGCTTGATATGACGTAATTTGTTAAAATCTAGAAGTTTAAAGGTTTAAAGAAATTTCAAGTTTGATCGTAGTTTGACTTTGTTGCTACCAGATTCAGATTTTGATTCTGGAAGTTGGTATGAGTTCATTACAGTATTTATGACTTTTCCGCAAAATTTGGAACAAAACAGAGTTGTTTTGACATGATTTGTACGTCCAGTTGAAAAATTGAATGTTCTTAAGTTTCATTGAAAATATCATTTACTTTGGTGTCTGATTCATGGTTCTAGGTCTTATTTTGATGTTTCGATCACGCGAGAGAGTTTGTATGATTTTATTACACTTGTGTGCATGTTTGGTTTGGAGCCCGAGGGGCTCGAGTCAGTTTAGGATAGGCCACAAAGTGATTTTTGAATTTAGAATAGTGCTAGTGCATAAGTTCTGCAGATCTTGCATTTGTGAGGACCTGATCGCAAATGTGAGGTTGGGCTCGCATATGCAAAGATGGTGGGGGCTGGGTCGCCTTCGCTTTTGCAAAGTGAAGTCCGCATATGCGAAGGGGGTAGGTTCGCATTTGCAAGCTTTTGAGTCGCATTTGCGACTAAGGAATGACTGAGGCAGACTAGCATTTGTGAGTCGATTGTTCGCTTTTGCAGCAGCCTTTGTTTGTATTTGCGACAATATTTTTGCATTTGTGATGGCAATAGGCTCAGTGACTTCTTCGCATTTTCGAAGAGTTGATCGCAATTGTGATCATAGCAATTGCAAATTATGGATCGCAATTGCGATAACTGTAGCTGGGTAAAAGAGGGGGAAACGGGATTTAGCTCATTTCTTTCAAACTCTCAACCCTAAACAACGATTTTCCCAAGAGATTTTATTCCTAAATTTTTTGGTAAGTAACTTCAATCGATTTTTTTTTTAATTACCCATTATATTCAGAAGTTTTCAATACTAAATCTAAGATTTTCATGGTAGAAATTGGGGATTTAGGTAGAATTAGGGACTTTTCTAAATTTGGAATTTAGACCTCAAATTGAGGTCGGATTTCAAAAATATTTACATAACCGGGCTCGGGGTGAATGGGTAATCGAATTTTGGTCCGAGTCTCGGGTTTTGGCCAAGTAGGTCCCGGGTAGACTTTTGTTAACTACTTCAATAATGACCTAAATTGAACCTCTTTCATTTGTGAGTAGTTTCTAAAGCTTATTTTGAATCGTTTGGTCAATAAATTGCTGATTTGGTTGGTTTAGATTCTTGTTCGAAAGGCATGGCCGTGGTTGAACTTTGAGTTGATTGCAGAGTAAGGTAAGTGATGGGTTTAGCCTTGACTTGAGGGAATAGTAACCTTTGAGCTATCTGCTATGTTAATTTCATGTCTAGCGGCATATATACGAGGTGGCGAGTATATATACGCTGTCAATTACTTGTTTCCATATCCACCCGTATTTTATTAATTATATTATTTCATGTCTTGATTGTTACATGCCTTGATTGTTTCCTATGACTTAACTTGTTACTTTTCATTTATTATTCTTGCATTAAAAATAATTTCTTCCATGCTTTCATGATTAATTGTTACTTGCCTTAACTGTCTTACTTGTACCCTTTAACTGTCATATATTTAACTTGTCTTATTGCTCAGTATTAATTGTAGCCTTTCTTGATTTGGTATGGGATTCTTTCTTGATTTGTACCTTTCATATTAGTTAATCGTAAAGATACTTGTGATTCGAGTTGTTAAATTGATTGCACTTATTGATTTATTTATGGATCGGATTGCACGCCGTAACATGTGGAATAAGGGAGGATTTATATTGATACGATGGGATCGGATTACGCACCGCAACAGGTAAAATAAGGGAGGATTAATATGATGAAATAAGAGAGGATTATGATATTAACTCTAATTATATGGTGGGATCGGGTTGCGCGCACGACATATATTTATTTATTATTATTGATATTTACATAGTGGAATAAGGGAGGATCATGTTTTTACGGTGGGATCAGGTTGCACGCCGTAATAATTTATGTGTTTTGTATTCCTTATTGTATTATGTTGGTTTCAGTGTTTTCGTACGAAGTTCTAATCATTGGTATTCCTGGTTTTTACTGGTTTCGATAATTGAGTTTATTTTCTTCAGTTATATGCCTTATTTTCGTATTTTTCTTTCCTGTCATTATTATTATACTGCGTAAAGGTTATTGTATTGACCCGCCTTAGCCTCGTCACTAATTCATCGAGGTTAGGCTCAGTACTTACAGAATACATGGGATCGATTGTACTTATAATACACTATGCACTTCTTGTGCAGATTTTGGAGTCGGCCCCAGCGGCGGTTAGCAGATTGCTCGAGTTGACTGATGGATGGAGACTTGAGGTACAGCTGCTCGGCGCTCGCAGTCCTGAAGTCCCCATCTACCTTATCCTAGCTCTGTATTTTCTTTAAGATAATTTTACTTTCATTCGACTTTTATCTGTATTATTCTAGTAGTCTGTGCACTTTTGACACCAGATTCGGGGTTGTATTTAGATATTTCGGTGGTTATGACTTTTCCCACTTTGTTTGAGTTCTATTTCAGTTATTTCAGTTTAATTGGCATCAATTAGTTGAATTGTTTAAAAGTGATTAAGACTATTTTAACGCTGGCTTGTTTAGCAAGTTAAATGTTAGGTGCTATCACGGTCTCGAGAGTGGGAATTCCGGATCGTGACACTCGTATAGTACTAGCGTTATTCTTAAAATTCCCATTGTTACATGTTGTTTACTTTGATTTGCTTATCTTATTTTGCTGGTTTTTGTTACTGCTTCTCTTTCTATAACTTCTTCACTTCTTTATTTTTGCCGTCTGTTTGGACCATGCTTTTTTTGAGCCGAAGGTTTATTGGAAACAATCGCTATATTTTCACAAAGGTAGGGTAAGTGTTTGTGTATATATTTCCCTCTTCAGACCTTACTTGTGGTATTATACTGGGTATATTATTGTTGTTGTTGTTGTGTTGTAATTGAGGCTTGGACATTTCTACCGGTATTTCAGATCTTTTGTATGAGTAATATTGTAACTAACTAGTTACTAGAAACATCTATAAGAAACCAGCATTAGAAACGCATTTCACTCTATAGCACCAAAGGGAGATATATAATCTTTAAAAAATTTACAATTCAGTAAGCAGCTAACCATCTTGCTGAAATTTAAATACAATTCAATACTGCAGCCAACCTCCCTGAATGCTTTGAAAATTATGGCCCTCCGAAATACAACTTAGTAGCTAGCTTGATAAAATTCTGCACATCTACATGGTTAGAAAAGTCATCCAATTAAATAAAAATTACTGGCGCTAATAAGAAGATTCTTACTTAAATGCATGTAAGATAAAAAGCTACATATATAACTGATTTGTGGTTGGTGCGATAGCATTTTTGTTTTCTCTCAAGAATTTAAGATATGACATCGCATATCCGATGCCTTCAGAGTTGCAGCAGCAGAGAAAAATCAAATATAACAAATTAAGTACTTAAATACACTTTTATATAAGTGTCAATAATGCTGTAATTGTCTATTAACTAGTAGATGAATGTGACTAAGTAATGATTTTTCGCACTCGTTCTGAAACACACAATAATTAAAGCAGTTGGAGATTGGTTCTTTGATAGAAGAGGATTTAAGAAGATATATATATTGCCCCTATCATTCTGGCAAGTTTAGTATCGAATGATCGGGGCAATCAATCTTCAATCTTGTCCACTCCTTTCGAAGAACCAGTCTCTAACTGCTTTGCCTTGTGTTTGCAAATGATTTAGTAAGAGTAATTATAGTTTGTTGCAAAGAAGAAGACCATGAAATTGATGTTTTAAGAAATGTGAAGATAGATATCCTTCTTTTTTAACTTGGATTTGCTTTAAAGTTCTCTACTTTTATAGGCTTTGAGACCAAGCCATTTATCACTTACAAGGGTGTCAAACTTAGCACGTGAAAATATAATTCGCCGAACGCACCTACGCGTGTGAGAAGATTGGAGTATGTTTATAGTATTATTTATAGGTTTATTTGGGAAGTTTTGGCCATTTTGAAACTAATGTAGCTCAAAATAGCTCATAAGAAAATTATCAAAATTATAGAAAAAAATTATTTTTTTGGTTTGTTTAGTTGAATTAGTTATGCTAAATAAATGAACGAAAGTGTTATTGTCTGATTTGATAATTAAAAAAGTTATAAAAGAACAACAAACAAACGAACAAATGGAAAATATTACTCCATTTGTTTCAATTTAAATGACACACTTTTCTTATTAGTCCGTTCAAAAAAGAATGATACATTTTTATATTTGAAAATAATTTAACTTTAAATTTTTTATTTTTTTTTACTCACTTTACCCCTAATGAAACACTTTTATAGCCACACAAACACTATGACCCCACAAAGCTTTTGCACCTTACACTTTTAGGACCACATATTTCTAAAGTCTTTTATTTTTCCTTAAACTTTGTGCAAAATAAAATTAATTCGTCTAAATTGAAAAGGGGAGAGTATGCATTAAGGAGTAGGTTATGACTCATTGTTTACCACAAATTTTGACTTGCACATCTTTAGCGGGTTATGACCCAATCTGTTTATCTAATCGATCTGTTTTAACATGTCAAAATCTAGCTCAACACGTCTATTTAATACTCCTATGCCTAACCCATTTATCAATTTTACCAAACCATATGAATAATATGAATTTTATCATATTTATTGTAGAAAATTTAGTAATACTAATATTTAACAGTGCCACTATGTAAAATGTTAGAATAGAACTCAATCATACTTCTTCAGTCTCAAATTATTTATCATGTTTTTCTTTTATGATAAATAGTTTGAGACGGAGGGAGTAATAATATTGTTTTGAATTTTTAAAATAATAAATAATTTGAGTTAATTATTTTTAGGAATCATAACAAATAATTTGTAAGAGAGAGCTTCTTGGAAATGACATTTCAATTTCAGCATGAAGAATGCTTCTGATTTCAAACCATAATAAATTTGCATTGATCAAAGAAGTGTCACAGTTTCCTAAAATCTTCAATTCACGAATCATAAAGGCAATTGTAGTTACATGTGGAATGTCTCATTTCGTTCCAATTAATATAGCAAAGAAGTTATGAAATGAAGTGGTAATAATAGAAGATGGCGTAATGTCTCTATTGATTCCCTCGCATTCTTAGTACCTCGTTAGACACGATATCTACATATTTCTTCGTCCTACGAAACACCAAATTAGAAAGTCGAGGGTCAGATAGGCATACCTATTTTTAGTAACCTCATTAAAGACGATTTAATCATATTGCTTTTGTCCTACAGATTATGACATAAATCTGCTCCAAAGATATTGCACAGCTTTAGGTTCTATTATAGGTCTATATAAAGAACCCTCTATTAAATTGTTCTCCTACTTCATAAGGCAAAAATTGATGGGTAAAACTTAAAAGCGGTCAATATTTGTATTACCAGTTTAAAAGAAAAAGAGGCTAGAAATAGGCTGCTATTGTAAGTGACTAATATTGTAACATGGATCTATAAAAAACATTCCCAATATGGTATACCATTTAATATTGTTGGCCAAAAATAGGGTATTAAAAGAAGATTGGCTGACTTGATCACATGATTTTGTTATACTTTCAAGAATTCGTTAATTATTTCCCTGAGATTAACTGCTAACAAAACCAGAACAAAGTTAATTGTTCTTAATCCAAACAAAGTTGTTTATAAAAAAGGTTATCTTATTACATTTCAAAGGCATCTTCATTTCTGTCCTTTATCTTTAGAACTTTACTGAAGCGAACACGGCCTTTCTTGAGAGTGCGGGGAGCATGTGACAACTTAATTCACTTGCTCCCTTTGTTATGGAACTCTCTAGAATGGTCGTATTAGCAATTGTATATGTATTGACAATGTCATAGGTTAGGGTTTCGACGTAAAGATGTTTAAATGTCTATTATTCTTAGGTTTGGTGGTTGTCATTTTTTCGCATAATTTGTTTCGTAAGGTTGTGGTCATGAAAATGGAAGGAGGGAAATGTCAATTTGTCCCCCCCTCCCCACCCCCCCCCCCCCCTTTTTTTTTTTTGGTTTCTTTGCCTCAATTATGATCATGTCCAAGTTTACAAAGTTTGAGTATCTTTTACTCCCCACTAAATAGCTGCTCAGTAAATTTATTATTTTTAGTTATTAACTCCTCAAGAGGTTAATATTATCACACTTCCATATTTAAGTTCGTACATATGATATTTATATGTATGTAAAATTTATCAAAATAGAGTGACCTTGAGAAATAAGCAAACGTAAGATAATTAAATGAAGCCACTCAAATATTAAATTGCATAAAAGCTAATGAAATTTTCCGGGGTGTAACTGCTCCTCCAACCGCTTCCAAATCGGAGGGAAGGCACCTTCTACCTCTTGCTCACGTCGTGGAGACAATATTTCACCCATTTTGCACGCTACTTCATATTCTTTTATCTTTTCTACATTAAGACCCTCCGCCCAATAGAGTTGAAGATACTCTTCTACACATTCTTGCTGACAAACTTCTTCTTCTTTAGGCGTTAATGTACAATTTACCAATGCTTTACGAAATACTCATATTAAGAGAAATGTGCAACAACACCATATTTTTCTTGCCTGATATGGTCAACTCAACGGTGCTATTCGCCATTGTTATAGAGAAGCTAATCAAGTTGCGGATGCATTAGCAAAATGGAGCATTGACAATGAAGAACTTCTTATTTTCTCCCATCATGATCTTCCTATTTCTGGAATTGGACCTTATAGATTGGATTACATCCAGATGGTGTCACTAAGGCATAAACATAAGAAGAATACTTTTTTGTGAAGAGTTTTGTCGATCGGTAAAAAAAAAAATATGTCAGAAGGCCGGTTAGTGAAATTTAAAAAGCTTTAAGATCAAAAAAAAATTGATTTCTTGCCAAGAGTAAAATATTAGTTATGAAAAAATAAAATACAATTTACGGAAAAGGGCCTCAAAAATCCCTGAACTATGGGACTTGGTACAATATAATATTGCCCTCTGTCCACTTATCGGGCCAAAAATAATACTTTCAAGAGGATGATCAAGTAAAGATATGTTACAGTTTTGGGAAGTCAAATTATGGGTTCATTGACAAATGCAGCAGGTTGGTTTGATCGAATTTAATTGAGAAAAATGGAAAGTTCAATAAATAATTGTTTGGTATTGTAACGTACAAGTGTATTTACTCTTTAGGGGGTTTTGGCAAAAGTCATTTTTTCACTATAGTAATGATCAGTTAGGCAAGGGAATGAACATGCATCGCACTTACATTTAATAACTCGACTAGTTTTCCTTAATGCTATGACTGGGTGAAAGAACTGTCCGAATGTTTCAAGATCACAGTATTCACAAATAAAAATATAACATAGCCATAGATTAATGTAAATCCAATTGCATATTCGAGGACAAATGGAGAAAGCGACTTGATAGATTAAATTAATGTAATGTTCTTTTTTTTTTTTTTTTTTTTTTTTTTTTGGTTATGTCAATTAGATAGGTAACGTTTGTACGAAGGTGTTAGAGTCCATATGAACTAGCAGATGTAAATAAACACAATTGGTTGAATTAATTTTTCAATTCTCGATCAAAAAAGAAAAACAATTGACTAATTTACCGTTATATGAACTTTGCTATAGTTTTTCAAAAAACACCAAGAGTGTGTATATATATATATATATATATATATATATATATTCTCGTAAAATGGTACAATTGAATTTATAAGGCGGTTTATAAATAAGTGAGTTATTTTGACCCAAAAAATAATTGGTAAATAAGAACAAAGAGATTATGAAACGAAATTAAAGGAAATACAAGTCTGGCTATGCGCTTAATCTTTCCGATAGCATAAGTACAAACATTATTGAGGGCAGAAGAAAGTCAATAACGATCTTTATAATTTAGAGAACATAATATATCTTTTTGTGTACATAGTATTTTGTGTCTTACAATGGATGCTAATTTTCCAATTTATAGCTTTATTTAAGGAGACAAGATCCCCAAATTATGTTCCTCTTGAATGAGAATAAAATTATCATTGATGATTGCATAACGGTTGGCTATAAATGCTAATATTCTCTGTAACTGCTGCTCATTGAATGCTATCTGGTATCAAATCTTTGAATCTTTATTTTCGGCTACTTTGCCTCGGGATTCACCCATTATCGGTCATGCACTTGCATTTAGCGCTAGTTATTTGCTGACTCACATCCCGCTTGTTTTTAGTTCCGCGTGTCATCCCCTCTGTAATGACCCGACAAGTCATTTTGAGAGTAATAGATCCGATATCTTATTTTCTCCGTTTCTGCTTATGTGACTTGCCGAGAGGTTTTGTTTTTCGTTTCGGGGTGTTTTGAGACACTTAGACCCTAAAACGGAAGCTTAAGTGTTAGGATTTTGACCATAGTCGAACTATGTGAAGACGACTCTGGAATAGAGTTTCGTCAGTTCCGTTAGCTCCGTTGGATGATTTGGACTTAAGTGCGTGTCCGGATTGTGTTTTGGAGGTATGTAGCTGATTTAGGCTTGAAATTGCGAAAGTCGAATTTTTGAAAATTTTAACAGGAAGTGGATTTTTTGATATCGGGGATGGGTTTCGATTCTGAAAGTTGGAGTACGTCCGTAGTGTTTAATGTGACTTGTGTGCAAAATTTGGGGTCAATCAAACGTGGTTTGATAGGGTTCGACATCGGTTGTAGAAATTTGAAGTTTCAAGTTCATTAAGTTTGGATTGGAGGGTGATTCGTGTTTTTGTTGTTGTTTGATGTGTTTGGCTCGACTAAGTTCGTATAATGTTTTAGGGCGGGTAGGTATGTTTGGTTGGGGTCCCGGGGGCTTCGGGTTAATTTCGGGTTGTTAACGGATCAATTTTGGACTTGTTGGAATTGCAGAAAATCTGGTGTTGCTGTTGTTGGTTTCCTTCATCGCGTTCGCGAGAGAGGTCTCATGTTCCCATAAGGCATCTCGGAGGCCAGCTGGGTTTTTTCTTCGCATTTGTGACGTAGTTCCCGCATTCGCGAAGATATGGAACATTAAGACTATGCGTTCGCGATATGGACCCCGTGTTTGCGTAGATGATTGGTCAGATGGATCTCCATGCAATTCGCCTACGCGTTTGCAATGAGGGTCCCGCGTTCGTGTAGGGTCAGGTAGTGTAAGCTTAGCGTTCGCGACCAGTTTGTGATGAGGGTCTTGCATTCGCGTAGGGTCAGGTAGTGTAAGCTTAGCGTTCGCGACCAGTTTGTGATGAGGGTCTTCCATTCGCGTAGGGTCAGGTAGTGTAAGCTTAGCGTTCGCGACCAGTTTATCGCGTTCGCGGTGAGTGTTTTAGGGCTGAAGCAAATTTGTACTTCGCGAACGCGTGGGTCCTTCCGCGTTCATGAAGAAGGAATTACCTAGGCAGAATATAAAATTCCAAAATCGAGGGTTTGTCCATATATATCAAAACTTGAGTTTGAGAGCTTGGATTTGGGCTAGATTTTGAAGTATTTTCAGAGACATCGATTGGGTTATGATTCTACACTTGATTTTAGTTATATCCCACTAATCTATTATTAATTCCATCTTTTAATTTTCGATTTGGGTTGAAATTTTGGGAAAAAATGGGAAGAAGTTCTTTAACTAAGATTTTGGGTTTTGATTGGGATTTCAATATCGGATTTGGATAATTTTGGTAGTGAACTCGTGGGTGAATGGTATTTATATTTTGTGACTTTTACCCAATTTCGGTACGTAGGCCCGGGTCGACTTTTTGGGGCGATTTTCTAATTTCTTGCTTAAGCCTTGATTTCATTAAATATATTAGTTTCTTATAGTTATATTTATGGTATGTAATTGCTTTTGGCTAGATTTGGGCCATTCGGAGTTGGATATTCGTGAAAAAGGCATTGTTATCGATTGATTGAGCTTAGTTAGAGGTAAGTGGCTTGCCTAACCTTATGTGGGGGAACTCCCCTTAGGATTTGGTACTGTTTTGATATGTGAGCACCGTGTACATGAGGAGACGAGCGCGTACACGAGCTATTTGCTGTAAAACCCAATTTTTACTGAGTAATAACATGTTTTCTTTTTAATTGATTTATGCCAGCATGTGTAGTATCCTGTTTAGCCTAGAATAGCATGTCTACCTGCCTTAATTGCTTATCTAAACTCTGTGCCTCATGCTTAGTGGATTCCTGCTTATTCCTTGACTTGTACTTAGTCTAAACTGTAGGATTTCTTGTCGTAACTGTTAATTCCATTATTTGAGCTATGTATTTACTTTGGGACTACGGAATGGCATTGCGGGAGATCCCTCTGCATATTTTCTTTGGGGTTACGAAAGGGTATTTCGGGAGATTCCCTGCATATTTACTTTGGGACTACGGGACGGTATCCTGGGAGATCCCCCTGCACATTTACTTTTGGGACTACGAGATGGTATCTCGGGAGATCCCCTATTGTTATTCCTGTATACTGTACTGTTATTCTTCTGTGAATTCATTCTTGTTAAATTTTAGTCTTCTATTATACTGTGATAATTTTGTGCTGCCTTTTTTAATATATATATATATATATATATATATATATATATATATATATATATATATATATACCAGTAGGGCCCTGACTTGACCATCGTCACTACTCGACCTAGATTAGGCTTGGCACTTACTGGGTACCGTTGTGGTGTACTTATGCTACTCTTCTACGCATGTTTTCATGTGCCGGTCCATGTACCTCCTACCAGCCTCGTTGTTAGTTGCATTGTTGCTGCTGTTCCGGAGACTTCAAGGTACATTTGCCCGCGTCCGCAGACCTCGGGTCCCCCTCTATCTCTTTTTTGTTGTTCTTCTTATTTCTTCTAGATACTGATGTATGGAACAGTTAGACAAAATTTTAGAAGCTTGTGACTTATGGTGTTCCGGGTCTTGGGATAGTTTTGTGTATATTTGAGTGTTGGTTATTGTACATACCGAGCGACATTTCTTTCAGTTATCTAAATATCAATTGCTGTTAGTTGTTAATGTTGTTTTCATTTTTGATTATTTTCGCAATTATTAGGCTTGCCTAGTCGTAGAGAGTAGGTGTCTTCACGACATCTCACGGAGGGAAGATTGGGTCGTGACAAGTTGGTATCGAAGCTCTAGATTCATAGGTGTCTTGAGTCAAAGGCAGTTTTAGTAAAGTATCGCGGATCGGTGCGGAGATGTCCGTACTTATCTTCGGGAGGCTATGGAACTTAGGACAATTTCACTTATTTTGATTCCTTGTAGTGCGAAATTGTTGACTTCGAAATTCTAAATTTCTGTCTTCTATTCTCTCGCAGATGGTGAGGACACATACAACCTACTCGGATGTCCAGGCACCCTCGTCGCCTGCTAGAGCCGCCAGAGGCTGGGGCCGGGGTAGAGGCTGAGGACGTCCATATAGTGTAGTCAGAGCACCTACACAAGCTGCTACAGAAGAGCCACTAGTAGATCCAGTCGAAGCGCAGGAACCTAAGACACCTACTACTACACCAGCTCTTCAAGAGACCCTTGCACAGTTTCTGAGTATGCTCGGTACTCTAGCTTAGGCAGGGTTGATTCCCCTTGCTCTTGCCACATCTCAAGCGGGGGGAAGAGCACATACTCCCTCCATCTGCACCCCATAGTAGCGGGTCTAGGTTGATCAGATTCCAAAGGTTATACCGGTGCTACCTGTAGCCCTAGTTCAGCCTGGGGGTAGGGCAGCAGTTTCTGAGGAGGGGCAGTGTAGGCTCAAGAGGTACAAGAAGTACCACCCTCCTACTTTCAGTGATTTGGCGATAGAGGATGCTCAAGTTTTTCTTGAGTAGTGCCACCGTATCCTCCGTACTATGGGCATAGCAGAGTCGAGTGGGGTTTCTTTCTCTGTGTTCTAGCTTTGAGGAGCAGCCTATCAGTGGTGGCATGCTTATGAGTTGGACAGTCTGGCTGCGGCATCTTCACTTACATGGACTTAGTTCTCGGTTATGTTTTTGAGGGAGTTATTCCCTAAAGCCTCAAAGATGCATGGCGCGCCGATTTGAGAAGTTGCGCCAAAGTGCTATGACTGTGTTAGAGTATGCAGTTCGTTTCAGTGATTTGGCAAGACATGCACCGACCTTGGTTTCTACAGTTCGAGAGAGGGTCCATCGGTTTATCAAAGGGCTCCATACCAGCATCAAGACTAGCAATACCCGGGAGTTAGAGATGGATATTTCATATCAGCAGGTTGTGAGTATTGCTAGGAGAGTGGAGGGCATGCTTGCTTGTGAGAGGGAGGAGAGAGAGGCCAAGAGGTCTCGAGAGACTGGTTCTTATTCTGGTGCTCGTGCCCCAGCTGCAGTTCGACATGGTAGGGGCTTTGTGAGTTTCCCCGTTGATTCAACTCTTCCAGCCGCCAGCGATATTCCGGCTACTCCTAGGCCCTAAAAGCCTTATTATGCACCTCCAGTATCTAGTGTGCCTCCTACACGGGTGCTTTTAGTGGTCAGTCCAACAAACCTTGCCCGAGCTAGCCACAGCAGCCACGCCCTCCGAGAGCTTATTTTGAGTGTGGCGACACTCGCCATATGGTGAGGGATTGCCCCAGACTTAAGAGGGGTTCACCTCCATAGGCTTCTCAAGCACCACGTGCTCCACAGGGTCCTCATGCTATGATCATAGCACCAGCTACTACTCGACCTATTCAGCTAGGTTGAGATGGAGGTAGGGGAGGTAGAGGTCGCCCTAGATGGGGAAGCCAGGCTAGATACCACGCCCTTCCTGCTCGTGTAGAGGCAGTTGCTTCCAACTCTGTCTTTATAGGTATTGTTCCGGTCTATCATAGAGATGCATCGGTTCTATTCAATCCAGGCTCCACTTATTCCTATGTGTAATCTTATTTTGCCCCGTATTTGAGCGTATCTCATGATTCTTTGAGTTCTCCTATTTATGTGTCTACACATGTGGAAGATTCTATTGTTGTTGACCGTGACATGTATCGGTCGTGTTTGATTATTATTAGAGGTTTTGATACCAGAGTCGATTTATTATTGCTCAGTATGGTAGATTTTGATATTATCTTAGGCATGGACTGGTTGTCGCCCCATTATGCTATTCTTGATTGTCATGCCAAGACCGTGACGTTGGCTATGCCAGGCTTACCACAGTTAAAGTGGAGGGGTGCCTTAGATTACACTCCCATCAAAGTTATTTCATTTCTTAAAGCTCAATGAATGGTCGAGAAGGGGTGTGACGCGTATCTAGCTTATGTGAGAGATGTCAGTATTAATACCCCTACAATTGAGTCAGTCCTAGTAGTGAGGGATTTCCCTAATGTATTTCTAGCTAATCTTTCGGGCATGCCGCCCGACAGAGATATTGACTTTCGTATTGATTTGTTGTCGGGCACTCAACACATCTCTATTCCTCCATATCGTATGGCTCCTCCTGAGTTGAATGAAGTCAATTGCTTGAGAAGGGCTTCATTCAGCCCAGTGTGTCAACCTGGGGTGATCCGATCTTATTTGTGAAGAAAAGGGATGGTTCTATGCGTATGTGCATTGATTATCGCTAGTTGAACAAAGTTACAGTAAATAGTAGGTATCTTTTGCCTCATATTGATGACCTATTTGATCAGTTACAGGGTTCCAGAGTGTTTTCCAAGATTGACTTATGTTCAGGTTATCATCAGTTGAAGATTCGGGAGCTATATATCCCGAATACTACTTTCAGGACTCGGTATGGTCATTACGAGTTCCTTGTGATGTCATTTGGGCTGACTAACGCCCCAGCAACATTTATGCATTTGATACATAGTGTATTTCAGCCCTATCTTGACTCATTCGTCAGTGTATTTATTGACGACATTTTGGTATACTTCCGGAGTTAGGGAGATCATGAGCAACACCTAAGGACCGTGCTTCAAACCTTGAGAGAAAAGAAATTATATGCAAAAGTCTCAAAGTGTGAGTTCTGGTTAGATTCAGTGACATTTTTGGGTCACGTAATGTCGAGTGAAGGGATCAAGGTGGATCCGAAGAAAGTGGAAGTAGTACAGAGTTTGCCCATACCGTCATCAGCTACGGAGATCCGAAGTTTTCTTAGTCTGGCGGGGTATTACCGTCAGTTTGTTTAGGGATTCTCATCTATTGCAGCACATATGACCAGGTTGACCCAGAAGGGTGCTCCGTTCAGGTGGACAAATGAGTGTGAGGAGAGCTTTCAAAAGCTCAAGACATCTTTGACTACAGCCCCAGTACTGATATTGCCTACAGGTTTGGGATCTTATACTGTTTATTGTGATGCGTCGCGAGTTGGTCTGGATGCGATGTTGATGCAAGACCATAAGGTAATTGACTATGCATCCAGAAAGCTGAATGTGAATGAAAAGAACTATCCAGTCCACGACCTTAACTTAGTAGCTGTTGTTCAAGCCTTGAAGATTTGGAGGCACTATTTCTATGGTGTCCCGTGTGAGATCTACACTGATCACCGGAGTTTGCAACATATGTTCAAGCAGAAGGATCTGAACTTGGGTCAACAGAGGTGGTTAGAACTGCTTAAGGATTATGATATCACTATTCTATACCAACCCGGGAAGGCCAATATGGTGGTCGATGCCTTGAGTCGCAGAACGAAGAGTTTGGGAAGCTTAGCATATTTACCAGCAGCAGAGAAGCCATTGGCATTGGATGTTCAGGACTTGACCAACCAATTTGTTAGATTGGATATTTCTTAGCCGAGTCAAGTTTTGGGTTGTGTGGTATCCAATCTTCTCTTTATGATCGTATCAAGAAGCGTTAGTATGATGACCCTCATCTGCTCATCCTTAAGGACATGGTTCAGCACGATGATGCTAATGAGGTCACTATTGGAGATGATGGTGCATTGAGGATGCAGGGCAGGCTATCTGTGCCCAATGTAGACAGTTTGCGTGAGTTGATTCTCTAGGAGGCTCACAATTCCCGGTACTCCATTCATCTGGGTTCCACGAAGATGTATCAAGACTTAAGGCAGCATTATTGGTGGAGGAGAATGAAGAAGGACATAATGGAATATGTAGCTCAGGGCCTAAATTGCCAGCATGTGAAGTATAAGCATCAGCGGCCGGGTGGATTGCTTCAGAAGTTAGAGATTCCAGAGTGGAAATGGGCCCGGATCACTATGGATTTTGTTGTTGGACTCCCACGGACTCAGCGAAAGTTTGATGCAGCTTGGGTGATTGTGGACAGACTGACCGAATCAACTTATTTCATTCCTGTGATGATTACATATTCTTCCGAGCAGCTGGCTCGAGTTTATATCCGCGAGATTGTCAGACTTCATGATGTGCTGGCATCTATTATCTCCGATCGGGTACGTAGTTTACATCACGATTTTGGAGGGCCATACAGCTGAGTTAGGTACTCGGGTGGAGTTGAGCACAGTATTTCACCCTCAAACGCACTATTCAGATTTTAGAGGATATGCTCTGTGCGTATGTGATGCAGTTTAGAGGTTTTTGGGATCAGTTTTTGCAACTTGCGGAATTTTCATACAACAATAGTTATCATTCCAACATTCAGATGGCACCGTATGAGGCTCTGTATGGTAGGAGGTGTCGGTCCCCACTGGGTTGGTTCGTGTCGGGTGAGGCTAGGTTATTGGGTACAAACTTGGTTCAAGATGTGTTGGAGAAGGTAAAAGTGATTCAGGATCGACTTCGGACAGCCCAGTCCAGACAAAAGAGTTATGCGGACCGAAAGGTTTGCGATGTTGCATTCATGGTTGGAGAGCGGGTCTTGCTCCAGGTTTCGCCTATGAAGGGCGTTATGAGGTTCGGAAAGAAGGGCAAGCTGGGCCCAAGGTTTATTGGTCCATTCGAGGTGTTGCAGCGAGTTGGGGAGGTTGCTCATGAGCTTTCCTTGCCTCCCAGTCTAGTAGGAGTTCATCCGTTATTCCATGTTTTTATGCTTCGGAGGTATCACGATGATCTGTCTCATGTGTTGGATTTCAGCTCAGTCTAGTTGGACAAGGATCTCTCTTATGTTGAGGATCCATGGGCTATTTTAGACAGGCAGGTTTGAAAGTTGAGGTCAAAGAATATTACTTTAGTGAAGGTTCAGTGGAGGGGTTAGCTAGTCGAGGAGGCGACTTGGGAGACCGAGCAGGATATGAACAGCGTTATCCTCATCTTTTCACCACTTCAAATATGTATCTATGATGTTCGATGACGAATGATTGTTTTAAGAGGGAGAGGATGTAACGATCCGGCCGATCGTTTTGAGAGTAATAGCTCCGATCCCCTATTTTCTACGTTCCCCCTATCTATTTCTGCTTTTGTGACTTGTCGGGAGATTTTGCTTTTGGTTTCAGAGTATTTTGGGACATTTAGTCCCTAAAACGGAAGCTTAAGTCTTAGGATTTTGACGTAGTCGGAAATGTGTGAAAACGACTCTGGAATGGAGTTTCGTCGGTTTTGTTAGCTCCGTTGGGTGATTTTGGACTTAGGTGCGTGTCCGGATTATGTTTTGGAGGCCTGTAACTGAATTTAGACTTAGGTGTGTGTCTGGGAGGCCAACTGGGTTTGTTCTTCGCATTCGCGACGTAGTTCCCGCATTCGTGAAGATATGGAACATTAAGACTATGCGTTCGCTATATGTACCTAGCATTCGCGTAGACGAACGGTCAGATAGAGCTCCAGGCAACTAGCCTACGCATTCACGATGAGGGTCCCGCGTTCGCGTAGGGTCAGGTAGTTTATGCTTCACGTTCGTGACCAGTTAATCGTGTTTGCGATGAGTGTTTTAGGGCTGAAGAAAATTTGTTCTTCGCAAACGCGTCCTTCCACGTTCGCGAAGAAGGAATTACCTAGGCAGAATATAAAATTTCAAAATCGAGGATTTGGCCATTTTTATCAAAACTTGAGTTTGAGAGCTCGGATTTGGGCGAGATTTTGAGGGATTTTCTAAGACATCGATTAGGTAATGATTCTACACTTGATTTTGGTCATATCCCACTAATCTATCATCAATTCCATCTTTTAATTTCAGATTTGGGTTGAAAATTTGGAGAAAATGGGAAGAAGTTCTTCAACTAAATTTTTGGATTTTTATTAGGATTTGAGATCGGATTTGGATAATTTTGGTACGAGTGAACTCGTGAATGAATGTGTGTTCATATTTTATGACTTTTACCCGATTCCAAGACGTGGGTGCGGGTCGACGTTTTGTGGCGATTTTCTAATTTCTTGGTTAAGCCTTGATTTCATTAATTAGATTAGTTTCTTATAGCAATATTTATGGTATGTAATTGCTTTTGGCTAGATTTGGCCATTCAGAGTCAGATATTCGTGGAAAAGACATTGTTACCGATTATTTGAGCTTGATTCGAGGTAAGTGGCTTGCCTAACATTTTGTGGGGGAACTTCCCTTAGGATTTGGTATTGTTTTTGATATGTGAGCATTGTGTACGTGAGGTGACGAGCGCGTACACAGGCTATTTGCTGTGAAACCCGATTTTTACTAAATAATAACCCGTTTTCTTCTTAAGTGAGTTATACCAGCATGTGTAGTATCCTCTTTAGCCTAGAATAGCATGTCTACGTACCTTAATTGCTTATCTGAACTCTGTGCATCATGCTTAGTGGATTCCTGCTTATTCCTTGACTTGTACCTAGTATAAATTGTAGGATTTCTTTTCGTAACAGTTAATTCTATTTATTGAGCTATGTATTTACTTTGGGACTACAAAATGGTATTCCGGGAGGCCCCCCTATATATTTTCTTTGGGACTACAGAACGGTATTCTGGGAGATCCTCCTGCATATTTACTTTGGGACTATGGGACGATATCCCGGGAGATCCCCCTGCACATTTACTTTTGGGACTACGAGACAGTATCTCGGGAGATCCCCTGTTTTTATTCCTGTATATTGTACTGTTATTCTTTTGTGAATTCATTCTTGTTAAATTTCAGTCTTTTATTATACTGCGATATTTTTGTGCCGCCTTATATATATATATATATATATATATATATATATATATATATGGCCCTGACCTGACCTCGTCACTACTCGATCGAGGTTAGGTTTGACACTTATTGGGTACCATTATGGTGTACTCATGCTACTCTTCTGCACATGTTTTCATGTGCAGGTACCTCTTACCAGCCTCACTGTTAGTTGCGTTGTTGCTACTGTTCCGGAGACGCAGATCTCGGATTCCCCCTCTATCACTTTTGTGTTGTTCTTCTTATTTCTTCGAGATACTGACGTATAGAACATTTAGACAAAATCTTAGAAGCTTATGACTTATGATGTTCCAGGTCTTGGGAGAGTTTTGTGTATATTTGAGGGTTGGTTATTGTACATGCC